>NC_071507.1:44225166-44529500 GCF_027887155.1 Malaclemys terrapin pileata | reverse complement strand
ACAGCGGGGGAACACTTCAGTGGGAATCGCTGGCTGGTGTGAGGCCAGTGTCTGCAGAATGGAGCAGAGAATTCACCCAATAGTCCCAGAAATACTTGCTTTCCCACTTCGTAATTCACATTGGATGTGAATATCAATTTCAGTAGAATACATCTTCTTGTGCTACAGCAAAACAGCAATATTTATTAGGCTCTGCTATGCAAAGTGGTGATAAGAGAAATATGCCCCTTACTGTGTGAGTATAATTATCCCTAAAGCTTATAGGCACAAAAGCTTCTTTTCCTTCTGGAGGACTCAGAAATGAACTTCCACATAAGGCGAATGCTGTTGCTAGCTCAGTTCGTGCATTAAAAATGAATTTATTCCATCTTATTTCAGTGCCAAGCAAACAACAAAGATTGTGTATCGTGAGAGGTGAACAAAGCTTGTTCTTTAGCCTTCGTGTTGGGGGTATGAAATAAGAAATAGGTTTAGGGCCTGTAGGATTAAAGCAGCCACATGGAATAAGGAGTCACTGGTAATGATACTGGCACCTCCATGAAGCCTCAGGAACTGCATTTCATCTTGGGGGTGGGGATGGGGAGAGGTTGGAAGAATGAAATCCAACCTGCCAAGCTAGGATCAGAGCTGCAGCCCAATCTCACCTATGGCGCTGCCGCTCCTCCTCTGAATTTGGTCAACATTTCTTATTAAATTAGAACTCTTTTTAAAACTAAATTAGCACATGTAATTTTCTAATTTTTTTACACTAGCCTGAAACATGAACATTGCGCCTTTTTTAAAAATTGGTGAATAAAAAAATGTGCTTCTTGGCTGAGAACCATATGTGCCAAGTTTAGACCTGAAACAATTTTTTATGGCCAGATTCCAATTTCAGTGAAAGTCCATTGACTTCGATGGAGTTACTCCATATTTCTTTGGTGTCATAGAGAGCAGGCTCTGACCCTACCACTCTAAAAGTGGAGAACGGCAATGGAAAATATGGATAGACTCTTAGCTACAGGGAATATAATAAGGTTTTTTCCCTTTTCATTACAAAATCAAACCCAATTATTCTAAGTTGAAAAATTCAATATGTAAATGTAAAATTGGCTAAAGAGATAAGAATAAGTAAGTGCCCATTATTATGTTGCTGTTTCAATCTGTAGGCTGTTAATTAACTTCATACATTTTTCTGTTCTTTAGACATCTTGCATAATGACTATGGTTTATTTAAACAATTTATTTGCTGTATGTATGTGGTTTGCACTCCTTTTGTTTTGTTCTATTAGAAATGAGTAGTATGAGCTCGATATAAAGGGCAAGTGCTGTATCTCAAAAAAGTGTATAAGGAACAGTAATGGTGGCTATAAGCATGTGCCTAGTGATGCAATAGGATGGATCTTTTCCTTTCCTTCAAATGAAAGGACATTATATGCTTGGAGTCCTTAAAAATGTAAGTTATCATGGAGTGTATGGCAGTCACATTTGCAATGAGAATTTCACTGTGATAATACAGCTGTCAAAAGGTACAAATCTCTGCAGCAAAAGGGCATACGTGAGCCATCCTCACTTATCAGACTATATCTACATCCATATTCCAGAATAAAGGCACGGGCAAAGGTTACACCAGCCAGATTCCACTTTCTCGTTGGTTAGGTGAGACTAATAACTTGATACTTTCTGGATTTTCCTTTGTCATCTAATTTTAGGCCCTCACTTCCTTGGGCTGTCTGCTATCACTTGCGTGGTTGCAGATGTGTTGCAGAGTGCCATTTGCTCATTGGGATGGTCTGCACAAATGAGGACTGTGTCTTCTCTCAGTTGATTTTGTGATCTATCTTTCTGAAGCTTCTCAATCTCTTTTTCTGCACTGCTGGAACCTTCTCATCAATTTGGTGCTTGGGGCTCAATAGACTATGACTGGAAAGATAGGCTGGTAGGCTATTTTAATGGCCTGGACATTCGTGGTATTGTGTGTGTTCCTTGTTCATTATTATTTCATTTCTTGTTTCTTTGAATGTGTGTAAATTCAGTATTTGAGAAGTGCTGCAGTGGCAGCCTGGGAGAATGGGGCCCTTTATAACTACAACAAACACAGGCTGGGCAGCAGCACTAGGACCTTCCCCACATTGTCTCCCAAAGGGCTTGAAACCTGGCCTGTGAGGGACCACTTGTATAGGTGAAAGTTCACCTCCAGTGCCCTTTAAATCTTTGGCCTCTCTGCTGAGACTCTGGAAAAGCTTGCCAATGGTGTTTTTTGTGATGTGATCATTTCACATCCTAACTGATGGCCCAGCTAAGGGGTTGTCACACATACTAGCAGTTTAATGGAAATAGCTCAGTGCTGGGGTTCAGTAGATTTGCACTCAGTTCCCAGCTTACCCACATGTTTCCCATGGGCAAGTCATAGTCTGGGGCTTGTCTTCACTGCATCATTATTTCGAGTATAACTCAAGTTTTTCCCCTAACCTGACTCTTGTCTACATCCAAAAATCGCTAGCTCAAGTTAAGCGGTGCTTTTAGCTCATGTTAGCTGGCACATAAAGGGGTGGGTTGAAGCTGGATTGCTGCTCTTGCTCCAGCTAGTGATATAGCAGGGAAGCAGTAGCTCCAGCTCATCAACTGTGAATCCAATCACTTTTGTGTAGCTGGAGTGTTGTTTTGCAGTGTGATTTTCCTCACTTCACTCTCATTCAAGCTAGGCTAGCTTAAGTGGAGTAACTCAAATGTACTAACTTGAGCTAACTGTGGCAAAGACGACAAGTCCAACATCTACGTTTCTCCTCTATTATTCATCTGTAAAATGGGAATAATACTTTCCTACCTTTCTGGAGTGTAGTGAGGATAAAACCCACTCATGATTATAAGGCACTTGCATACTTTAGCAATGAGGGTCACAAAAGTACCTAGATACTTTAGATAGATTGATACCATAGAAAGCATATGGGGGAAATTACCTACACTGTTTTTGTTGTGAAAATCTTTACAACTTGCATTTGCAAGTAACTATCATTTCCACATTTGTGGTATTCTCTGCATATAGGGAATATCCCAGTAACATTAATTAGGAAAAACTATAAAGATCTCAATGGCAACCATAGTGTATCACTAGAGAAAATCAAGGAGCATCAGCGAAATGCCCAGGAGGAAGGTGAATGTGTAATACAGGAAGAGATGGGATGCCTCTTCCTCTTCTTCACATTTATTGTGTTCATATTTCCCTAAGAAAATGTTTTGTCATATTTATTGCTAAAGGTTACTTAATGAATATGTTTTTTTTGGCCCAATAAAACTGTAAGGATAAAACAATTTATCAATGTCTGCAGCTGGCTTCTGTCATGCAGAGAGGCAGTTAAGCCAGACACGTTAGTCTGGTTCAGTTTTTTATTTTAGTATAGAAGGACGGAGAGGTGTGTGCAGACTAACTCTTGAACTTTCTAACTTCCAGCCCCCTGGCTTCCTGTTTCCCTCTAGCTGGCTTTGATCCTGAATGGCAGGATACTTTGTACTACTGCCGTAAAGATTCACAATTATTCCAGGAGCATCAGATACACAGATTGTGTTAAAAAGAAATTCTTAGCAAGGCTTGCAGCTCTCAGGTGAATTTTACTACTCAAGGAATTACTAAATGAGGTAAAAAATGTGTAAGACATTGCCTAAACGAAGGTTTAAAGATGTCTTGTTGGATCCTGTTAGCTTGCTCTAACACCTTCTAAAATTCTAGTCAAGACAAGATCAATCATTCTTTAGCATATACTAAACTGCTCAAGTTAAAGCCTAGGCTTCCCCCTTGGTTTTATTCAATCGGTTTAGCACATGTCTTTTCTCTAGTAGAGTTTTAGAAGGTGTTCATTAGACTGAGCTAGCTAAAGAGATCTAACATCACATTTTTAAATCCCAGTCTAGACAGACTATGTGGAGAACTGCCTTCCTATTAATTCTCATATGCTATAGTCAGTTAGTGTCTGTTATTGATTTCTGTACTCTATCTGAGTGGCTTGAAGTTAACAAGCTATGAAGTTCATTGCGCTCAGTACGAACAGATTGAAATTTCAGATATCAGCGTTCCAAGCACAGCACGTTTCATAGGCTCTTACCCTGCTCCCATTGAAATCAAGGAAAGTTTTGCCAGCAACTGTAGTGGGAGCAAGATTGGGCCCCACAGTATGTGGTTTAAACATGTGCCCAAAATATGCTATCGGTAGACCAGATCCATAGATATTTTTGGACAACAATTACAATGGCGCAGTTGCTGAAAGTGGGAGTAATGTCTGGAGTTGGCTGTTATAAATCAACGGACTATAAAAACACCCAAGTTGTTGTGCTTAATGTTTAATTTATGGGAAACTCGGGCATGGAAATAAAATGACAGGCAAGTGCAACCTAAGAATCTATGCAGACAGGAGACAAGATGTCTCAGGGGATTTGTTATGGGATGTAAAGTTTTATACCAAATCAAGGCATCTAGATTGATAGTAAATGAAAGTTGCCTAGTTCTCCTCAAAATACAACCATTACAGCTGGACAGCCTCATTGGCAGTCTCAGGAGAGACCAAGGATTGAATGGGTATAGAGGCAGAAACACACTCTCTGCACAGATGGACCCTCCAGAGTCCGTTTTGAGATACACTGGCTGGACAATGGGGCAGAAGTTTGTCTATGTACCTATTCTGTGTATAAACAAAGGGTGTCATTCTTCAAGGCTCATTGTTCAGAACCTATTCTCAGCTCTAAATGCATTGTTTAATTTCAAATATCTTTATATGAACAGGTATAGACACTGTTATTCTTTATTGTTGTCATTCTGGCATGGCTGCTCCATATTAATTTTTAAAAAGCAGCAGTATTTCAAAGTGTCCTTTTATTAACAAGGCCTAGCCTACATTTCTTGCACACCCAGAATCCCCTGTGAACTCTGATGTGCAAGGAATAGGTGAACAAGAAATGCATGATCATCTCCTTAGTGAGCAGAGCTGTTATTTAGAAATCAATTCTTCAACCATCAGACCGTATGGCAAAATTCAAATCTGCTATTTTGTTCTATTACAATCTGCCAACTTTTAATAGTATTTTTGTAGCAGTAGTCAAACATGATATGGTTTAAAAACCATTTAACCAAATGAATGTATGATCCTCAGTGGCAGTACAGTGAATGTCAATGGCCTATTTGCTGAAAACAGGGATATATTTTGTTTGGCGTCAGAAAACTCATTTGCTAAAAGTAAAAAGCCTAAATACTGGACATTAATGCACATATACTTTAATCAGTTTCATTTACATGTCTGCAACCCTAAAAGTCACCTGTCGTGTGTGTGTGTGTGTGTGTGTGTGTGTGTAAAACATCAACACACACACAAAACTTTAAGGTGAAGTTAAAGTTGTATGCTTTGATGGTTTGAGTGCATATATTAGCTTTCATTACAGTTAAAAAGTAAAACCCCAGGCAAAACATATAAGGTTGCACTCTAACTACCTTGATTCTACCCCTCTGTAGTGATGCCCTAAGGAATGAGACACTCAGGCTAACTTTGCCACCTACGTCTAACAGATTAAGTCATTCACGTTTTTGCGGTCACTATTTGCACATATAGGATGCTACTGCCATCCATGGTGCTACTCACATAGGAAGATATTGAGTGAAGGTGTCAGAATGGGGTCCATAGTGATTATGCTGTTTACAACTTTCTTTATGGTCATACAAAGTAAACAAACAAAACTTTACAAATTTCTTATTAAGGACTCCATCCTGCCATATGCTGAAGGTACTCAGGCCGCAGTTAAAGAAAGCACTTAAGCACCTCTGTCTGCCCTCTTACGCTAAGTCCATTTTTCATTGCTAAATTAAAAATTAACCACAAGTTAAGAAGTCTATTTAATATTACGTTTTACAGGTAAAAAAGTTGCTAGATTTTGGTTTTCTTAGCAACTCTGATGCAACGGCCAATGTTACAGAAATAAAAAGTAGACAAGTATCCAGCAAAGAAATCCAGGAAAATGTTTATATTTAGTACATTACTTTCTTTAAATGTCAAGGCAGAGGTGTGCATTGCTTATTTTTGAGCTGACCTTCTCCATAATCTTGCTGTGTTGTTAAAAAAAATTGGAATGTTGCCAACTTTCCTCTGTGAAACACCCCATTCATCTCTCTAGACCTTTATTTTTGATTCTTTGTTGGGTTGTTTGTTTTTATCCTATGAGATGTTAGATGTCTAGCACAGCTCCGAAGAAGTATAACAGATTAAAGATAATATATTATTTTGTCAAGAAGACAGGGCAAAAGAGGAAAACACACAAGCAGAATGGCCACATGGTGTGGATAATGATATGAACCCAAAAGGAACTAAAGCTTTTTTTTTTTAATGGATCTGCTGTTGAGAAACATTAATTTTAACTGGAAATCTGTGCTACTGAACCAACGAGACAGTGTATTTAAAGATTAATATAACAGCAGCAACAATGCAATAACAGACCAGGATTTGAAGGAAGTATCAGCTTTCCATCACATACTATAGATTCATGAATATGTTTTATTCTATGTTGCTCTATTTATACCCACAAAGAAGAGAGTATTCAGCAGTGAAACTATTCATTTTTTCTAATAAATTCATCCTTATTTGATCAATTCTCTTCCACATCTATAACCAAACAATTCACTGGTTGTATTGCCTGCAGTTCAGGGACCTTTTATCTTCTATAAGCCTCACATCGAGTGAAAAAAGAAACAAGTATTACATACACACAGTTTATTAAATATATACAGTCCAAGTCAGGTTTGTCTGCCATGCTTTGTGATTTCCAGTTCTGTTACCTTCGTACTGGCAAATCAATAGTAATTGATTTCAAGCTGGCCGATTGGTAATTTATTATGTCTCTTGGTACACAAATATGCTGATAAAACCAAGTAAGGATTGTCCAGGTCAAGCTGTATAAAGGGCCAGATTCCCATTGATTTCAATGGTCTTTACATCAGACCCTTAGCAACGCCTTTAAAAAAAAAATTCTACATAATTCTGTTCAACACTAGCTTTTGATTAAATAGTCCCAGCACTGGTGCTGATCCCTTCCACCAGAGGTCGATCCTTTCTTCTCCAGCACGAACAATGATCCATCTATACCAGATCTAGGACTACACCTCACACCCAAGTTTTATCTCATTCCCAATTTTTTTACAGACCAAAAGAGTAATTGAGGTGTTTGAGGGTTGGACAAGGATTTGATCTGTGATCGCATTATAGATTACTAGACCCAACCCAACTTTTGTTGAAGTTAAAAAATGGTCATGAAATTTTTTTTCCCCACAAGCCTCTAAATTCTTGGTTCCAGATTGGTATTTTCATGTCACTGTACCATGAAAGAAGCTATTCCCATAGCTGGTCTCGTTGAACTCAATGAGCTTTGCCATTGACGTCCACTGAGTCAGGATTTAATCTATAGGTTTTCTGACCTGGCCAGAACCAGGATGTATTTGGGGTCAGAGAAAGGGGGAGAGACAGATCCTGTTTACCTGATATCTCCAGCTGAATCCCTTCATTAAACAAAGTCAGTATTGCTATTCTGTTCTTGGGTGACTGGGCAATAAAATGGCAAATAAAATTCAATGTTGATAAATTAAAAGTAATACGCACTGGAAAACATAATTCCAACTACATATATAAAATGATGAGGTCTAAATTAGCTGTTACCACTCAAGAAAGAGATCTTGGCGTCATTGTGGATAGTTCTCTGAAAACATCCACTCAATGTGCAGCGGCAGTCAAAAAAAGCTAACAGAATGCTGGGAATCATTTAGGAAGGGATGGATAATAAGACAGAAAAATATCATATTGCCTCTATATAAATCCATGGTACATCTGCATCTTGAATACTGCGTGCAGATGTAGTTGCCCCATCTCAAAAAAGATACATTGGAATTGGAAAAGGTTCAGAAAAGGACAAGAAAAATTATTAGGGATATGGAACGGCTTCTGTCTGAGGAGAGCTTAATAAGACTGGGCCTTTTCAGCTTGGAAAAGAGACGACTAAGGGGGGATATGATTGAGGTCCATAAAATCATGACTGGCCGCTGTCGGAAGACAGGATACTGGGCTAACTGGACCTTTGGTCTGACCCATTATGGCCCTTCTTATGTTCTTATTTTGATGTATCATTTGTCAAAGGTAGTGTCCACATTGTGTCCTTCAGGCAAAATTTCCCCCTGCAACACATCTGACTGATTGCACTGGGAGTAGCATGTGCTTATAGCAGGGTAGAATTTGGTCTTCAGACTTCTGGGGGATATTTTCTGAACAGAATCTCCAAACCTTTATTTCCCACCCTACACTGCCGCTGTATTACCCCCTCCATTCTCCCAATTTCCCTTCCCCTTCCACACATATTTTAAATGTTACCAGTCAAGTAGCATCGTGATAACATCACTGAATCCAGTGGAGCCTCAGGGCTGAGTCCTCAGTTTTTAAATATAGATAGCATGAGGAAATCCAAATATTTTAAAGGAATTATTACTAGCTATACACGTCTGGAGCCATCATCACACTGTCTCTCAGCAGCAGAATTAAGACTGATGGTTGATATTGTTTTTCTATTGCACAACCACTCTGCCATTTACTGACATGTAATAGGCTAAAATCAGAAAAGACAGTATTATTGATGCTTATTTACCTCTTACTCCTCCTTGAGAGTGCTTCCCTATGATTTACTCCTAGAGACACTATTCAAGTAATTATATTATTGTTATTTTATTATGGTAATATTGACTATATTTCATTTATCAATGGGGAGATCTTATCAGCGTTCTTACTCTAGTCATAGTCAGACCACACAGATTTCCTCAGAAGTAAGTCTCTATTCTTCCCTGTACTTTCTTATATGCTTCCTTTACTTTGCTTTCACACTCTCTCCTTAGCACAATGGGACCCCAGTTTCAGCTGGGGACTGCAGGCGCTAATGCAATAAACAATAATTATAATAATTATTAATAATAGTGTTAGTAAGGAAAGGTAAGCAAGACCTGGTTTAGTGGTTTTGGATTAGGAGACCAAAAGTCATAATCATCCCATAGGGATGGAATTTGAGGATACCGATCATAGGGACAGTGAATTGCAAATGCTAAGGTTCTTGAGATCATGATGGAAATGAATGTGATGTTACTACAGTAGAACCTCAAAGATATAAACACCAGAGTTATGGACTGACCGGTCAACCGGACACCATGTGAAACCAGAAGTAACCAATCAGGCAGCAGCGGAGACCAAAAAAAAAAAAAAAAAAAAGTAAATACTCTACTGTGCCTGTAATTTCATCTTAAAGGTAGGCACATCTGGGCTGCCTGTCCCAAACCCTACCCATCCCCCTATCCCCACCTGTGGAGCACCCACTTACAGCTAGGAGTTGAAGATGCTGAGATTCACTGGCAAAACTGTGAGCCCCCACTGCCAGCCCAAGGCAGCTGAAGCAGGAGTAGCATTGGGGTCTGCACTGTTTTCCTGTAAGCTGTGGGTGCTGTTTTCACCTCCCCTCCCCCAGCTGTGGGGACGCTGTTCTCTCTCTCTCTCTCTCTCTCTCTCTCTCTCTCACACACACACACCCCCACCCACCCCCCTCTGGCCTGGAGGGGGATGTGCTGTTTTCATCACCACCACTTGGCGGAGTAGCAGGGGTAAGGCAGGCAGGTTCCCTGCCTGGCTCCACATGGGTCCCAGGAAGCGGGCGGCATATCTGGCTCCTAGGTGGAGGGGAAGCCACGGGGGCTCCGTGAGCTGCCCCCAGCCCTAGTGCCAGATTCACAGCTCCTATTGGCTGGGAAGCACGGCCAATGGGAGCTTCCAGGGCAGTGCCTGAGGGCAGGGGCAGCGTGCAGAACCACCTGGCTGCACCTCCACCTTGGAGCCAGAGGGTCATGTCACTGCTTCCCGGGAGCCGCCTGAGGTCAGCCCTGCCTGGAGCCTACACCCCCTCCTGTGCCCCAGTCCCCTGCCCCCTCCCACACCCGAACTCCCTCCTGAAGGCTGCACCCGAGCCGGCACCCCAACCCCCGGCCCTAGCCCTGAGCCCTCTCCCACACCCACACCTGTACCCCAAATCCCTGCCCCAGTCCTGAGCCCACATCCACACCCTGAACCCATCATTTCTGGCCCCACCCTGGAGCCTGCACCCCCAGCCCAGAGCCCATACCCCCTTCCCACACCCCAATCCCCTGCCCCAGCCCGGAGCCCACTCCCACACTCCGAATGCCTCGGCCCCACCCTGCAGCCCAGATCCCCCTCCTGCACCTCAAATCCCTCATCCCCAGCCCCACCTCAGAGCCCACACCACCAGCTGGAGCCCTCACCCCTTCCTATCCTAATCCCTTGCCCCAGCCCAGGGAAAATGAGCAAGTGAGCAAGGGTGGGGGAGAGCGAGGGACAGAGGGAGGGGGGTTGGAGTGAGTTGGGGTGGGGCCTCAGAGAAGTGAAGGGAAAGGGGTGGGGCCTCTGGAAGGATCAGGGCAGAGGGTGATGCAAGGGTGTTCAGTTTTCTGCTATTAGAAAGTGGGCAACAATACCAACACCACATCCACCCCAGTCGGGTGGGGGACAAGCTTGCCTGGGCCTGGAAAAGAAGCTGTCTGCAAGGAAGCTGTCTAGCTGCCTCTGGAAACCTGGCCAGGAGTGCGATGAGCTGGAGCTGCGTTTTGTTTGAAGAACAACTAGCCAAAAACTCAAAAGGTAATAACAAAATGTTTTTTAAGTACGTCAGAAGCAGGAAGCCTGCTAAATAACCAGTGGGACCCCTGGACAATCAAGATACGAAAGGAGCACTTAAAGATGATAAAGTCATTGTGGAGAAACTAAATTTATTCTTTGCTTCAGTCTTCACAGCTGAGGATGTTAGGGAGATTCCCAAACCTGAGCCGTCCTTTGTAGGTGACAAATCTGAGGAATTGTCACACACACAAGTGTCACTAGAGGATTTGGAATTAATTGATAAACTTAATAGTAAAAGTCACCGGGACCAGATGGCATTCACCCAAGAGTTCTGAAAGAACTCAAATGTGAAATTGCGGCACTATTAACTATGGTTTGTAACTTGTCCTTTAAATCTGCTTCTGTACCCAATGACTGAAAGATAGCTAATATAACGCCAATATTTTAAAAGGGCTCTAGAGGTGATCCCGGCAATTACAGATTGGTAAGTCTAACATCAGTACCGGGCAAATTAGTTGAAACAATAGTAAAGAATAAAATTGTCAGACACATAGAAGAACATAACTTGTTGGGCAAAAGTCAACATAGTTTCTGTAAAGGGAAATCATGTCTTACTAATCTATTACAGTTCTTTGAAGGGGTCAACAAACATGTGGACAAAGGGGATCCAGTGGACATAGTGTACTTAGATTTCCAGAAGCCTTTGACAAGGTCCCTCACCAAAGGCTCTTACGTAAATTAAGTTGTCATGGGATAAGAGGGAAGATCCTTTCCTGGACTGAGAACTGGTTAAAAGACAGGGAACAAAGGGTAGGAATAAATGGTAAATTTTCAGAATGGAGAGGGGTAACTAGTGGTGTTCCCCAAGGGTCAGTCCTAGGACCAGTCCTATTCAATTTATTCATAAATGATCTGGAGAAAGGGGTAAACAGTGAGGTGGCAAAGTTTGCAGATGATACTAAACTGCTCAAGATAGTTAAGACCAAAGCAGACTGTGAAGAACTTCAAAAAGATCTCACAAAACTAAGTGATTGG
Organism: Malaclemys terrapin pileata; assembly: GCF_027887155.1. NCBI lineage: Eukaryota > Metazoa > Chordata > Testudines > Emydidae > Malaclemys > Malaclemys terrapin. Next base: position 44,517,801 of record NC_071507.1, on the reverse strand, counting down.
GCAACAAAATGGCAAATGAAATTTAATGTGGATAAATGCAAAATAATGCACATTGGGAAAAATAACCCCAACTATACATACAATATGATGGGGGCTAATTTAGCTACAACGAATCAGGAAAGAGAACTTGGAGTCATCGTGGATAGTTCTCTGAAGATGTCCATGCAGTGTGCAGAGGTGTCAAAAAAGCAAACAGGATGTTAGGAATCATTAAAAAGGGATAGAGAATAAGACAGAGAATATCTTATTGCCCTTATATAAATCCATGGTACGATCACATCTTGAATACTGCGTACAGATGTGGTCGTCTCATCTCAAAAAAGATATACTGGCATTAGAAAAAGTTCAGAAAAGGGCAACTAAAATGATTGGGGTTTGGAACGAGTCCCATATGAGGAGAGATTAAAGAGGCTAGGACTTTTCAGCTTGGAAAAGAGGAGACTAAGGGGGCATATGATAGAGGTATATAAAATCATGAGTGGTGTGGAGAAAGTGAATAAGGAAAACTTATTTACTTGTTCCCATAATATAAGAACGAGGGGCCACCAAATGAAAGTAATAGGTAGCAGGTTTAAAACAAATAAAAGGAAGTTCTTCTTCACATAGCATACAGTCAACCTGTGGAACTCCTTGCCTGAGGAGGTTGTGAAGGCTAGGACTATAACAGAGTTTAAACGAGAACTAGATAAATTCATGGAGGTTAAGTCCATTAATGGCTATTAGCCAGGATGGGTAAGGAATGGTGTCTCTAGCCTCTGTTTGTCAGAGGGTGGAGATGGATGGCAGAAGAGAGATCACTTGATCTTTACCTGTTAGGTTCACTCCCTCTGGGGCACTGGCATTGGCCACTGTCAGTAGACAGGATACTGGGCTGGATGGACCTTTGGTCTGACCCAGTATGGCCATTCTTATGTTCTTATGTTCAGAGTTACGAACATTTCAGAGTTACAAACAACCTCCATTCCCGACGTGTTCGTAACTCTGAGCTTCTACTGTAATTGAGCGTAGTGACATCCTAGCTTGAAAAAGGACAAATAGAAGATGGGGTGGTGCAGAGTGAATTCCTATCACAGCACAATCAAGCCATCATCATCAAACACACATAGTTTATTGAGGTCCATGCACCAGCCAGACTGACCATGGCTGATGGTGTCACACCAACCATCATGTAGTGAAGTTCCCAAATCTGGCTCAGTCCTGCAAATCCATGAATCTCTGGGGTGACCCCATACCTAGAGGAAAATGATCTTATGATTGTTGGAGAAGGTGAGGTAAGAAACATTTTAAAAGCAAATATAAGTAGTACATTTCCAAAGTGTGCCCTGTCTTCATTTGCAAGATAATGCCAATACAAAAGTAACTCTTTAGAATATACTACAACTGTTTTGTTTTAATAAACTCTTCTGCTTTTTATACAGATGTCATTCAGGAACAATTTCAAATGGAGTTTCCTATGTCAATATTTTATTGACTATGATCCTAATTTTCAAAAAGGGGCACTTAAACAGGAGAGCTAAATTCTATATTCAGTGTGCTGAGAATGGAAAGTAGGCACGTCGATGCTCATTTTACTTGCCTTAGCAACAATTAAAATGCCAAAATATAGGATTTGGCCATCCTGGTGAATATTTTCAACTGGGTGCCCAAAATTAGGCTATGTAATCCATATTTAGGTATATTTTCAAATGTGACTGCTCAACAACATACAGAAGTCAATGGACCTGCTCGGTGCTCAGCCCTTTAGAAAATCAAGCCACTTATTTAGGAGCCTAAATATAGAACTGCCAGCTTAACATCAAGCACCAGTTTGATCCCCTATTTAGAGGCCTTTATTTGAAAAATGGACCCCTTGTGCTCCAAGATATTTGTGGTAGTCCTACAAATTCTGCTATGAACAAAAAATACACTGATTTCTCTTCTTCAGTGCTTACTAGGTTCAGAAAATTCCCTCTCCCTTGCATGCCCATAGCTGTTTATGGAAAATATTAGTTGAAGCTTGGACACAAGCAAAAATCAAATATAGCTATGTGGAAAATAAATTCGTTTATACCAGACTGTATTGAATAAAGTAGTCGCAACTGCTGTTTTGCGTCACTCCCCAAGGCAGTAACAAAATTAGGGCATAAGTAGAAAGAACAGGCTTCATCCTCATACACATTGTCTCTTGTAAGTGAAAATATGAAATTATTTTTAAATACTTTCTTCCATCACTCAGAGTGCCTTATCAGACTTCCCCCATGCAGGCTTAGTCAGTGATGGGTGCTGTCTGGTGATCTGGAAAAAATGAGGTGAGTAATCGAGTCTTCTTTCCTGTGCACAGATGTCCACATCACAAAATCCATGATTTTCACAGAAATGCCTGAATGATTTAGGAGCACTAGTTCCACTGGGGAGTTGGGCAAATACGTATTTCTGAAAAATCTCACCCCCAACAACAAAAAATAAGAACACTTTTTTCAAAAAGCCAAAAGAAATTTGAGTTAATTCAAGTTCTGGGTGATTGTTCTTATTTTACATGGACTGGTTCACCCTCCTGGTCCTGATGGCCCAAATTTTGCATTTAGTGCTTATCCAAACAAATCTACCATTGACTTCTGTTGGAGTTTTGTTTGAATAAGTGTAACAGACATTGCCTGGGCAAACGATAGGGTTTGAACATGGCGGCTTCAGTGCTAAAAGCATGAGCCTTTACTGTCTGAGCTAAGGCTTTAAATCCATTGGCCAGAAGTTTCCTAAACCTCATCTGTGGGATCAATGAAGATTTAATTGGGCCAATGCGGAGTGGTCTGGAAAATTATATTCCTTATGTGAACCATCCACTGGAGAGTGGGCAAAAACTCCCTTGCTCCTAATGCAGTTTATATAAGTACTGCACAATTTGGTTTAGCATATGCAATGGAGCTGTTATTTGGGTCTCTTAGAACATATTTATTTGCATTTAGGAAGATAAAGATAACAATGAGGTTTAGGCATCCAGGCTGAGGTTGATAATGAAACACTTCATTCCTGTGCACAAGCAACACCTAGCAGAGGCCAATGTGTTTGGCAATATATTCAAAGTTAGGAAATCTCTCTTGCGTGAATGAATTTCACCGGAACAAATGCAGTGCATTGGGACAGCTTTGATAGTTGGTGCCAAAAAGCAAATGTTTGAAGAGCATTCCATACAGTGATCATGTATATGTCTTAGCACTCAAATGCAAATGGTACAGAACACATATGTGTCTATGTAGTCAAGAATTCACTGTAAAATTTCATTATTCAGTAAACAATGAAAAATATAAATGCAAAGTATTCTTATTGCTTTTAAATCTTTATCTAAATCTGACTTATATAACTGTATTTCAAAGGCACTTCTGTAAATACCTATCACTGGGAGATCGCAAAGCAGTTTACACAAACAGGGCCAAATTATACTCCAATTTTCATTGTTGAAAATTAGTAATATTTCAGTAGACATCAACGATGTGACTCCATGTTTATGCTGAGGGCAGATTTTGGCATCTCGCATAAATTAAGATTAATGAAAGCTCAGAGTACTTCTGTAAGGTAGGTATTGGTGATTCATAGATTTTTAGGGTCATAGAGGGTACTAAGATCATCTAGTCTAAACACAGTGGCCCATATCAACTAAATTTGATATCGTTTTTGACACTAGTTCAAGTTTACCTGACAAGTCCTATTTTCCATAAAACCATGTTGACTGGTATTAATTATGACACTATCCTCTTAATTCTTTATTGACTGAGATTCCATAGTTGGTGTTCCTATATTTTGCCTAGGTTTGAAGTCAGGCTATCTGGCCTATTATTTACCTAAGTCATTCTATTTATCCTTTTGAAATACTGTATCAGCACACCACCAATTTGTTACCAGTCTTCTGGATCTTCTCCAGGAACATACTTAAAGGATATATGGTAATACCACCTGTGGGATCGAATGCAGCAGCCATTTAACAACATACAGCAATACTTTACAACAATTTAGGACAGGAAAGAATACCATGTGTAAGTGAGCAAGCAGGGGGAATTTACATAGGCAGAATGTCATTATCTGAGCTAGGATTTGATCATGACATTAGGGTCAACATCTCTGTTTTGCAAATATTGTCATAGATTCTTTAATGATCACCAGTTGCCAAGACCTCATTTTGTTGTCTTCTCCAGAAGATGGCTCCTCCAGCAGCATAGTGCCCCCAGCACCATTGTGAGGCATTGGTTCACTATTGACTCAGAGTGAAGAATGCCACCCACTGAATCACCAACACTACTTTCTGCAGCATGTTTTGTAGCTGTTCCTTTGAGGTGTCCTATCCAAGTCCCAACCCAGCCAAAACCGCCTTACCTTAAAATCTGGCTACATCAAAGCACAAGTGATTGGATATTATATATCTAAGCTGTTTAAATAAAACAACACACATTTTTTCTGTCTCTTTTATTATTTAGATTTAACATGTTGCATAAGCCATGAAGACATTATCCTCCTAACCAAAGAAATAAAAGGTGGAGCATAAAAGTATGTAGTTGTCCTTTTCTAATCAAGGACATAACCAGAAGTTGCATGGTTCTTTTCAGGAGGGTAGAAGTTTGGATTTTTACCAGATTTTCCAAAAATATCTGGAATATGAGTTCCTGTTTCCATTGCTATGGGAGCTAATCTGCTTCTTCCTAATGTGCACTTCCAATCAAATCTAATGGAGTGCTTGTGGTGCCAGTGACATCAGTGATTTTACTGATTCCGTTCATGACAGCTTTATCTTGCTGTACGGACAAACTGTGCAATTTAACTTTTTTCTGCTGCTTTGATCCTCTGAGTGATTTTATATTTACATTTGGACAGCTTAAAAAATACCTATAGAACTGGGATCCCCAAGGATGTGCAGTTTTTTCCTAAGCTGAGTTTTGAATACTAATTGCCATGCAAATAAATAATTTTTAAATGTGTCTTAAGAATCTAATAGGAATGACCTTATTTTTCTGTTGGCTTTAGTCTTGTGTCACCAGTGGAACATTTTCATGTTTGTTAAAAATATTTCTGAATTTTAAGTTTGCCCTAGAGGTATTTACTTTGATTTTCTTTGTAACAAATTTATTTACATTATTTTTTAGCTACAGAAATATTTGCTTCCCCTTGCAAGAAAGTCAAATTGTTCCACCATTTTCAGAAGTGCTGAGTGCCCAGAACTGCCACTAAAGTCAATGGTAAGATATTCAACTATGGATTTAGGTGCCTAAGTTTAGGCATCCAAGTTTGAACATCTTGGTTTTAGTTTTAATGGCAGAGGTTGCCCTAAGTTAATGTCTTTTTTTAAAAAACTGAAAACTAAAGATTACACTTGTACAGGTGAAAGTCACATAACATGGCCATATAAGCTGGTTCTGTAATATTAGAATAATTTTAATTTGACATACAAAATTGGACCATTGATCCATCAAATTGATAATTCTGCCTGATGTTTCAGATTCCGGCCTGATGTTTCAGAAGAAGACGAAACATCCCCAAATTCATGTGGGCAGTTGTGCAATGCTGTACCTGTAAGATGGGAGTTTAATTTCTTTCTGATTCCCAAAAAAATAACTAAAATTCAACCAACAACTACAAACAAAAAGACCCCAACCTTTTAGACATCAAGATTTGAAAATCCCTATAACTGCTTGGGTACATACATACAGAATGTTACCCAGCCCTTTAAAAAGTTTCCAAACATGTATGTCAGTTTCTGTGTTTCTATGGATGAACTGATCAATTGCACATGGAAAGCAAAGTCAAAACTTTTGATACGGTCTCCCACAGTATTCTTGCAAGCAAGTTAAAAAAGTATGGATTGGATGAATGGATTATAAGGTGGATAGAAAGCTGGCTAGATCGTCAGACTCAGCGGGGGGTAGTGATCAACAGCTTGATGTCTATTTGGCAGCCGGTATCAAGCAGAGTGCCCCAGGGTCTGTCCTGGGGCCAGTTTTGTTCAACATCTTCATTAATTCTCTGGATGATGGGATGGATTGCTGGGGGGAGAGGTAGATACACTGGAGGTTAGGGATAGGGTCCAGAGTGACCCAGACATATTGGAGGATTGGGCTCAAAGAAATCTCATGAGGTTCAACAAGGACAAGTGCAGAGTCCTGCACTTAGGACAGAAGAATCCCATGCACTGCTACAGTCTGGAGACTGACTAGCTAAGCAGAAGTTCTGCAGAAAAGGACCTGGGGATTACAGTGGACGAGAAGCTGGATCTGAGTCAACAGTGTACCCTTGTTGCCAAGAAGGCTAATGGCATATTGGGCTGCATTAGTAGGAGCATTGCCAGCAGATTGAGGTAAGTGATTATTCCCCTCTATTCTGCACAGCTGAGGCCACATCTGGAGTATTGTGTCCATTTTGGATATACAGAATGGATGTGGACAAATTGGAGGGAGTCCAGCGGAGGGCAATGAAAATGATTAGGGGGCTGGGGCACATAACTTATGAGGAGAGGCTGAGGGAACTGGGCTTATTTAGGCTGCAGAAAAGAAGAGTGAGGGGGGATTTGATAGCAACCATCAACTCCCTGAAGGGGGGTTCCAAAGAGGATGGAGCTAGGCTGTTCTCAGTGGTGGCAGATGATAGAACAAGGAGCAGTGGTCTCAAGTTGCAGTGGGGGCGGTCTAGGTTGGATATTAGGAAAAACTATTTCACTAGGAGAGTGGTGAAGCACTGGAATGGGTTACCTAGGGAGGTGGTGGAATCTCCATCCTTAGAGGTTTTTAAGGCCCGGCTTGACAAAGCCCTGACTGGGATGATTTAGTTGGGGTTGGTCCTGATTTGAGCAGAGGGTTGGACTAGATGACCTCCTGAGTTCTCTTCCAACCTTAATTCTCTATGATTCTATGTTGGCGGGATAGGAAAAGAATGTGGCAGAAATTGCACAAAGAATTTTATTTTTTTCATTGGTTTCCCTGAATGGTTTTGCAGATTTCACTGTAAGTGAAAAGCACATTTCTGGTAATGACAATTGTTTTTGCTCAATTGGGTAAGTTCAGTTCTGGTGTAACTCTATTGTCTTCATTGTGGAGCTCATTGCAAAACCATAGTGTGGTGTGACAATTTGGGGAATGTATATGCAACTGGTTGATGTTATAAAGTTGTTATAAAATTGTTGCAACAGAGAATGCCTTTATGTGGATGTGGAATCCACCATTTTGTACTTATCAGACAAGGGACAATGGAGAGTCATTAACCTTTACAAGTTTCAGAGTGGGCTGTAGTCCACGAAAGCTTATGCTCTAATAAATTTGTTAGTCTCTAAGTTTCAGAGTGGTAGCCGTGTTAGTCTGTATCAGCAAAAAGAATGAGGAGTACTTGTGGCACCTTAGAGACTAACAAATTTATTTGAGCATATGTTAGTCTCTAAGGTGCCACAAGTACTCCTCGTACTTTTAACCTTAACAACTGTACTCTGAACAATAGGCATGCTAAGGAGGTTGGCTGGAGCTGGGAGAAGCTACTTGCTCCATCTTGTCCGCAGGGAGGGGGAAGTGGAGAGACGGGGAAATCTCCAAACAGGAGAAAGGGACAGAGGTGATAGGAATTTAAAATGGACTCACATGAGAAATTAACAGGAAGGCTTGTGGAGGAACAGGAAATTTTGGGCAGGAAAAGGAAAAGATGGGTAGGCTTTCACAGCAGGGTGTGTGTGTGTGTGTAGGGCAGGGGTCCGGTTCAACTGTGGGACCAGCCAAGGTCAGAGAAAGCAAGCTGTGCTGAAAAGGTTCCATGATTCATGAGCTCTGAGGGAAAACTCCTGGACACCGTAGTGAACTCTGCCTAAACCCAAAGAACAATCCAGGGTGGTGAGGTACCTGAGACAGTGAAATACATACTTATGTGTTTATTATTTTGTATAGATCAATGTATTTCTTGTGCTCCTAAGAAAAGAGCAATGTATTTGTTTTAGAACCCTGTGCAATGCCTGTCTGTTTGCTTCCATTGTCACATATCCCCGATGACTCAAGCTGTAAACCAGAAGGTGGGAGTCTGGGGAACATCCAAGAGCTGCTTGGGAGGCTAGGTGGAGAGAAGCCTAGGCATTTGGGGCTAGGCATTTGGACTGAGAGGATCTTTTCTGCCAAAAGGGGTGTCAGGCACAAGGTCTGCACCTGGCGCACAGGTTGAGAGGCCCAAACCCAGGGACAGTGCCTAAACTGTGCCCAGCCCCAGCAAGCTAAGTGTCTGGATCCCTCTCAGCCAGGGCCAGCTCTGGCTTTTTTGCCGCCCTAGGCAAAAAAGCCACCTGCCGCCCCCACTCCCCCACCCCCCTTCAGCACGGCAGGGGAGGGCACCAAGCCCGCCGCGGCTCCGCTCTCCCCGGCGGCCAGAGCGTTGAGAGGAGGGTGGAGAGCCCAGCCAGGGCCCCGCTCTCCCCGACCAGAGTGCCGGGGGAGGGTGGCAAGTCCAGTCGCGGCCCCGCTCTCGGGCCGGAGCGCCCCTCCAGGCGCCGCCCCAAGCACATGCTTGGTGGGCTGGTGCCTGGAGCCGGCCCTGCTCTCAGCAGTTTTGCAAGTGTCCAGCAGAGGGGAGTTTAACTAGATCTATGACCCGTGATACTTCATCTCAGCTTGGATCCTCAGCGACTCCAAGCACATGCAACTCCTAGTGAAATCTGTGGGAGTAGTAGGTGCTCAGCAGTACCAGGAGTCTACCAATTAGTTGGGAAAGTTCTGTTCCCATTGTAGTTAATCACAAGTCTCCCATTGACTTTAGTGTTAGCTGAATCGGACCCAAAAAGTCATATAATCTTTACTGAAAGATCAAATTGGACTATATAATGTTATTATATTTACAGCGTAGTCCAATATACAGTTCTTGTCAGTAGACTAAACTGGAGGTGACAAAGGTATGGATTGTAGATAACAAGGTCCACTGCTGAAACCAACAATTTCAATCTATTAAAGTGAAAACAAAGATGAAAAATGGCCTTTGTAGAAACTGCTGTAGGTTTATCCAACAACTGGGGACCCATAATAACCCCAGCTTGCAAACTCTAACAATAAATACATAAAAACAAACAAATTGCAACCTTGCCCCCACCCCAGGTTTATCTGCAGATACTAAATTTATAAAAGAATAGATCTGCTATTGCATTTATATTGAATATAAAAATCCTGAATATTGTCCATTAATCTCATGAGCTTGTTTTCAGACCTCCTGGTAGGCAAACTTCATTTTTAGACCTCAGTGTAATTTTGGACTAACGAGTGAAAAGATAGTTGACAGGGAAACCTTTCTCCCTTCTTCATGGGTAGGAGAGAGCCTGCAGGAAAGTGGAGGAAAATCCCTGGGCACTCTTGGCTTTGGGCATGTGTGTTTCAGATCAGCGGTCTCTTTGTGCAGATCTTAGACCCACACCTGCCTCTGAAATTAACTAAACCAAATTAACTTAAAATCAAACCTCAGCTAAACCCTTCAATGTTTTCATTATGTACTTAAAATAGCAGTCAGATTTGATTGTTTTTCCTCTTGAATCAACAGGAAAGAAATTCTGTCCATTTCAGTAAATCAAATTACCTGACTTTTTGCAAGGACATGGTAGCTTCTGTGGAAAGAGTGACTTTTACCATCTTTTCTTGCTAAAAATCAATATGAAATTAAACATTCTAAACATCTTAGCCCATTACTTTTGTTCCAAAACTTTTAAAAAAATCATGGCTTTGTGCTAATGATAAGTTTGAACAGCAATGTTTGTATTCAGATTTAATCACCATGACACATCCCCAAGGGAATTGGGCAAATCCTTGCAATTTGAGCACCCCCTGGATCAATTTCTAGCAAGGGGGTCAAAATGGTCTGTTTCTATACTCAGTTTGGATTCAGATTTGACTTGTCACAAAGTCTATACAAATCTAGAGTTTAGAGCTGTAGCCTGGCTCTAGAGTTTTGTTTGAAATGCAAACAATTCTAAAAGATCACAGAATCGTTTCTAATTAATACACTTTTGATGATGGTGCCTGAGATAATGCTGGTACCTTGCTGATAAAGCAGTATTTTTTTAAGATCCCTTTAGTGAGGACCAGTTAATTAGGCAAGTTATTTCCCCCGAGCAATTCCCCAAGCAACATCTTGCTAGCTTCAGTGCTTACAACTCACTTGCAAATTGATAAGCCTAACTGGTTTGACAAACTTTTTGCCAAGTTCACAAAAACTTCCACTATCACGGTAATTAATAGGATTTGAAAAAAACATACAACGGCCTGTTCAGAACATGAATGATATAAATAGCACACCAGGTCTGAACTTACCATGTTTTCTCCCTATATTTACACTGGCTTGTTCTTTAATCATTAGCAATCGACTAAACTCAAAAGGTCCAAGTTACGGTTTGGTTCAGATAAACACCCTAAAGGCAGTAAGCAACTCCCATCAGAACCTCTTTCTATTTCCAAAATTGGGTTGGAAAAATTGGGAGAAGCAGCTATTTTGTGAGATTTGCTAAAATTCATGTTTCCAAGCAGGTTGGAAATACCAGAAGGATAGTGTTTTGGTTTGTTTTGTTTTTTTCATTGTATTTTGTCACTTTCATCTCTGATCCTGACAGAGACATGCACCGATGAGAAATAATGGTGGAGGGGAATTAAACCATCATTTATAAATAATCATATTTGCATGTAGAACATTACATCTGGAGATCTCAAAGTGCTTCATACAGGTAAGCATCATTGTCCTCAGAGGTAGAGAAGATAAAGGCCAGATGCAGCCACCCGTACTTCATGGCACTGGGAAATCTGTGAGGTTACTCGCGGAATAAGGTAATACTCGATGGGAATGTAGGAATCTGACTTTGACTTGCCCAAGGCCACATAGGAAGTCTGTGACAGACCTGGCTATGGAACTCAGGTTTATTGGCTCAAAGTTTCATGATTTTATCACTAGATTATGCTACTTTACAAAAACAAGCAATCAAACAAAAATCCCATGAGTTGAAGTTCTATTTGCATTTTGGATGAAGGTTCATGCTGGAGGCAATTTTAGTCTCTCTTTAATAACTCTGCCATCTCTATTAATGAGTTTGTTTTGGCTAGCTGGTATCTTTGTGCGTATTTGACTTGGTTTTCCTCCTCTAGAAATCTCTTGAACCCAGGAGATGATATTGCAATGTGCTCTCCCAACTGCATTGCTAGGACACAACCACTGGAAAACCAAATCAGCTTGGTGAAAGGGCTGCATATGATTTCTCTTCCAGTTCCTTTCACTGTCTGGAGGTTAGTCAGGGTAGTCTAACAAGCATCCTAGTATTTAAAAAATTCTGAGCCCAGCAGAAGGACTCTGCCTGATCCTTATACCTGAATCCTAGACACCCTTCCATGGTGTTACTGGTGGATCGTGTGGTAAGGAAGTGGCAGACACTACTTCTGCAGGGCTCATTCTTAATTAGCTGTGCTGCTTTTTAGCTAGCATTACTGACCTCCAACCAAAACTAGCAGGAAGTACTCACTATTCACCTAATACAAGCATCACAAACACAGTATCTGGTCAATTGAGTTAGTCTCCTTTGTCGGGATTTCTGCTGCCCCCTAGTAGACGCAGACAAGAATAATACATGCTAACTCCTAATTCATTATACTACAGGAAGTCCTGAAAAGTAGGTCACATACCAATGTAACTAAAGAGCCTGCTCAGAGGGGATCAGCTGTTCCATATATAGGGGAGTTTACTTTAGAGGCTATCAGCTGCCCTCTGGTCAACACCCCAATGTAGCCTTTTAATAAGGCTAACAAAATTAGCTGTATTGTTGTAGGTGTTTTTACACTGCAGTAGTAACTGAAAGTTGTCCTTCACATGTCCACCTTTTCTCTAATGTTTCTAGTCACTCGGGGAAGTTTGGACTTTCATCCTTCATTTCTAGTCTGACTTCAGAATCCGTAAGTAGCAACATTTCTTCATACAGAATCATGAAATTACAATAACGATCTGTAGCATAGTTCAGGGAGGGAAACTTTATTAATTAAATATATTGTAATTAAATCAAATTATAAACAGGAAAAAGCATGGAGATTTTCACATCCTTAATACCATTATCTCTGAAGAACTGAGTATTCAGGACCTTTCAGGTTGTTTACAGTAATGCATTCAGGTACTTCTTTGATGCGATCCTGTTTATTTACAAAGAACGTATAAAGTCTTATTTTCCCCAAACACAGTAGCAATCAAACAACAGGAGGCAGTTTCTTTGCTCACAGTTCCAAGCCTCTTTCCAGCTAGCACTCTGCCCAAAAATCTCCCTCTCTTTATTTTTTCTTAGGGCCACATTTCCAGTGCTTCACTTCCTCTATGCTTGTTTCTCTCTGCTTCTTCTCTTGTTGCTTCTGCTTACAGACACAGACACCACTATCAAACAATATCCATAAAAAACCCTCTACCCACATAGCTCAGTTTCTGACTGGTCGTGCATGTGGCAGGGGTTTCATGTGATGACTTCTTGTTTCAGCTATCTGACTCCAAAAAGGAGCTTAGAATCATAGAACCATGGGGTTAGAAGGGACCGCAAGGGTCATCTAGTCATTGTGTTTAAACCATCCAAACTTAACTGCTTCTTACATTTATCCTGAATGAAGGGCAAATGTCATGCCTGCCAGCTCCAGTGAGGTTTCATCCAACCTCAGTGATAACAATATAAATGTTCACTTTGGCCATATGCTGGCATCTTTACTTACACTGAGTATTAACCTACTGCATGAATAGTTCTATTGATTTCAGTAGAACTTTTTGTGGAGTAAGGTGCGTGACTAGAGGTGGTAGAAGCAGCCCAGGCATGTATAAACATGGGCCCAATTGTACAGTCCTACCTGGACAAAGCTCCAAATGAAGTCAGTGGTTTCCTTAGGAAGATCAGGATAATTAGATGCTAAATCCATGTTTGGTATTTGTGTATCAGTCCTGTAATCTTTTCCCTTGAGCATTTTTCATGTTTTCAGATGTTTACATCTGAAATTTCAGTGTTATAACTGTGGGGGTCTTGACCCAAAAGGGAGTTGGGGGGGGGGGTTGCAAAGCAGTCATGGGTGGGAGGGGGATTGCCACCCTCACTTCTGTGTTGGCTTCAGAGCTGGGCTCTGAAGGCAGCAGCCGCGGAGCTTCCTGCAACCGGGGAATATACCTGAAAATGAGTCTGATCTCACCCCCAAGAGTGGCCATGCAGGGGAAGAGGAAGTCCCATCCCGCCTCAACCTGGCGGACTAGCAGCTGGACCCTGATGAATGGTAGGAGCCCCCAGATGTGGTGCCCCAAGCCCTGCCCCTCCAATAGCTAGATTTCCTGGAGGAGATCTGATTTCATGGTCCGTGATGTGTATTTCACAGCCGTGAATTTGGCAGGGCCCTACTTATGCAGCAGGTATTATCTCTCTTCTTTTACTGATGGGGAAACTCTGGGACAGAGAGGTTAAATGATCATCCAGCAAGCCTGTGGCTCAACCAGGACTAGAACTGAGATTTTCTGACTCCCATTCTTGTACTTTAACTACTAAATGATGCATCAGTATTTTTAAAAAGTGACGAAAGGATTCTGTACCTGACAAGTCAGGATGGGAATCCATTAAGTGATGCATATTTTAAATAGCAGGTTGTGCAGATTGAGGACTGAGGGTATGTCTACACTGGAGCTGGAGGTGTAATTTCCAGCTTGAGTAGACATACCCCACTAGCTCTGCCTGAGTTATGATGCGAAAAATAGAAGCGTCACCACAGTGTCGGGAGCACCCCAAGTACAATCCCATCTGAAACCGTAGGCATGTTCTTGGGATGGCTAGCCTTTTCTGCTGCTGCAGCTATGCTCCAGTTTTAACACACTAGTTTGATCAAAGCTAGCATAGGTGTGTCTTCCCAAGTTGGAAAGCAGTGTAGACATACCCTGAGAGGGGCATTTTATGTCCCACAAAAGTCCGTTCCTAAATGAACAATATCCATCCAGAGTAGGCTGAGAGGCCTCTTCTCAGTCAGAAATAAAGCACTGTCATCAGAGAAGATAACTGATTTCAAGGGGAGCTGAATCAGACCCTCTATATGCCTTGGGAGCCAGAACAGAAACCAGCTCTCGCTCTCGCTCTCTTTCTCTCTCTCTGATTGTGGTGATTCTGCAGTGCTAACAAGAGTGGGGAAAGATACCAAAGCTTATTTGAATCACTAGAGAGCACCTCTTGATACACAGAGGGAGATGGTCTGTAGAGGAATAAGGTGCCATTTTTATAGAGTTACTTTTCAGAATGGAACCACATTTGTAAGATGCCCTGCTTTCTGTACCATTTAGATATGTGTGATCATGTTATGTTGGTATCAACTATCAGGGTAGATTGGCACTATTCCAAAGAGTGGAACACTTGTTTTTTCCTCATTAACAAGGAAGAACCATCAACCTTTTTTTCAATATTACATCTAATTGAAGCTGCTGCCTCTGCACCATGCATTCATTTCCAGCTACTTGAAAGAATCAAGGCCAAGATAAAGGGCCTCCTGTGACTTGCAGAAAATTAAAGCTCATAACTTCAGGACTGATTTTAACATTTGACAGGTTTGTTTTTTTCCTCTCCATTTTTACAAATGTTACAAAGCTTTACTGAAAAGTGTCTCAGGGCTCTAACTGACACTCTATGCCTTTTTTAATCAAATTATCTTAACAGAAACTCTTTTTTGATCTTGCTTTTCTCCTTAACACTGTTAAAAACAGTTTGAGACAGTAGAAAGGAAAAACATTTGTGAAAAACATATATTCTGAAAACAAGACAATTTTCCATTCCAGCCCCTAAAAACCCCATATGGGCAAATGTTTATACAGTCATTTTTGTTTTGATTCCATGCTCAGCTTTTATAGAGGGAGCATGTAACTATTTTTTCATGGAGTTAAATTGGGAAACTGAGTCACAAGTCCACCCAATATAGGCTTAATCAATTTTTGGCTTTATTTATACAGTTTCAGACAGAATTATTGTCACATATTATCTGAACATATACAGATACCAGACAATAATATCAAACAAGAAGGATAGGTAAAGGGCCCAAATTAGGACATTCTGGGGCACCAGGAAATTCTATACTTCATGATGGTCATTGCCTCTTCTGATCCCTTGGTCTGGTCCTTCAGTCCCATTCCTTCAGTTTCTTGTCCAATGTCTGGTCCTTCAGTCCCATTCCTTCAGTTTCTTGTCCAATGTCTCTCCAATTTGGGCCATGTTCACTTGGATTCTTATACATTTTCAAATTCTGTATTGCTTAACTTTTCTCCAGCCAGCTGTTAGCACATCACCCATTTATTTTTTATGTAATTCATTCTTTACGCATGTGCTCACTTCAGTTTACCCAACTTCTGCATTTTTTGTTGTTTATGCAGTTTGTCATGTCATTCTGTGTCTTCCCAGTAAAAGTCTTCATCTTGTTACAGATTGGTGCGTTTTTACCTCAAAACTTCCAGCACAATGAATTACCTTTGTTCTGTTAGCCATAACATCATTTTAAGCAGATCAGCAATTCTACGTAAGAGAAGAATTGGCAAAACCACACTTACGCCAGCCAGGCCCTGGCCTAAGTGTTACCTTATCTAAACTCATTCACGATGCATAATTACAAATCATTAAAGTATAACTATCAAAGCTCTTACCCTTACAATTTTTCATTTTTATATTTCAATATCTGTCACATATTCAGTATGTGTTATCCTACTCTATCCCTTAATCTATTAAGAGGGGAAGGAGGTTTGGAAACCATGCTGTGATTCTTGGATGTCAATATTTCTTTATCTTCTGCAAACAGAGATTTGTCAGGGGATTTTTTTTATTCAAAGTCCAATGTCTTATGCTTGTGAAAACTCTGTTAGTAATTTTTCTTGTTACAATTTTGAGATGCTTATGGTTTAGGGCCTTTATATTTTGTTGCTTTTAATGATATCCCAGCATAACAGTAAGCTGGATCCTTCCCTCTTTTATCCTGGAAGAAATCATGAGTTAGTCCATTAAGAATCAAGAGTTAAATGAATGTAAAACCTGCTGTGAGTGGAAAATCAGGCACAGTATGTTTATATTATGAGATAATAATAACTCTTGGCGTTTAGAAATCACCTTTCATGCAAAGAAATCAAAGCACTTAAAAACATACATTAATTAAGCCTCACATCTATTACACTTTTCCCCTAATATGAGGCTAATAAAATTGGATGTTGGTTGGCTCGTACTCCCCTATTCCAAGTACTAGACTACATTCCATACTGTGCATGCATATAGAGAGCATCAGGGAGAGGACAATCTATTCCTTGTTTTATAATATAGTAGTACAATCCCCAATAGATGGCACTAATAAGCAAATCAGCACTGGAAAAGGGGGTTCTGGGATTTATCTTTTCTATATCTGTCTTTAGAAACTTTTTTTTTTTAAAGTGTTGTTAAAAATAGCTGTCATAAGTTGGGAAATTTTGGAAGAGTTCTGTGTTACATTTGGAGAAAGGGTTCAGACAGCTACCCCAAGTGGAAGAAGGTAGGCTGCTCATGGGAAAAGTAGCCGTTTAATACTAAGCAGTGTTGTTGGCAGTTGATGTGGTGATGAGACATAAATGTGTTTCAAAAGGCTATAATCGAGGAAGTCTCTGTATTGCACAAAGATGAGTATGTATCGTTATCATTCATATGTTGTATAATATCGGGTCTTATAATCAATTTAGGGTCAAATAATCCAAATTGTCATTTTTGGTTGACTTTTACGGCAGTGGAATACTTACAATCACATGGAAGTGAGAAGACATGTATTAAAGATGTTAAACATGGGATTTTAAAAAATACTAAGTGTTGGGCTAACTCTGTTCCTACTAAAGTTAATAGTAAAACTCCCATTGACTTCAACAGAGGCACAGTTAGGCCATTGCTGAGTACTATTGTATATCCCAGCCGAGAGTGAAAGATACCCGCGCAAGCTTCTCAGTACTCCTTAAGCCCCATGTAACAAGCTGGCTTGCCCATGGGCTAGAGAGGCTGGGGCTAAGCTAGCTTTGATTTCAGGATGAGCCCCACCTGAGGCGAATCGGCAGTTCCAATATAAAGGGCAGGGGGAGGGTGTAGGTAGGGGTGTGAGTGCCTGAGATAGGAAGCGTGGCAGTGAGCTGGAACACTCAGGAAACAGGCAGTTGTGTAGCTGGCTGAAGAAACAGCTACGGGGAATGAGTTTGGTTCCTGCAGAGCTCTAGCCAGCTATACCCTGGGAGTGTGGGTGTTAAATAATGGAAGATGGTCTGAAAAACATGTTTGTCTTGGACTTTTGAATTCTGATGAGTACAAACCCTCTTGCTAGCTTGAGAGGAAATGGTGAGGAATGAATTAAAGGATTGATCTGAGAAGGGCCCTGGAGACTGAGGGTACGTCTATGCTGGGGTATGGCCTGGGTCTGTAGTGCCACAGAGACACATTACCACTGCAGCTGTTCTGCCCCGTGCCATCCCCCTCTGCCTGGCTGTACCATTGGGCTGCTAACGTGGGGGGTAGGGGAAAGATTGAAAAGGAGGGAACGAGAACCACCACCCTGAGGGCGGGTCCTAGGCCCTCCCATATGCAGAACGCAGTGTGGGCCATTTGTGCTGGGAAATCAACCCTGTGCAGGGTGAGGGGAGGGAGGCTGCTGTGTCTCTTCACTCTCTCACCCCGCAGCCTCTGCTGCAGGAGGGGGAATAGTTGGGCCCCCACCAGCAGCTGCTCGGTGTGGAGAGGGGTAGCGGGGGAGCTGCGCCAGGTCCCTGCTGGGTTCAGCAATGCACAGCGCCGCATCTGGGCCCTGTGAGTGCATGGCGAGGGGGAGGCGCCATGGCTCCCCCCAGGCAAGGTGAGCTGAGCCTGATGGAGAAGGAGCTGCTGGCGGTGATTGCCCAAGGTGAGGCATGCACATGCCCAGCTCGGCAGGTGAAGCCCTGTGTCTGGGGGCACCAGGGCTAGGAAGAGGACGTGGCATTGGGGGAGAAGCTCAGCTAGCACAGACTGTCATTGCCCGAAAGTCGAGGCCCACCATGGGCAGCAGGTGAAGCTTCCCCGGGGGGAGGCTAGTTCCCTGTCCCGCCTCTTCTGCCCTCGGCCCCACCCAGACTCCACACCCGCTCTGCCTCCGCTCAGCCCCCTCCCTGCTCAGCCTCGCCGCCGCCAAGTCCCTCCTCACCTCCCCCGTGCCACGAGACCCCAAATATCTGCTGTTAGCCGCATCCCTCTTCACTACCCCTCCCCCCCCCCGCCGCAAGATCCCCTCGCCTGCTGCTGGCTGCAAGACCCCCACCCGTTGCTTGCCTCTTCACCCCCCGCCTGCCTGCTGCTTGCCTCCTCATTCCCCCAACAGACCCTCCCCACCTGCCACAAGCTGCCTCCACTCCCCCACCAGAGCCCCCTGCCTGCCTCAAGACCCCGCACTGGCCGCATCCCTCCTCAATCCCCCCTCCCGTGGGGAAGGGGAGTGAGGAGGGATGCGGCGAGTGGCTGGGACCGCTAGAGAAAGGTGGGTGGAGTGGAGGAAGGCTTACAAGGCAGGCAGCAGCAGCCTCGGGGAAGAGGTGGGGCCACTACTGCCCAGGTATCCGGTGATGGGTCTCTGAAACCTGGTGAGGTGAGTGGGTCTCAGAGCCTGGCCTCTCGTCCAAACAGGAGTGCCTGCACTGTTATTTTTAGCCCTATGGTGTGAGCCTGAGTCAGCTCACCCAGGTTCTGAGACTTGCTGCCTTTTTTTATTGTAGATGTGCCCTGAGTGTGGTTCATATGGGGCCAGGATGAAGGGGAAATAGAGGGGAGACAATCCAAACCAAGAGGGGCACATGGGAGGCAGTAAGTGGCCATGGTGCTACACCCTTTGAAAGGGCTTTATAGAGAGATCAGCCATGCAGAGGGTCCTCCACAACTGTTTGTGAAAGTGTTTATATTTGGGTTGATGGAAACCATCACTTTTTTGATGCATGAACCTAAACAAGAACTGGAAATAACTACATCACTCATGTCTTTAACACAGACAACAAGGCCTTTTAAGGGCCAGACAAAGCATTGCTGGTTAAACACTCTTCCAGCTCCTGCTCTCACTATTACACTGTTCCTAGTGTAATCTGTTCTTCACACACCAGCTGTCGCTTCATGCAAATCACCTTTTTAAATTTGCATGATTTATAACCTATCTGGGATGTCTGCCTAGTGAAGCATCAGCACAAGGAGGCTGTGCTTGTGGATAATCTATTGGAGGATTATTCCTCACAGTGGGTAAGGATAAACACATGCAAGCTATTTGTAGATGAAAATCTCATTTCCCTAATTTAGAATAACTGACTGAAAATTATCAATGGGAAGTTGCTCTCAGTTTAGAAAAGTTGTGAAGAATGTTATGGGTAGTATGAAGTAGGTTTAATTGGATTTTATTTGTTTTAGACAAAATTATAGTGTTAGATTTGCCTGTAATAATTGTACTTAACGCGTCCAGTGAAAGTATATCACACAATTGCATACTAAAATTTTTGGCCCATATTCTAAGGTTCTTATATTAGGCCCTGACTTTACATCCCATTTAACATCACTGGACTCAAGGTAGTTTATGAGTGAAATATAAGGATTTAAGACACTGAATATACAGAAATATCTTTTAACAACATGTGATATCACCACCAGACTCATCATGTAACCTCATTAACTGAAACATTCCGTAATAGTTATGTTAAAAATAACCAGTTGTCACTCAAAAATCCCATTAATATGCAGTGATACAGTTACTCTGTCTTAATACTGTTCTAAACTTCTTAGTGTCAGCTATCGATCCACACCTTAAATAACTCAGTCTATTATCATAGGCAAGGCCAAACCTGGTAAAGGAATAAGATTCACACTAAACGTGGATATAGCAAGTTAACTTGATTTTAAAAATAAATGTTTTTTTAGTCAAACATTTCACTAAATAGGAAATGTATTAATCGATTACATCCCTATTTTCCTTAGGTCAGGCTTAATTAATATTCTAGGGTACATTGTTAACTGAGGCCTGGTTTTCTCCTATGTGTGCACAACTAGCACTCATATAACTTGTGCTTCCATTTTTCCACACTGTGGTGGGATCTACAAAACACAGGCGGGAAAGGGTCAAGAACCTGACCTGCCCTGCCTGTGGACAGCCAGACTAGCCACACCCCACGCAGCTATGAGAAATGCCAGTTATGGAAAGTCACAGCTGCAGTGACTAATGAGAGTAAGCCAATTATAAAGAGGAAAGGGCAGAAGAGATTGAAATGGCTAAGGAGCAATAACTCTCTACTAGCCCGTGAGTGGAGTTAGCATCAGATTGTCTCTGAGAGACTAGTAAGCCCCTTGGAGAGGCAAAGGAGATAAAAGAGTGACAAAGGCCTGAGGATTAAGGCCTTTTGACTCTCTTTTTTAAGTTATGTTTATAGACTGCCTTTTTTTTGCTGACTTGATTTGAACCATTGCTGTCTGGGCCAAGAAGTGACCCAGGTCACTTGATGTGGAACTTTTATCTAAAGCTATGATCATCACAGCTGACATAGATACATAGGAACTGCCATGCTGGATCAGACCTGAGATTCTATCTAGCCCAGAATGTTGTTTCCAACTATGGTCATGGCATCAGTAGCAGATACTTCAGAGGAAGGTGGGGGGGTGAGGGAGGGGAACCTGCTTCCTACATTGTCTCCTCTAAAATATCTAATTGAGATTAACTTAAATTCTGAAGCACATAGCTTAAAATCCTTTCCAAAACTTGTTACAATAACTATTATATCTCTAGATTTTTTTTAACCCATATATAGCCAATCCCTTTTGATACCATTGAACTATAGATGTAAACACTTTGGGTGCTTAAATCTACATGATTTCCATGAGCAATTTGGCAGTGAGGAGCAAAAATGTAGGTACATGTTCTAGGGCACAAATTATTCTAGGAAGAGTGAAGCACATCAAGGGTATGTTTGTCCTGGGACACTGTCAATTTTGCATTTATAGTACGGCACTTTTTTCTCAAGTGTGGACAGTAACTAATCCAAAACATTTTACATGTTTAAAAAAAGTTAGGAAAAGAACAGTTCTGATATACAAAGAAGCAACATAAGAAAAGTGTTAGGTATACAATGGCTAGATTCTAATCTCACCTTTACACTAGCAGCATAACTCCGTTGACTTCCATAGAGTTCCTCCGGTCAGTGGAAATGAGAGGAGAATTGGCTGTCATAAGTGCATTTTGTCAAGCCCTCTCCCTATTTCATATTTCCCAAGTGAGGGTTCATGGACTTAAAGATATAAATTCATATTTAAGTGTTAATAATAATCACACTTACAGCAAAACATAAAGTCCCCATGGCTTCTTCATTGCTTACTGAGTTATGGACAATTCATAAAACCATATAATCTTTTCCCTTGTCACAAACTGCACCATGTCCCACTCTACTGAAACCATTTGGATTCCCAAATCTAATTATGCTTTTACTATCTTAAAAACAAAAGACATTTCCCTTTCTCTTATCTTGGCTAATACAATTTCCAATGCACATTTTAAAAAAATCAGAATATCAACTGCTACAGCTGTTCCTATTTTTATGGTTCATATTGTGCATGCTTCCCCACAGCTAGGAATGACTTAGTTATATGCTTCCAATTACCGTTGATTACTAAACATTATAACAGCATAAGACATGCTACGTAATCAATTAGAATAAATGACTTTACTAGCAATATCTAGCAATTTCCTGTTACTCTTATCTCTATTTTCAACAGAGCTCATTGCACTAGGAAAACATAGAGATTTCATTAATAGAAAGGAATTGCCGTGACCTATGCTTGACAGGTGGATGGGATAGAGAGTCAGCAAGCCTTGAGCACCCTCACGCCCATGCAGTTGGTAGAATGTCTCAGTGCTAAAGAGAATGTTTGGAAGGGTGTCTGACTATCACATGGGCTGACACACCACAGCCCTGAGAGGGTGGTGCCTACCTGCAAGGTCTATGTCCAAACTCCTCGTGAGCTAACACATGGGATACTACAGTAACCCCAAAGAGTCATGGGTCAGGCCCCAAAAAATGACAAGATGGACTTAAAAATTGTTAGTTTTTTAAATGCCAAACAACCACTATTTTTTCTCCTTGGATGCTCTACCCCATCCAAATCTCCTGGTATTTGAGATTTAACACATGTACTTAAAAGCTTCATGTGATGGTAACCTTCACTCTAGCAGTGGATTTAATGTGACTCCCTCCCTTGAGACAGGCAATATAGTTTCTAGAGAACAATGGCAGGTGCTTTCTCCCTCCAGTTCCTGAGCATGTTCAGCTCAAGTCAGTACAAGGTGGTAGCAATTAAGCTTGGGTCCTGAATTCTGATCTCTGAAATGTATTTTCACTAAACAAGCAGAGCAGCTGGAAGTCCATAAATTATGATTTCCCGTGAGTCAGATTCTGATAGCATTACCCACCTTTGGCCTCAAACCCACAAAACACTTGCACACAGTCTTAACTACCACAAGTAGCTCCATTGATTCTAATTGGACTAAGTATCAGTATGAATATTCACATTTAGAACCAGAATTTAACTTTTCAAGAGTCTCCATCAATATTTGCTTAAAATTAACTCATTCCATGAATGATCCCATTGCTAACCTCATTCATTTTAATATATTAATCGAAATCTAGTACAAAAAGGGCATGGACCCAGTAAAATAAACTTGTTCAAAATTTTGCATAGGTTTGAATTTTTATTTTGTGGGTTTTCATCCAGGACTAATAATCCTGTTTCCATCAAATATAAGACTTTTTAATGCTCTCTTCAATATGCATATTAATGTTAAAAACTACTAACCAAGATAGAAAGAAATAAAAGGCATAGGCGTACAAAAGTGAAATGCTCCAACTAGTCACTGTCAAGAGCATTTAAATGAACTAATAATTTGTCATGAAAAGGAATTATAGCTTTCTTGTTCAGTATAATAAAGTGAATTATTTATTCTAGCAAACAAATTCATTATAAAATGACATTACTAATTATGGCAATTTAGGAAACATTTTTTTAAAAAATCATTGGTAATTGAGAGTAAGCAGGCATGGAAAATGCAACATAGCAAAATAACACAAACCAATTAGAAAGTCAACAAAAATTATTTGGAATTCTTGTCTATTTCTATTATAAAACTTGCACTGGGAAAAACAGAATACAAAACTTATCTAAATATTAAATTAATGTATTTTTAATTCTCTCAGTATGTAGCTATTATGGCAGAGATGGATTTTTATAGACTTCATTTTAATACAGTTTGATTAGTTTTATGATTGTTAAAGAGCTGTGTAGGAAGTCAATTGAAATGGCAGTCTTGCCTGAGTGAGCTAAAAATGAGAGAGGAACTCAGGTTTTGGCTCAGTTCTCCCGTCAGCATAAGAATGCTTATGCCACTCGCGGAGGTGGTTATGTTGGCAGGAGAAGCTCTCCTGCTGACACATAGCTGTGCACATGAACACTCATGTTGGTCTAATGTATATTGCTGGGGGAAGGGGGGAATATTCATACTCTGAGCGACATAACTTTGAGTGACATAGGCTGTAGTGTAGACACCTAAGTGTCAAATCCCATATGCTATGTACATTTTACTATCCCCATTTGACAATCAGGTTAATGGAGGCACAGGAAATTTAAGGAACCTGCCCACATTCACACAGTGAGTCAGTGACGTCCAGAGACAGAACTCAGAAATCCTGTTATCCAGTCAATCAATAAGAGTTTTGCCTGAGTAAAGACTTCAATATTTGGCCACATTTTAATATTAATAAAACTCTGAAATAGCAAATATTATTTTATCAAGCTATATCTATTAGCAAAGAATTTAAGCATCCTTAATGTTTAACTCCCACTGACTTAATGGTTTTTAACTATGGGCTTAAAGTTAAGCACATGCTTCACTGTTTTGCCAGATCATAGTTAAGTGGAAAAAAATCTATATGACTCTTTTTTTAGCCTTCCTAGATTACTTGTTTTTGGAAGGGGGGGTGAGGCGCCTGTAAGCATTATTTTTTAGTTATTGGCCTGATTAAGATGCAGGAGAATCATTTAATTAATTCAGAGTAATCTCCTTTTCTCAAATGTCATGGGTAGTAACAATTTTTTCTTTACAAAGAAGATGCAACACTCTAGAGTGTGTGGGGGGATCCTGAAGAGTAAATTTTATACATTTGTATCTGAAGGACTCCAAGAGACTCTGGAAGGTGTTTTTTCAGGAGCCAGGGTGGCTTGCCCTAGGCCAGAGGCCCCCAAACTGTGGGGCGTGTCCCCCCTAGGGGGAACGGAGGAACGTTCATGGGGATGCGGTGGGTTGGAGTTAGCCCCTACAAGGGGAAGGGAGCGAGTGACACCCAGCCCCACCCCATACCCAGCTCTGCTCTGGCCCTGCACTGGTCCCTGTCCCCAGCCTCAGTGCAGCTCTGCACCCGGCCAGGGGGCCAGATGCCAGCCCCCACCACGGCCTAGCAACAGCTCCGCTCCTGGACCCGCCCCTGGCCATGGCTCCACTCATGGCCCCAGACCCATCCCCAGCTGCGGCCCCATCCTCACCCCCTCTTACTCCTGTCCACATCCCTCCCTGCCCCCTCAAGCTGCGGCCCTGCTCCTGGCCCTGGGAGGACATGGACAGAGGGAAGGGGGGGCACCACCCTCAAGGTTGGGGACCACTGCCCTAGGCATTGGAGAGCCCCACCTAAGCAGGATCAGGAAATTCCCTTTGAAGGGCACCAGGTGGCTGCAGTAAGGGGGGCAATGCTCAAGGAAACAAAAGCCTGAGAAGCAGTAGCTGGTCATCAGCTGCAGGGAGCAAGACTTGGCTCTTGCAGAGACATTGAATTGTCCCCCAGCTCTGGGAAAGAGAGCTAGATACCCACCAACTAAAGCAGAGAGATATCGAACTGGGGTTGGGACCTGAAGGGCCAGTGCATATTTGAGGACTGAATAAAGTGAACCCCAGGTGGGAAATGTGTTAATTTCCTTTGGGCTGTTTTATTTAAGGAGCCCCAAAGAAGGGGGAAAGCAGAGACAGGGGGCCATAGAGTGACCTCTGGTCATGAGAGGTACTTAGGCGGTGGATGACCCTGCTACAAGCAGATTACAGCACTGCCTGCATATCTTGGGATACCTGCATGTTCTGCAAAAGGTGCTGCTCCTCCTGTTAGGGAATGTACTGAAAAATGTGTAACATCAACAGTTGCCTCACTAAGAGGGAATGTAATCATGGACCTTATGGTGTTTAGCTTAACTGGACCATGATCTGAATATTTTATCAAATTTGCCAAAGAGGAAGGAACTCATAGGCCATTATCCAGCTCATCAGTGGTAAAACAGAAGAATGTGGGAGTATTTCATTTTGAGTCTTGCACCTGGGATCTCACAGAATTAATAAGCAGATGGGATCTCTTTCATCCAAGGTTGTACAGTTCTAATGAATTGTAGCTCAGACATTCTGGCTCCCTGGCATAGACACACGAGTGCCAGTTTAACGGACATAAACCTAGTAGGACATTTTGCATTAAATAGTTCTTCATGTTAAAGAGTGACTAGTTTGTTTTTCCTGTCAACTGCTTAAATAATGAGGAAATATTTCATTTCAAGAAAAATGGTACTTTCTGAATCATATACTGATATAAAGTAGATGTTGGTGACAGTTATATCAATTTCCTACAGTATCTTTGGGAGAGCTTATTGAATTATGTTTAAATAGCACTGAAGTCCATTGTAATATAAATGTAAAGTTCATGGATTATCGTGGGACTGTCTCTCCTCTCGAGGTGGGAGACATGGCCAATGTAAGCCTTGGAAAGTGTTATGATCAAAGGACTATGTTAATGTGCCAGACAAGAAAGTTAAGTGGCCTTGCTAGGAACTATCTTTGGGGGAAGGGGAATGCAAGTTCCTCCCTATTGACCCAGCCCTTTGAAGCTACACCCTGAGGAGAGAACCATTGTCTGGCTCGTTACCTATTCAGGATCTTTGCAGATCAAACAGCCAGGCTGTATAAAGGAAAGGCTAACCTGTGCAGAGGAGTTCTTTTTCTGAGCAAAGGCTGTTGTGAATTCGTGACTACAGAAATCCCTTGGTGGGGTTTGAAGGACTGAATAAAAAGAACTCTGGTAGAAGAGTTGTGGGTAAGCTCTGGCAAGCTTATTAGCATGCCAGTAGGTTCTTCTGTTATCTCTGATTTTTCTCTGCAGTGTTTTCACCTTAATACATTTGCTTAGAAAGGGCTGTGTGGTAGAATGTTTATAGCCTCTGAAGAGAAAGCAAAGCAGGTCTACTTAGACCATCTGCCCTGCTGGGGCAGTATAGCCAGGGACCTGTGCAGACTGGAAAAAAACCTGGTCAGGAGGGTGAGAGACACAGGTCTCACCAAAAGAGGTGACAGCTGAGGAGTCAGGAGGCTATAGTGGGCATAGGCTCCGACTCTGTGGGTGCTCCGGAGCTGGAGCACCCATGGGGAAAAGATGGTGGGTGCTGAGCACCCAGTGGCAGCCCCATCAGCTCTCCTCCCTGCCCCTCAGTGTTTGCTGCCCGCCAGCAGGCCCTGCTGATCAGCGCCTCCTCTCCCTCCCCGCACCTCCTGCCCACCGCAACCAGCTGTTTAACGGCATGCAGGAGGTTTTGGGAGGCAGGGAGGGGGAAGCGCGAGGGTACAGTGCGCTGTGGGGAGGGGGTGGGGGCTGGAAGAAGCAGGGTGGGGGTGGGAAGAGGCAGGGCAGGGCCTTGGAGGAAGGGGTGGAGTGGCCGCAGGGCAGGGGTTCGAGCACCCCCCGACATATTAGAAAGTCGGCACATGTACCCTGCAGCTCTTCTTATACTAGACTGCTGGACCCTGATTGATTGTGTGGGACACAGCCACTCTAGGCAGCTTGGAGGACCCATTCCACTGCCCTTTTTGGGGGCCGGGTGTGGCAGGACCACGAGGCCTCCAGCAGGGGGCTCAGAGGGTCTGGTATACCCCATCAAAAAGACCAACGGGTGCTGAACATACCATCTGGGACTAGATTGCAGGGTGGCATCCAGGACTCCTATCCTGGGAGAGTTGCTGTGGCAGTCACCAGCGAGTGCTGCCCTTTCTTATAAGGAGGGAGTTAAGTGTCACATGTTTGTGCATTGTGAATAGTAATTAGTAAGAGCAGTTAAGCACTGAGAATCTACAAAATGATCTCTTTTTGGCACAGACAATAAGACTATTCCACAATCTTATCTATTGACAACATTGATGCTGTAATCTTTGGGATGGCGATTTCAAAAATAAAAGGGAATCTAAGGAGAAAATTGCCTGACAACTTACTCTCACTTATTCACTTGATTACCACCATGCTGCTGCAAAAACAAGCATTTCAATTTAACAAAGTCAAAGATCTTATTTTTATAGCTCATTTTATTCCAGGCTCTCAAGTAGCCAGATTGCTGGATACTGGACCAAGAGAGAGAGATCCCTAACCATTCAAACCATTAAGGTACATCCATCACTCTTTATCTTCACCAAATCCAGGACTGTTTAAATGTTACTTCTGCTATGGACTCCCCATTTCAACGCTGTATTGTTTATTTTCTGTTTCACTGAAATGTTCCTTAATTAGAAAGACCTCAAAATAGAGTCTAAACACTGAGAGCAATATGGTATTCTATGCTAGTATATACTTGAACAGACAAGTTTATCAATGTAATGGTAAGAAAAAAATGTGAATGTTAGTCCCCAGTACTTGTGGTTTTTTTTAATCACAAGACCTTGGGGTTTGTGTATGAATGTGATCAACTTAGTCCTTGTCAATTAACATTTCTACTGCTGTTTAAATGGGTTATTGGATGAGTGCCTTTGGTTAGGTGTGGAGAATCCCTTAGATTTGTCCTTTGTTTCTCCACGAGCCTAGATAGATACCTTATTTTAATTGCATTGGCCATTCCTATCATTGTTTCAGGTTCTAATATTCAAGTTCTTCTAGGGAAGGTGCCTGAAGTGACAAAAATGCAGAGCTGGAATGTGATTATGCCACTATAAAACCAGAGTAATGTCCAAAAGAATTAGAACCAGAGACTTATGCTGACATTAAAGAGACTAGAGCCCAAATTCTCCTATTATCCAGGCTTCTTGCACCATACTATTGGACTAGGATGGCAGTGCCAAAAGGGTTCATAACTATCATACACCAAAATGCATAGAGGCTTTACCTGATGGTTAAAAATATTGAGTCCCCGTTTAAAATGCTTTGAGATTTTCGTATTTAAAATCTGAATGAGATCAGCAAACTGTCACAGTTCAGGGCAACAGCACCTGGATTCCCCCTTCATGGCCCAGCCAGGCACCCACTGGGAGCTGAACTGCAGCAGCCCAGCTGGAGAGCTGTGCCCAGAAAGGCCCTAGAAGGCGAAAACTTTGTCACCAGGGCGGGAGCCCAGAGGCACTGTTCTTTCCCCCAGCAGGGACAACTTGTGGGAGACATTACAGAGGCCACTGAGAGAGACCCCTGTTGGGCTTGTACCCCGTGGGGGTTTTCCTTAGTTTTCATCACACAGACAGTGTGTGTGACTAGGCCAGAGGGCTGAGTCACCAAAGACACAGCACAGAGAGAGTGAGTGCAGGCACACACACTTGGCCAAGCAGGGCACTCTCAAGAGGTGAGTGTGCCCCGTTACAGTCTTCCTCAGCTGTTTAAGGTGCTCAGCACTTCACAGGTGTAGCATGTAATTTGCATAATATTATGGTCAGACTGGTATTTTTCTTCTTAGAAGTCTTTTGGGAAGAGAGTCCCTTCCAAGCATTGGGAAGCCATTGAAAAGACTTCAGTCAGTGAAGGATCAGACCTATCTCCATATAGGACCTTTTTTTGTAAAAGTACATTTGTTTTGCAAACTCTGTGCTAGGAATAAATAGAAAATAGTCGTAAACATCTATTAAAGCTGTTAAGTTGGCTGACTTTTGAGGAATGTCTCAACACTCAAACATGGGTACTCTCTTAAACCTAAAGAGTTAGTTTGCTTTCTACTAATGTCTTGTTTTATGAGACGAGAGAATGGTTTGATAAAACTAAAGTGATATTTCATTGTCCGAACTCCTAACAATATGTAGTGCACAGAAGGCTTACTGACTAGACAAACAAGTCATTGGTGACTGCGTCATAAAGATTTGTAGTAAGCACACAGAGCAAAATCCTGGCCCCACTGGAGTCAATGGGAGTTTTGCCATGGACTCTAGTACTGGGGCCAGGATTTAACCCACAGGACTTCAGTGAGACCTTGAAATAAGCTTCACATCTCTTGCATAACTTTCAGGCAGAGAATGTCATTAAAAAGGTACACATTAGATTTTTCTGAAAGGGGTGTCTTTTAAAAAAAAAAAGAGACTAACATTTCTCTCTTGGAAGAAAGTAAGAAGTGATGGGGACTCCTATGGAATTCATATACCTTCTAGGGGCCAAGGCCATGAGGTGAATAATTAGCACAGCTCTAAAATTATTACTGAAAGCCAGTGAACTGTTTTTAAATAACGTAAACAGTCTGAAGATCTCATCTAGTGTAGATCCCTAGTGGAAGAATTCTAGACTCCATGGAGCCTGCTTGTAGGATATCTGGAAGATCAATAAAATAATTGTATGACTCTTCTGCATAGATGGTTGCAGTGTCTCAGTATCACTAACTATGGAAACTTTTCCATCTATATATTAAGAGTAAAATATTCCCCTTTTACTAAGTGTGAGATGAGGTAAGGGCCAAATCTAAAAATACTTCCAGCCTCTTTGACTAGGTTTGAAGCAATATTATAGTTGCTAAAAATTCTGGCTGAGAAAAAGCATTGCGACCAGTCAGCTCAAGAAGGAGCTCTGACTAAGGTTTTAAATTTATAAATGCTCTCCTGCCTGAAGGCTTTGTTAAGAACAAAGGCTGTTCCTAGGAAAGAATGAGTTTTGGACCAAACCATATTGTGTGTGGAGTACTGCAATAGGTGGAGTACAGACTTGACCAATTCAGATATCATGTTGTGACAACTTGGGTCTGGACTCTTGTCAACTAGGAACCAGATTGAATCCTCCAACTCAACTGTCACATGGAAACAAGCACACGCTTTTCATATTTAAATCAGAGATCTAGTGGTGAAAAGCTCCCTATTCAGAATACCGTAAGTCATTCACGTCTAGTCACCCATGCCTGTGTCACAGCTCTAGGTGAGCACCCTGCCCCATCTTAACTACTCACCAGATTTCTGAGGCGTTTCAGCCACTGGATCCTATGTATTTTAAGCCTCGAGAGTCTAAACAGGGACAGTGCCTGGGCTCTGTCTTAAGGTCTCTGAGTGCACACTCAGGGTGTGGATCTTTGATCTCCCTCTCCTGATAGTTTCAAGCACATGGCCCAGTGCCCAGTCCCTGCAATCAGTGGTAAGCCCTCATTCTCTCCCCATAGCTTAAACACACCCTCTCCCACAACTTCACTCAAAGATATGAGCCTGCTGGTTGATCTTTTCAAAGGGGCACATGGTAGGTGCAACACTTAATGCACACAGATAGACTTTTCATAAGATTTTAAACCATCATTGCTATTTACTTAACAGCTAAAGCACAGAGTACAGATCATATAGATAACATATATACCCAGAATGCAATGACCCTCACTCTACCTTGCCCTTCTCTCGGGAGTTCTTGAAGGACCATCTGAATTCCCCCCCACTATGCCTCAAACCCCTGCAATAGTTTCTATCTGTTTTGAGGTGGTGAAAATGGCCAAAGACCCTGACTAGATCAGCTCCTGCCCTTTTTGTAATGTCCCAGTCCCTCTGGTAGGTGACTCCTGGATCAGCCTTTACAGGTGATCCCAGACTCCGATCAGATGATTTTCTTGCCAGTGACAAACCAGTTCTGGGTGGGAGCATGTCTATTGTCTATGGTGTTTGTATTTGAATAGAGGACCATCCTGAGTTAACAGCCCTCTATTGTCAGCTCTGTATCAATAAGTATTGGAATTTCCGTCCAAAATGGAAGCAGAGACAACCGAAGACAACTAGTGCCCACATTCACAATAGAATTTACAGTCTGATAAAGATACGTAGAGTTCATAATCTCACGCAGATGTAATAAGTTGTACACAGACCCAGATCATCACAATCTGCAAGAGAATGAGACAAAACAAAGGTTTCTAGAATATGTTTTTAAAACTCTTGTGTGTGTTGTCAACAGTACAGTAGTGGAAGCCCACTTAGTGCTGGTGAAGTATGGCAGCGAGTGCAAGCAGAATAAAATTTGTCCAAGAGCGTTCTGTCAACAAGAGTGGGAGAATAATTTAAAACTTTCATAAATGTTACGTTCTGAATTTCAAATGGGATGTAAAGTGAGATTGTTTTAATAATCCCCAAAACAGAATCCAAAGCAAGCCAAGGAAAAAATATGGCAAAAATCTAACTAAATGCCCCAAGATCAAAACAGTCTGTGCAAAAAAAGGAGCATTGTTAATAATATGAACCAATACTATTTATATGGTTTACCCTGAAACCAAAGTGTGATTTGTTTTATTTGAAGAATTTTGTGCCATCTCTAGATCAGTTTTCATCCTAGGCTGCTAGTGATTAAAAGTAATTTGGGTCAGATTGGTTACAGCTACAATGGTGTAAATTCAGGGTAGCTATTAACTTAAACAGTTACTCCAAATTTACTAACTACGAGTAAAATCTGGCTCATTGCTGTTAGGGGTATATATGAAACTAGTTGGTCTCAAGCCAATTTCTAGTGAGCAAGTGTGCACGTCACAACTAATTGAAACCATTAGTAGTAGTCTCAGCAGGGAGGCCCAGGATAGAATGAACTACTCTTCCATGGCTGCAAGGGGTCTTTCCTAGTCAGTGATGAGACGGTGCAAGTATTTTGAAATGCTACTACCTATGCTGTATTTTTTCTGTGGATAAATAAAGGAATTCTGATCTCCAGGTTTGTCAATGAATGAGGCATTTTTCACATGTACTTTAAACAACGTGAGTTTGTATTGAGACAAGTGACTCAATAAGTTGTTACCACACCAAATTAGTGTGATCTCACTAAAAATGACACATGAGATTCGCCATATGGTAGAAATATCTTCAGGATACAAGGTGTTCTTCAAACGAAAGCTTTTATTTCAAAAATAAACAGGTAAAGACACACAATGAACCACATGGTTATCACTACAAACTATGGACTCTCCATGCACCATATGTCCTCACATTTTCCACTTCCATATCTGTCATTTTAATGGCAAGAAGGATTGTTCCAACAGCCAAGATGAAATATGAATGGGGTGATCATTCAGTGCAGGTATCTGGGAACTTGAAGAAACCAGGCAAACCAGTATGGTTTTAAAGTGTGAACCAAGTAATACATTTCAGTAGTGGGGGGGAAATTAACCATCTTTTAACCCTCATGGCTGTGGCTTTTTCCATGCTCATAAAGGGCCAGTGTCTGCTTAGTTTTAGTTTGGTTACCTTTTAAATATAAACGTTCTGTTGCTTTCCTTTATCCTGGTAGTTGGTTTTCCTATACCGGTATATATTCAAAAAATATTGGGCCTGATTCTTATTTTCATTAGGGCCTCTTCACATTACTGGAGCAGTGTAAAGGGGCCTTGCCCGGTCTGATTCTTATTTACACTAACTTCTACAACTAGTTTAGGCATTAATAGAGCAGTGGTGTAACTGTGCCATTAACAGTTGTCATGGATTATGTCAGTAGAGCATAGCCAGTAATAACAAGGCTCATCAAGACCCAAAGGTAATCACATCCATAAAAAGCCAAAACAGCCAAAATTAGGATTTTTTTTCTTGACATTATCAGCCCTCATTTGGAAAACCTAACAGATTCATGTGAGAGGATATTTGATTTCCAAATGAATACTTCTATTACCCAGAGCCAGCAGATAATCATTTAGGATTAAATTGGCACCTCTGCTGATTGCTAGCACAAGGCATATGCACCACTTAAAACCCACTAAGCAGTATTTTGAGGGTTTAAGTAGAATTTAAATGATGTGCTGGGCTTCTGCTGGCCCCCTGCATAAGGTTGTTTCACCTTTTGTGATTGCTGGACACCAAAATGGGATTGAGAGCAATCACATAAAGGGCAATTATAGAATCAATTCAGTTTGACTCTTTTAAATCAAGATTTCATATTTTTTATATAGTACCAGATTCTGCTTCTCTCACTCAAAGAAGTAGAACCTTACCCTATGAGTAGTCCCACTAAAATCAGAGGGGCCACTTGGGGAAGAAGGTGCATGCTATAGATCATCATGAGTAAGTGTGAAACACCCATATATAATGAAAAGTCAGATACTTATAAATCCAACATATTGGTTGAGCCAAATTCTGACAATATTGTCTATGATGATCTAGAATTTTATTGAGATCTCTATGCATTTACTTGATCCTATATTCATCTATCCCACTGACAAATTACATTCAAATTATATTTATCTGAAATTCAGTTCAGCTCTAGAATTCCTCCTATATAGCACAAAATGACTGTAACATAGGCTTAGCTAAATGCATAATCTATGCAGCACATGCAAGTGAGCACTTGTTGATTTCAATTTTTTATTTTGTTCTTCCTGCCCTGTAGCTTATATTGGTGTGACCACAAAAGACATGGTGTCTGATTCTACATCCTTACATGGGTATATGCAGTGGTGTTGCAACTGGGTCAATCCCAAAATATTAGATAGCTTGTCTCTCTTACACATGTATTGTGATTCTCACCTGTGCGAAGTAGGTGTAGAATGCCACCTGGTGATTCTCTACCAAACTAGACCCATGCATTCTGGATACATTAGAAATTCCTATCAATCCAAAGTATGGGCAGACAAATGTTAAATAAAACAAACCTAAATATTGTAAATTTTTGCAAAACTTGAGAGCCAAAATGAAACTCTTCCACCTCACTTCCTAACTTCCATTTCATAAGGGACAATAACTTCTTGGATGTGGATAACATACAGCGATTTGGCTTTCTTTCCATTAATATGGAAAATGATTACTCTTGCTTTTTAATCTGTCACATATTGTAATGAAATACAAATTCCTTCCAAACAAGTCTCTGTGCCAGCACTTTAGGGTTGCTTTGCCCATTACAAGAGGAATGGAAAGCAAGAAGGTAGTTTATGAGAAGAATCTGTCAAAACAGTTGGTCAGTTCAGTTAAGGCTGAGCACCGCCTTCAGGGTGCTGAAAGACAACAGTTCCAATGGAAATCAGTAGGAAATTGGGTGTTAAGCCCTGGGAGGCCGAGGGAAGAACACTCGATACTTCAGAAGATCAAGGCCATCTCTGAAAGACAGGATCAGATGAGACATTTGTGTTTTCCATTGCAGAGTTGTGAGTCCCTGGCCAAAGAGGCTGTGAGGATGGAGAGAGCAATCATGTTTTTCATTTAAAAATATTCATATGCATACACAAACATAATTGATATAGATATACTAAATATGGGCCCAAATCAAACTCCAAAATCTGAATACCACTAAACTCTGTCTGTGCATATGTGATACAGTAGAGCTCCTTATGCACATCTGTGAATATGGAAATGGGCTGACTGCTCTGCAGCAAGCTTCAATTAGTAACACAGATATTTCTGTTACTTGGTACTACATATAATGTTGCAGCATATTTCTGCCAAAAGAACTGGAATGTTGGTGTGTGGGTGTAGCACAAGGTCCACTGTGCTCCAGCAGCAGTAGTGGGAACTATATGTTGTGTACTACAAACTGCTTCATCTGAGGCAATGGATGTAATAGGCCAGGGGAAGCTAAGCCTCCCCTGCGGTGCAGCTGCCAACCCGCTGCCTTTACGAGCGTTGATGCCTGGGCTGTGATGGCCCTGCCTGTGCTCTGCCCCCATTGCTCCTTCTGCTTTTCCCCTGTGGCCCCACCTGTGCTCAACCTCTTCCCATCCCTGCTCTGTCCCTCCACCAAGATGCTCGCTGCTTGTGCTTCTTGCTGAATCCCTCCACCTCTTCTCCCCCATGGCCCCACTGCTTCCTGAGTCCCGATTCCCTCCACTCCTCTCCAGAGGTGCCCACTGCTTGGGGGTGGAGGGACTCGGCGGGGACCATGGAGAAGGGGTGGAGGGACTTGGTGAGCGTCGGGGGCGGAGGGTGGAGGAGAGGAAGGACTTGACAGGGGGAGGGGGCCTAGCATGAGCAGGGCCTAGGGAGGGGCAGCGGTGAAGCATGGGTGGGGCCTTGTGGAAGGAAGCCGAGTGAGGATGGGGTCTTGGGGCAAAGCAGGGGGCAGTGCCACAGTCCAGGCACCGGAGGAGCTTCTGGTGCTCAGGCCAGCATTCCCAAATGCCAGAGCCATGCACTGCCCTTGTGCTGCATGTTGGGAGAACTCCCTGGTTCCTGTCTAGAATAACCCTCTGCCATCCTAAAGTTGTGAGAGGAGGCTGCTGGACTATAATCCTAGTCTGTTTCCTTGGGATATAAAACTGTTCTGTTGGTTTGTCTGAGTGGGTCTGGTCTGAAGTGAATAGACCCAGGCACACAATGTAGAACACACTGAGGAACCTCAGTCCCAGTCCCACAAAGTTGTGTA
Organism: Malaclemys terrapin pileata; assembly: GCF_027887155.1. Taxonomy (NCBI): domain Eukaryota; kingdom Metazoa; phylum Chordata; order Testudines; family Emydidae; genus Malaclemys; species Malaclemys terrapin. Next base: position 44,482,251 of record NC_071507.1, on the reverse strand, counting down.
AAAAGCCACAAGGCAGACTTACCCTATCTTGAACAACCTAATAGTGGGGTAGTGAGCAGGAGGGGTGGGGGGGTTCCATGTGTATTTAAAAGTATTAAATATATTTAGCATTAAATATGTTAGTAATTTAATGCAAAATACTATACAAATAAAGGAAAATGCATGTACCTCAACCATCAAATTATCTAACTCATTTACTAAAAGAGTACCAGAATATTTTTAGTAGCTTTTGATAAGTAGAAGAGTAACTGAAGAAATAAGAGTAACTCAAGAATATTCTTATGTTAAATATCCAAAGGACAAACCTTTTATAAGTGGGTTTTTGTTTGTTTGTTTGGTAGTTGCTTCCCTGCCGCCTCCATTCTGTTCCCTCCTCCATCCCTTTGAACTCTGCATGTTTTGTGCTAATTCTATTTAGGTTATGAACAGATGGGCTAACCTATAACTTTTTAGCTGGCTGCTTTTCTTTTGGTCCAAAAAAGGTTGCCTTTTAGCAGTATATTCACAGCTAGGTGCCTTGGCGCATACGTGGGTGTTTTTGAGGGTTTGACCTCAGTGAGGTTGCATTGTTTAGGAAATCTATCTCAGTGTGTTGTGGGTGAGAGCAGAATTTGACCCTTTCTCCGCTTGCCAGTTCAAATCTGGTTCAGATTTGTAGTAACTGATTGTTGTACTCTGACAGCCAATATGCAGGCCATTATTTGGAGGATAAGCATGGAAACTGTCCCAGGTGTTACCTGACCCTCCTGCCCATTAAGTGTTGATGTCTTTCAGCGGGGCTTGAATTTCCCTCATGTTTGAAAGAACAAGTAAAGAACTTTAGATTTGGGGGAGGGTACCATCCAGGTAAATGAAAAAAATTAATATTCCTTCTGGCTTTATTGTTGGCATTATTGCAAACACTGTCCTTCATGTATTATTTTTAATCAGATATAAAGTATAATGTAGATAGTCTTTTAATGCTTCTGGGCTCCTTCATCCCAAAGAGACAAGCTTTCTCAAATTGCCTTCCTCCAGAAATATTTGAAGAATGAACTCTACCTACTGCTTCTGTTCTACATTACTTCTGGAAGTAGTTTGATTTGTCAGTTTGGCTCAGCCATTTTTTATAGGTTACCAGGTTCCACCGATCCCCTTTAGTACTATTCATGGCCAACTTCTATTTTGTGCAGGCCCTGTACATTTTGCCTGCAGTTTTGTTTACATGAAATGAGTTTAGTGGTCCCAACTGAGAGCCCAGTAGTCAAGTATCCCCCTCAAACACATTTGGTACTAATGAACACCCTTACTGGCAGAGTCAATAGAATGAATTGCTATGGTATGTCAGGGTGGAAGGTAGTGAGGGGAAGTTTGCACTGATCATGTTGATACTGTAGTGTTCTGTGAGTAGAGACTGCCAGCCATTGAAACATCAACCAGGTACTATACAAAAGCATTACATTTAAACACCTGTTTGGCTTTAAATTAAAAAAAAAAAAAAAAAAACCTTCTTCCTACTCCAAACACAAAAGGCAAGGACTAATTTCAGTCCTGCAATTCCAAAGGGTTTCAAACAGACCCTCTAGAGTGGAATATGTCTCCTCAGCCGCAAATTGTAGGCAGCCTTGATTTGCCAGTAAAGTGAAAATCTGCTGCAGCTGTCATCATGCTTTAAAGTGCTTTCAGTTGTCATGTATCAGAAAGTAGAGTCTAAGTGGAGGAAATTCAGAGACAGAAGGAAAGAGATTAATGCATCTGCAATAACTACAGGTAGTGACATGGGAATTGCATGTGTAGATGGGTGCCCAATGAGATGAGAACACCCACGTCCATCTGTAGACCTGCCTTAAGAGAAAAAGGTCATCCCTATCAAGCTGCCCACAGTAATTTAATGTGAAGTGCTGGGGCCCTGACCTTTCTTGTTTGATGACTTAACTCTGTGAATCTTGATGAGTTTGTTTTGAGTATGTTATGCAAACAATACTGTTGAGGAAAGGAGGTCTGTTAGAGTTGGAACTAGACCAAACACTACTGGTTCACTTGGAGGTTCAGATTTGAACTGCAACTCTATAAATCACCTCTCACCGCTGCTCCCATCATTCCTGCAGGCCCTGGACCAAGAGATGTATCCCAGATGGGGTGAGGAGGGACAGGCACAGACTGCCTTCCTTCTGTTCTGTGTTGACATGCCCCCTCCAAAGATCTTCAGAGATTACCAGTTCCCCTCAACTGCTCCACCCTTTTATTCTTTTTCAGGACACCACTGGGTATGATCATCCACAATCTAGAAGAGGTGTCCTCAAGGTATTTGGGAGACTGTGTGCCCACATTTCTATACATGGCATTGTAGCCAGAAATACTTAAATGTTCCACTCCATGCTATCTGGCTCATTGGCTACTTAAGTATTTATCCACAGTTCAACAATAACAGGGCCACAGAAAGTAACTGACTATAATCCAGTGGTTAGGGCACCAACATGGGAGGTGGGAGACCCCAGATTCAATATCCCTGCTCCAATCACTTATCATTTATTGAGAGTGGAACAGCTTCAACAGGAGATACTGAGGGAGCCCCACCTCAGAATATCCCATAGTTTAATGACTAGGGTAGTCTCCTGAGAAGTAGGATTTGAACAGGGGTCTCCACTCTTCCCCTCAGGAAGAGGATGGATTTGAACCTCCTACATCCGAGGTGGGTGCTCTAACCCCTGCAATAAAAGTTATAAGGCAGGCAGCACCACCCTTACCCCCTCCTCTTGCACCAGCAGCAGCACCACCAAGGTTGTGGGAATGGAAACCAAGTTGGTAGGTGGCCATTGAGCATACCTACAAGACTGGGCACTGTATGTGACTTAGGCAAATGAATAGGTATCTTCCTCCAGTTTAATTGCTCTGGGGCTTAGGCCAGAGATAGGCATCCAAATGCTTAGAGTGAGGCAGCAGTCCACATGCTCTGAAGAGTTAGCTGCTGAGTGAGTTGAGGCATCTGCGGGGTTCAGTGGGAGTTTACTGAATTGCAGCGGAGCCTAAGACTGGGACTTAGGTACCTAAGTACCTTTGTGGATCTTACCCCAGCCCATTATCTCTCTCTGAAGACTCCTTAGGAGTCAGGAGGGAGTATCTGGTCTCCTTATGTATATTTAATGATAAACAGAGCAAAGGTCCCAGGGACTGGAGAGGCTAGCTGTGGTTTGCTATACTAAGCTCAGTCTATGTATGCCATATATTTAACCAAAACAATTTAAAATCACAGTTAACATATTCTTGTTTTGTCTAATTAATCACACTCAAATTTCAGTGGATTTATACCACATGCATCATGTTTAATTACTTTCATGATTAGTTGATTACTAGTAGCTTTTCCATCAGACCAGTCCTGTTACTTAATATGTGACTTCCATTTATTAAAAGTGATAAGTTTCGGCTCATTATAATACATACCATTAATTTTTATGGATTAGCCTTCAGTTTAATAAAACAATACTCTCTTCAGTAATCAATTGATGCGTAATTGGGATAAAACAAATCAGTGGAATGTAGCAGAATTCGGGATAATGAGAACAATCTCTGGAACCAAACATCTTTAATTGATGGTGCTATATTAAACTGGAAATTAAACTAAAAATCATAACAAAATATTTTTCTCTATAAACTGATCTCTTGTTTAGATTTTTCTTTAAAGAGTTGTCATACTTGTCACAGCTTCAAGGCACAGTAAGAGCCCAATTCTTGTTTATGATCATCTCTCTTTATATCTCTCTGGCAGTGTAAAGTGGTCTTAAAATGGATATAAATTAAATTTGTACACAAATTTAGGCACCTCCATGCTTCCAGGGCAGTGTAAAGGCAATGTAAATAAACCTTTGTATAAATGAGAATTCAGGCTCAATGCATTAAAAATTAGCTTATAGGAAGAAAATCTAAGGGGAAAAGGGAATTCAGGAGAACCGGCAATTTCTCAAACATATTGGCCTCTTACTAGTCTTTCAGGAGTGATTTAATTATCAGAAAACCAAAAAGGTATCCTCCAAAAAGTGGAAACATAGACGAACTACTACAGAGTACAAAAGAATAGCACACGCATGTAGGGACAAAATCAGGCTAAGGCACAAAATGAGTTGCATCTAGCATATAGACTGTCTTATTGTATTAGGATCAAGAGCAATATGAAGGAAAGAGTCAGTCTTCTTAGCAGGGAAGGAGAGTGAAAAATGGACTACATCAAGAAAGCTGAAGTGTCTAATGCCTATTTTGCTTCAGTCTTTTCCAACAAGGTAAATTGTAATTAGATACTTAAGACAATTTATATAAACAACAAGGGAAAAGGAACACAGGTCAAAATAGGGAAAGAACAGATTAAAGAATATCTAGATAAACTAGAAGTATTCAAGTCAGCAGAGCCTGATGATATTAACCCTAAGGTATTTAAGGGATTAGCTGAAGCAATGTGAGAACCGTTAGTGATTATCTTCAAGAAATCTTCAAGGAGGACAGGTGAGGTTCCAGAGGCCTGAAGAATGTCACTATATTTGCTCATCTTAAAAAAGGGGACAGAGGGGACTTGGGAAACTCTAGACCAGTCAGCCTGACTTCAATACCTGGAAAAAACTATTAAGCAATCAATTTGTAAGCATCTGAAAGATAAAAGGGTTTACAAATAATAGCTAACATGGATTTGTCAAGAACATATAATGTCACACCAGCCTAATTTCCTTCTTTTGACAGGGTTAATGGCCTAGTGGATAGGGCAGAATCAGTAGGTGTGGTATATCTTGATTTTTTTTGTTTGTTTTTTTAGTAAGGCTCTTGACACAGTCCCACACAACATTCTCAGAAGCAAACTATGGAAATGTGGTCTAGATGAAATTACTATGAGGTGGGTGCAGAACTCGTTGAAAGACCATAGTCAAAGGTAGTTGTAACGGTTTGCTGCCAAACTGGGAGGAAATATCTAATGGAGCCCTGCAGGGGTGTGTCCTGGCTCTGGTACTGGTCAATATTTTCATGTAATGACTTGGATAATGAAGTGGAGATTATGCTTACAAAGTTTGTGGATGACACCAAGCTGGAAGGGGTTGCAAGCTCTTGGGAGGACAGGATTAGAATTCAAAATGACCTCGAGAAATTGTCGAATTCAGACCAACCCTCCAAGATGAAATTCAGCAAAGACAAGTGCAAAGTACTATCAGTAGGAATGAAAAATCAAATGCACAATTACAACATGGAGAATAAGTGGCTAGGCAACTGTGCTGCTAAAAAGGTTCTGAGGGTTATAGTGGATCACAAATTGAATGAGTCAATGTGATGTGGTTGCAAGAAAGCTAATGTTTTTGGAGTGCATTAACAGAAGTGACATATGTAAGAACCCAGAGGTAATGGTTGTGCTCTACTTGGCACTGGTGAGGACTCATCTGGAATACTGTGCTCAATTCTGGATGCCACACTTTAGGAAAGATGTGGACAAATTGGAGAGAATTCAGAAAAGAACTGCTTTTTTTTTTTTTTTTTTAAGATATAGTTATCTTATAAAGGCCTAGTGTAAGCTGTATATAATGAATATAGTTGTTTTAGACTTTTTTGTTTGGGGTGGATTTTGTCCTATTCATCTATGAAGCTGAAAATTTTCTCTAATGGACATAATATTCTTATGTATTAAGAACTATGAACACCTTTGAAAATGAAAGATTCACACACTGTGGAGTTGACAGTGAGTAAGGAAGAAGTGAGAGTGAGTGATTGATAACAGCATGGAACAAAAGATCAGTACATTCTCCAGTACTTCAATTTGGAGTGGATTGTCATGTCTCTGTAAACTTGCTAATTGCAGTGGTACATTTATAAAACCTTAGGCCTTGAATAGTTGAATCAGAGCAATGAGCTAAGTCACAAATTATGGGTTTGGTCTATGAAAGCCTTGAAATAGAGCAAGATAAACTTTCCTTCTTGCCTCACTAAGTAGACTATTACATACATATGCATATTTGTTTATTTACATTGGGATGCCCACATTTTCTCAGAAGGAATTGTGCCGTTTCCAAGAGCGGGATATATAAAGGGTATAGATTTCAAATATGCTTTGAATGTGTTATTAGTAACTATAGGTCCTGCTTCCCCTTAAATCAGGAAATCATCACTCTATTCCTCTGCTAAGGACACAAGCAAGGTCACAAAATGTACCTTTGTTTATTCTACCTCTGTTACCCAAGGAATAGGCTAAAAACAAAATCTTGACGCTATTGTTAATAACTTCAGAAAAGTGTTGATTTACATATAAATTTAACTTCTTTCCTCCTTTTTCTAGCTAAAAAGAACCCCCAACAGTTGGCAAACAAGGGTAGTAGCCTCTTTTCCACAGCACAATGGCCCACTGTGTGCTTGAGTTAATAAAGTTTCACAGAGAAGTGAAAACTGTACATTTTAAGTACATTTAAGTTAGGACCCAGGATAGGTTCCAGATATCAGACCTTCTGATTCCCCCAAATCCAATACAGCTTTCACTCCAAATTAGAAAATGGACACTTGTCTGCCTTAAGAATCAGATATGTCTCTGTATGTGTTGGAGGAACTACAGAAGAATGTTAAAACAGTACAAGCATCTAACCTACTTAAATCTTTAAAATATTAAAAGAAATTGGCTAAAAGGAGGAATTCCAATTAGTAATATGCTAATGTGGGAATACAGTTGTTGAAGTTAATAATACATAAAAAGCCTGTGATAGGAAAAGGATCTAAGAAATTAGTTATACATTGATGACATCTACTAGATAGGATACAAGTAGCAGAGAAACTGCCGGAGCAAAAATCTGAGAGCCTGGACCACGTGGGCTCTCCCAGGGTTGGACTAAGAAGTGATGAGAATATATTAAAGAACACAATCTGAAATTAGAGTAACTCAAAGAAAAATACAAAGTTCCCTTTGCTGAGTCTGCACTTTTCCTAGTGAGCCCCAAGGAACTCAGGGATTTGGGGATTTTTGCTAACTACTGCTATATGCATGTTTCTCCTTTGTAAGTCCAAGTAAATTGGCCTAAGAAAACCTCAAAGAAAAGTTCTAAGCAATAGCTTTGGTGTTTTAAACTACTCCCTTTCAAACCAAAAGCTATTAATACCAGTGATCACATTAAGAAGAGTGCCTTGAGACAAAGTGCAACTTTACATCAAGGAGAATTCAACACATGCTAAATGTATTGGTAATACTAAAGAAACTGATAACTGTTGATTTTATATCTATTTGGATCTTGCTGATTTAAACTTAGTTAAGAATAACTAAGTGTCCTGCTTGGTGAGAAAAATCTAGTATTAAAATCAGTAAGCCAATGCTCCCTGCACTCACTAAAAAAGGGGTCATCCTTATTAAACATTATTCAAATATTGGCTGTAATATCTTATCAACTTGGCAATTCTAGTTTATTAGATTTCAGCTTTAAAATCTAACTGGCACCTTAGCAAAAGTTACAAATTTGACCTGCTTATACATACAGACAGTTAATTGCAATGGTACATGTAACTATTGCAATGGTGACCACTCCACTGAAAGGCTAGGTATTTGTTATTCTATTATGATGATTACAGTTATTTCAAACTATGGTCCAGGTTTGCAAAAATGCAGGAACATCATTCATGTGAGTGAAGTTGAGTAAGAATTTTAAGTACATTAAAAGCAGGAAGTCTGCCAAACATGCAGTGGATCTACTAGACAACTAAGGTATTGAAGGAGAATGCAAGGGAGACAAGGCCATTGCAGAGAAACTAAATGAATTCCTTGCATTGGTCTTCACTGCAGAGAAAGTGGGGGGGGGGGGGAGGAAAGAGGGAGGGGAAACGGTGATGGGGGGAGACCCACTTCAGAGCTATTCTTTTTGGGTGACCAATCTGAAGTACTGTCCCAACTGATATGTCAATAGAAGAAGTTTTAGAACAAACTGATAATTTTAACAGTGATAAGTTATCAGGACCAGATGGTATTCACCCAAGAGTTCTGAAGGAACTCAAATATGAAATTGCAGAACTACTCTGTGGTATGTAACCTATTGCTGAAACAAGTCTCTGTGCCAGATGACTGGAAGGTAGCTAATATACCACAGCTCTAAAAAAAGATCTCCAGAGGTGATCCTGGCAATTACAGGCCAGTGAACCTAATTTCAGTACTGGGCAAATTGGTAGAAACTACAATAAAAAACTCTCATCACACACACAGTTAAACATGAGTTTTGTAAAGGGAAGTCATGATTCACTAATCTGTGAATTCTTTGAGGGAGTCAAACCATGCAGATAAGGGTGATCCAGTCGATACAATGTACTTAGACTTTTTCAGAAAGCCTTTGATAAAAGTCCCTCACCAAGGACAGTTAAGAAAACTAAGTAGACATGGGATAAAAGGGAAGGTCCTCTCATGAATCAGTAACTGGTTATAAAATAGGAAACAAAGGGATAGGAATAAATGGTCAGTTTTCACAATGAAGACTGCAGGGTCCCCCAAGTATCAGTACTTCAACTTGTGCTGTTCAACATATTTATTAATGATCAGGAACAGAGAGTAAACTGAAGTGGCAAAGTTTGCAGATGATGCAAAATTATTCAAGATAGTTAAATCTAAAACTGCTTGTGAAGAGTTAAAGGGATCTCACAAAACTGGGTGACTGGGCAACAAAATGGCAGATGAAATTCAACATTGGTAAGTGCAAAGTAATACACAATGTGGGGGAGGAGGGGAATAATCCCAACTATCCATACAGAATTAGCTGTTACCACTCAAGAAATAAATCTTGGAGTCCCTATGGATAGTTCTCTGAAAACTTCAGCTCAATGCGCAGCAGCAGTCAAACAAATGTTAGGAACTACTAGGAAAGAACCAGAAAATATCATAATCCCACTATATAAATCCATGGTGTGCCCACACCTTGAATACTGTGTCCAGTCCGATTGCTCCATCTCAAAAACTATCCAGTGGAACTGGAAAAGGTTCAGAGAAGGGCAACAAAGATGAGCAAGGAAAGAGTGAATGGAGAAGTGTTATTTACCCTCTCCCACAATACAAAACCCAGGGGTCATCCAATGAAATTAATAGGCAGAAGTTAATACAAACAAGAGGAAGTATTTTTTCACACAACACACAATTAACCTGTGGCACTCATTGCCATAGGATGTTATAATGATCAAAAGTATAACTGGGTTAAAAAAAGAACTAGGTAAATTCAGGGAGGCTAGGTCCATCAGTGGCTAATAGCCAAGATGGTCAGGGATGCAACCCCAGCCTCAGGGTTACTCCAAACCGCTGACTGTCAGAAATTGGGAGGGGAAGACATTGGTGGATCACTCCAACCACCCTGTCCTGTACACACACTCTGAAGCTCTGATACTGGCCACTGTTGGAGAGCGGATACTGGGCTAGATGCTGCATTGGTTTGATCCAATATGGGAGTTCTTATAGTCTTATTCTCGTATGTAAGTGTTTGCAGGTTCAGGTCCTTAGCCAATTTATACTTCTTAAAACTAGTTGACCATGTTCATGAATTTCATATGGCTCTGACAGTTACGTGTTGGGGCACATTCCTTTTCCTTAGTTCATAGGAATCTTTGCATACAGGATGCCTTTAACCTAGATAGTTTTGTCTACAGGATATCTTTCACTGATTAGCAGCTATTAATAGGCTGTTTCATAGAGAATACTAGATTGACAACAACAGCCCAATGAACAATGCAATGAATTGCCTCTCAGGCAGCATTTTATTAAACCAAGTTTTTAAAAAAATACTTTGCTGGGGAATGGGTTTGATCTTGAATTAGAAGAGTCTGAAGTGCATTAAAAACATCACTAAGTAATGGACATTTGAATTATATTTTAAATAAACATCAGCTGGAATAAAATTCTTCATTCTAATTAATCTATCAAAAGCTGAAATGAGTCCAGATTGACCATAAGAGTGGATGAAATGTTAGAGCAGAGGGTTCTTCTTAACCATCCAGCTGAAAAGATGTAGTGTCTTATCAGTCATTTAGTTAATCTGTATTTTCCCAACACAAAACATAAAGTACAATTATTTTAAAATAAGAGAAAATAACATTGAGCAGCTACAAGTGATATTTTTTCCCTTGTCATTCTACACCCGAAAGCAAGAACAACAGGCAGAAATCCTGCACCTATACAGATTTGTGACCTGAATAGGGTGACCAGATAGCAAGTGTGAAAAATTGGGATGGGATGGAGGGTAATAGGTGCCTATATAAGACAAAGCCCCGAATATTGGGACTGTCCCTATAAAATTGGGACATCTGGTCACCCTAGACCTGGACAGCACAAACATGTGCACTTAGCACTTTTAGGCATGTGTGCCACATTTGCACTGTTATGTTCCATAAAGTTTGCATTGTTTCCTGTTGTGGTTTATATCCCACTGGTTTAAAGTTTTCACTGTTATGGTCATTGTTTGCAGTATTTTATTTTTCACTAAAGGTTATTATTGACAAAGGCTTAGTACAGTTTCATAAAATTACACATGCCATACATATAATGAAGTTCCCTTTGGAAAAAGCAAAATCCTTACACACAGACTAATGAAATCCTTACACCATGAATAATAAACTTGAATTTCAATACTTTAGCTCCTAGCCTCAAAGCAGGAGCACCAGGGATCCCTGGCCCTGTTCTTTGATTTGCTGCAGTCTGCAGAAGCCGTTTCTCTTGCTATTCATAATATTCTAAAAGTCTCTGCACTGCTGCCTCCCACCTATTGATGGGGTTTCCTCCTGTGTTCTCACAGATGATGTGCAAATTACTGCAAGCAGTTATTACACATGGCAAGTACTGCTGAGCAGCCTCCATCCTTGTCATGAGGTTCTTCTGTCTCCCTTTCAGCCTTCCAAATGCACACTCCACTCTCATTCTGAAGGTCCTTGGGGTATAACTAAACAGCTCCCTTCTCCTGTCCAAGTGTCCAGTAAAAGGCCTCATAAGCCAGGGAAGCAGAGGGTGAGCTGGTCTCCCAGAATGACAATGGGAATCACACCATTGTTAATGTCAATAGTTGCCCTGGGAGCAGAAATGCCATTTCTCCCTGAAGAGAACAGGCATGAGCTTCTAAATATTCCACCATGGTGGACCTTTCCAGATGAGCCCATGTTGATATGGGTGAACTTTCCACAGCGATCAACCAGCTCGTGGAGAAAAAACCCTTTTTGTTGACCAACTTTGAGTCCTGGTAGAGGGAGATAAAGAAAAGGCATGTGGGTCTCATCAGTTACCCTAATACAGTTGGGGCTCCCAAATTGTGAAGATCCATCAAATTTCCTGTGCATTGTCTATCTTTATGAACTGGGGCACCAGCACTTTCTAAATAGTTGTGCAAATATCCATGACAACAGTCCCTACAGGTGATCTACCAACATCAAACTGGTAGCTACTGACCAGCAGCAGTCAGGGATGGCAAGCTTCCAGATGATGATGCTTCTCCAGACTGAGGAGAGTTCTCACTTAAGTGTTTCACAGTGGCAGCTCCAGGTGGAGCTCTGCACAGATCTCCAGAAAATTGGCCTCTGTCATCCTGCAATTCTCCTGCCACTGCTTGTCATCCCAGGTCTGCATCACTATGCTTTCCTACCAATCAGTGCTACTTTCCCAAGCCCAGAAATGACACTCTACTGAGTGAAATAGTTTCAGGAAAAGTTCATCCATAAGTAGCTACTCTGTTTCATCCTCCTCCACCCAAATCAGCTTGCCAGCACAAGGGCTGACTGCCAAAGCTATCCAGCTGCATAACTACAATGATTTTGGGTTAATTGTTCCTCAAATGTTTATATGCAGAAGCATATCATGATTGTGGTGCATAGCATTGCTCCCTCCATGCTGGCTAGCATAAAAATGATGCTGGCTCCCAAAAGACAAATGAATCATGGGCTGCCAGGAGAGGAATAGTGTGAATTTTCTAGTTTGACCCCACATCCCAGAATTCCAGTCACTTTTTGCTATGTATTCCACAATGAGATGCAAGAAAAATCACAAATACATAGAGCCCAGCAGTGAGATAATACACTATGGGATACCTGTCCAGAATGTTGTGCATTCAGGGCCATCTGCATCCACTGATTCAAAAGGAAGCAAGTTAAAGCTGACTGCATGGACACAATGATTTTGTTTTAGTTCCATAGATGTTTATATGCAAAAACATATTCTGCAAAAACTTCCCTATATAGATAAACCCTAACTGAAAGGTCGTACCATAAGACAGAATCTGACCTTTGTGAAACTATTTTTCAAGCAACCTACATATCAAATTCTTTAGACATGATGGACCATGTGACCCAGGGTGCCTAGAGTAGCCCTCACTGAAAATGCCACTGTCAGGGCAGGCTGCAAAAAGGAGAGCAGATTCTCCCTAAATTGGTGGTTAACACTGAAGTTAGACTCATCAACCAGTCACAAACTGTGCTCCTGTTCCCCCACACTGGTTATCAAGAAGCCAAAAGAAATCACACAGCCAGTTCTCTGGCTCCTACTTAGCACATAGGTCCAGTAAAGTGAGAAGTTACTTAAAAGCTCTGCTCACTATACAAAATATTCTTCTGACCCCAAAGGGTCAACCATGTTACCAGGTCAATATTAGTTTGGATCTTACCCAAAATACCATGCTGCCAGCCAGTCCTTTAATATCTGAAACTATAGGTTTATTATAAAAGAAAGAAAAAGAAGAGAGTTGTTAAATGGTAAAGCAATCGGGTACATACATAAGACTTCCAAGTCTATATATTATGTTCTTAGCAGCATTGGTGAGTTTGTTGGCTTTTAGAGTCCCTTTGGAACACAGCTAAAGCTTAGTATGGGTCATTCAGTCCTTTGTTCAGAGCTTCGTTTGTAGAAAAGTTACTCCAGAGGTAAGAAGCAGTAATGAAGACAAAATGGAGAAGCTGCAGCTGCCTTTTTATATCCCTTGCCATGTGGCCTGTACTTCCTGTGTCCCAAACACAAGCTTCACAGCACCTGCTATGGAAAGGCCTTAGAGTTCTGGCCATAGGCATGCCCCTACATGTCTTGATGTCTCATAAGGTGTAGCCTCTACATTCTCTAAATGGGTTCATTGAACAGGTGATGTCTCTTGATGTGCCATCAAGCAGGCTTAATGCGGATGCCATTTGGTCTGGGGGTGTCACTCAGAAACAGCACAAGTTTTGAAATACATATACCGTACATATTTATAACTCACAATACAAAGGTGATATAAACAAGATCATCATACACCTCTATCCCAATATAACGCGACCCAATATAACACGAATTCAGATATAACGCAGTAAAGCAGTGCTCTGGGGGGGGTGGGGCTGCGCACTCCGGCGGATCAAAGCAAGTTCGATATAATGCAGTTTCACCTATAACGTGGTACGATTTTTTGGCTCCCGAGGACAGCGTTATATCGGGGTAGAGGTGTACTTGGCACATCATAACATTTTCACAGGTACCTTACATGGCATATGTGGAAAGATTCATTGCAATTTCAGAACATTGGTATCAATAATATCACAAGGTGTTCCACATATTCCATACAGTGACACAGACCAGATTCCCAGCTGCTGCAAATGAGCATATTTCCATGTACTTCAATGAGCAGATTCTGATCTCAGTTAGACAGGTGTAAATATATAAGATTTTACTACAAATTTACACTGATGTAACTGTGGCTATACTCTTTAGGGGGATGGGATCTAAGGCAACAGTTGAAGTATAAATTGGAATAAATTACCTATGGTGGTTGTGGAGTCTCCATCATTGGAGATTTTTAAGAGCAGGTTAGACAAACACATGTCAGGGATGGTCTAGATAATACTTAGTCCTGCCATGAGTGCAGGGGACTGGACTAGATGACCTCTCGAGGTCCCATCCAATCCTATGATTCTATACAAATTTCAAAATGCTAGCTCCATTTCTGCTTGATAGGGATGCAATAATTCATTCTGACAGAATGTTTGTGTGCACGGAATACTTCTTCCTTTTCCTTTATATGTGGCACCACTGCCTGTTTTATACCAATACTATGTAGCAGTTGTTTGTTTTCCATTGACCTCATTTAGTTTATCTCCTCTCTTTATAATTTTACAAGGAACTGTCTCTCCCCCACCGTTCATTCCAGCTCACAGTTATTTCTTAGTTTGGCTGATTCCAATGTCATCCTCTTGTATCATTCATTATACACCCAATTCTCTTTGTAATCTGGTACACTTGCTCAACTCATTTTCTGTGTAAATTGCTTAAGCTGGAAGCTAGCAGCTAAAAATAAAATAAAATTGTTCCGTCAGTCATAAGAGAAGCAGAAGGCGAATAACCTTGAAAAGCAGGCAAGCATCAGACAAGCAAGACAAATGACCCTAGTTTTGTTCATGTATCAGGAGGTTTTTTTTTTTACTCAGTCCTTACTGAGATGAATTCTCGTTGATGGTAGTGGAATTTTTGCCCGAGTGAGGACTGAGTGAAAACTTAACAAGGATGCCAGGCTTGGGACTCCAATATATTTGCACATGTTGAACACTTATGGCATAGGTATGGTGGATTTAATTCTGTTGTGCACTCCTCCTGGCTTAGATTGTAAGATCTTTGAAGGCAAGGACAATCTGCTCTTATGCATTTTCACAGTGCCTGGCACAATGGGGTTGTGGTCCATGACTGAGGCTCTTCCTACATGCTACTGGAATACAAACAATACATAAAAATAATAATGGTCGCACACGTTGTTTTATCTTTCTCTTGTCTCAGAACAAACTATATTTTGGTAGAAACAAAAATTTGGAAAATATATTTGTGGGTAATGTAAACATTTAGCTTACAAAACTAGAAAGGCAGTGTCATTGCTGAGGGTTAGAGCTGCTTTACATTTTTTCATTAGAAATGAGAATTTCCAGTTTAACAAGACCCAGTAAGATGCGACATACAAAATATATATATATATATATATAGGCTTGGAAGGATTAGATTTGTATTGGTGAATGCCAGTAAACATTGATTTCACCATACACACTTGCACAACAAAAAATATTTCAATCAATGATTGAAATTTTATAGATAGGGAAAGTAAGTTCTTAAGCAGCATTTTTCTTATTAGTGTCAAAAGTCTAAATCACTGAATTTTTAATTAGGCTTGTTACAAATGGACTAGTGAATGAATAGTAATAAACAGTATGATTTATTGATTTAAGGCTATTTTTTGTATATTTTGACATGATGGGTTGACAGTTTGTGTTTTAACAAGACTAACACGGCTACCACTCTGAAACCTGTGTTTTAACAGTTTATAAAGCTTTAATTTTTTGAATCTTGACATCTACAATCATTAAATAATTGCCTGACATTCCCACCATAATTTCCCACAAATTTAAATGGATAAAAATATTTTAAAAAGCTTGAAACCTATAATTTAGTGCAACTGTGAAAAGGTAAAGAGATAAAAATCTAAAAAATGCTTAAAAGTAAACAGTATTATCCATCAAAATTATTTTAAAAAGAAGGACAAATTCTAATTCTTCCAAGCCCCCATCCCTTCTCATAGCTACCTGGAAAACTGTTCTTGTGGACTGGCCCTCTAGTGAGTGTAAAAACTGCAAGAATCCATTTATGTTTTGTTTGCTCTTCATTTTAGACTGGAACATTTTGTAGCATGCAAAGTGACAATCATTAGAGCACTCCCTAATAATTATTTTCTTCACCCGCTCTTTATTGGGTGAAGATGTGATAAATAATCCCAAGAAAACCATGCAAAACTCACCAGATTTTTTTTTTCCTGAACATAAAGCTTAGTGCAGGTTTGCCAACAGATTTGATTTGATTTGAATCAATCTGGGCACAGTTTTGAGAAAACCTGGGCTAATTTTTAGTTTAATCTTGAAACCCTGGGTTGAATCTGGGAGTTCATTTGGAAGGCTATGAACTCACCTCAATTGAAATCAAAGAAAACTTTTTCCTGAATCTCTGCCAGCTGTGAAATTGCTGGCCATTGCAGTGTTCTAACTTTAACTGAGAGTCCCTTGTAAATAATCAGAGCAATTAAACCTAATCCTGAGGGCCTACAAAATACACATCATTAAACGATTCCTAACCCTTTAACTTTGTTCAGGTGGTGGCACAGGGGAATCTTTTCAGACAATGACTGCAACAGGACTAACAAGGCACAGGATGATGATTATGTGCAACCAACTTCCTATTAGCACTTTCACAACAGTTTCCTTCACTTCTTGCTCTGGGCTCATGGCTCATTATCTGAGTGACAGCTGTCCCCCAACTGGCTGCCAGTGTGCTCTTGCACTCTCTCTCTCTCTCTCTGACTAACTTCCTCCACCTGCTGTTCTTTTCTAGAACAATCTCTCTTGATTCCTGGTACTTGCATCTCCTATGTTGACTTTCACACTTTTTCATATTGTGAAATACTTTTAAAGATGAGGAACCTCTTGTGGTCCAGCTTCCCGATCCTAATCCCACACTTTTCCTGTTACAACTGTAATTGAAGTCCTGTCCCTTAGTCAACACTTTGAACCTGAAACATGCGAGATCCCCAGATGTATGCAGCAAAATGTGCATTGAATGTGGCACTTCCCTACCTCCTCCCCTGCCACAAAGAGCTTTGTTGAGGGAGTGAAAGGTAGCTACGCTGGGGGGAAGGGATGTTTGCTGGGGGAGGCCATACCTGTGCATACACAGGTGCTTTCCTGACTCATCAGCCTGGGGCTCACCCAGGTATGAAGCTCTCCCTTCTTTCTGGTGGCGAGATGAAGACTCCCCGGGGTTCCCTCCCCCCCTCAAAACTTGGAAAGGAGAAGAGTGTCCTGCTGCAGCTGCACCCCAACAGCTGGGAGAAGGGGGTGAAGAACCTCTAGAAGTGCAGAAGTGGCAGAGGTACACTGAGGGGCATGGGCAGATGGGGGGTGGGGGGAGAGAATTAATGTGGAGGCAGGGGATGTGCATAATTAATTGCTGGGATGGGCAGGTGCTCTGCACCATCAGGCAGCCTGTGAGAGTTCCTGAATCAAGGGGCCAGAAACACCTTAAGGTGTTTCCAACTCTCCCAGATTTATAGAGTAACTGCCACACCTGCTTTGGAAGTTCAAAAAGCAAAGACAGAAAAAAAACACAATATAATCTCTTTAAAAAAAATCTGATTTGGGGGCCAGCCTCATGATTTCTTGGCATCTGACCCAAGATTTTTGAACTTCTGGGGTTGCCCAGGTGTGTGCCCAAATAGAAAAATGCACGTTGTAGCCTTCTTGTTGGAGGAATATCACAACAAATGAGACAATGTACTTCTCTGTCATAGGTACTCTCTCTGGTAAAATAATCCTACAGTTTTAACTGGGCCTTTTTGTATATGTTTTAGGTTAAAAGGCTTGCTTAAGAGAAGAAGGGATGGCTTGGAAACAAAGGAAAAACTCTGGATGTAGTGGTGGTGAGCTTTGGTTAGAATGTCCCTAGAGTTCCTATAGGTTTGGAATCTGGGCTGAGGGTCCCCAGTTGTGGAGAAAGTCCACCTGGCAGTTGGCACAGTGACAATCCTCCTGCTATGCCCATTCCCCATAACCAGCCAGACCAATCCCCCAAATCATTGGGTTTGGCCCAGAAAAGAAACCACTGTTCTCCCAAGGAGCTTCTACCTGTGCAGTTCCTGTAGAGTGTGACTGGCATTAAAAGTGTTTTCTTCATTGAAACCCTAGAGGAAGAAAAGGCATGATACTGCTGTCTACCCTCCCAGGGGGATGAATGTCTCCACCAGATCAGCTGACTCTGCAGGTGTAGGGGGTTGCAATTCACCTAATACCTGTATTCTGTGATTAAGAAATCCAGAGAAAATCTCAATTGCTGGGTTGGAGGATTCAATGAGAGGGAGTTCCAAAGAGAAACTAGAAGTAATTTGTCCAATGCTGAGGTTATTCCTGAAGTTACCTACTGTTGAAGGTCTGAGAAAGGGGTGTTACCTTCAGAAATGATAAAAACAAAATGACAGCGTCTGCTAATTCAAAAGTGAACTTTGTAGGCTACAAAACCAAACCTGGGCACCCAACAGGGAATTTTTTTAAGTCAAAATAGCTTATAAAAATGAGCCTTCTGTATGGTTCCATTGCACATTTAATCTGTTAGCAATTTTCTTCGGTAGCAGTAACAGATTTACATTTGTCTCAGACTGGAAGTTTGCCTGCAGTGGTTGTTGTCAGAAAGTTAGCATTTTACAACAGCTACCAAAACATCTGAGATGACTGAAGCTTTTCCCTGGACTTAGAACAGGAGATATTTATGGTAACTGTGTAGTAATTGTTGACAGATGTTGACTTTTTAATGGCTTCTATCGTCTCCTATTAAAATACATACCCAGCCTGACACCATAATAAATGTTTCAAATATGTTCCGTTTGATTCAAAGCTTTCACAAGAAGAAGCCATTAGAACAGCTGAGGCAGACCGAGAAATCTATCACGAGTAAAGTACATTGCCTGCTAAAAAAAAATCTAAAAAGCCCAAAACAAAAACCCTTAGAATTAATTATCTACTTTTTCATTTAGATTGAAGATTTCTGTTGGCAACAACATTGCTTTGAGGATGCACCATAATTAACAACTTAATTAAAATACGGATTTCCTAGTCATGTTTGAGTTCTTTCAATCCCTGTGAGTTATATATTGAAAGTAATGTTAGCATTGCACATGTACAGCGTCTTAGCTAGATATATTAATGTTTTTTGGATTTGGAACTTGGCGTGTCTGTGTATAATTCCCCAATGCACCATGTTGTTGTTTTTGAATCTCCTCTGTCTCATCAATCTCTAACATGACTGAGTTCTCTTTCAGTCTCTTGAGCATGTACCTCCTAGTATGACATGGGCAGGAGTGATGATATGTGGCTAGGGATTCATTGCCTCAGAGCTCGCCTTTGTAGTTCTGCCTCCTGATGAAAAGTGCTATGTAAAAGTTAGGTGATATTACTATGTTGTTGTTTTGTTTTATTACCTGCTTCTGACCATGTTCTGCAGTCAGCACAAAGACTTTACCAGCTGTCTATCCAAGTCAGGTTTGAGGCATTGATGGTGCGGTGTGGGAAGCTGACCCTGCCCCTTACTGTGCTGTGCTATTCTTGTGAACAAACAGAAAACATCTGTCTCCAGAGCTGTTAGTCTGGCACCTTTAACAAGCCTTACAATATACTTATAATTTTTAGAGGGGGATTTTGTCTAACGAGATTTGAAATTTGAGGTCAGGTACATGTTTGAACAGTGCATGCTTTATGGATTCCTTTTATTGAATGCCATGCAATAAGACAGATCTGGGTGAAGAGGCAGATTTAACTTTTATTCCTTCCTTTCTGAATTGGTTCTCCAGTTCATCTACATACTATTGCCTTATACAAATTTCAGTCCTCCCTCCCCGAGTCCGACCAGTACCTCATCGTGGTGGAGGGGTGTAACACCTGAAGTAGGGGATCGCTCATTGGAACTATGCCATCAGCGATGAAGGCTTGTCCAAAATATTGCCCTGGGCATTATGTGAAGTGGACAGGTCCAACGAGAACCCTGAAAATGATGGCTAACGCAAGCGGCGAAAATGGAGGGCAGCAGCAGCACCTAGCTACCTGAGGTGAAGGAAGTCACTGAGAAAGACTCAACGGCTCGGGTCGCGTAGCGTGAAGCCAGTACTAGTAAACTAGGAAAAGGGTTGCATTACTGCGCCTGTGTCTCATCCCAGTGGGATGAGGATTTTTTTAGGACAATTGTTTGCTTTTGCTTTTGACCATGAATAATTTAGCACTCGGCATCAGGGTTAAAGCCCCTGCCTTACTCTCAGCTGTAGATGCCTTGCCAGTGCCATCTTCCCTCGGTGCAAATATGATGGGCTTATGCCAAAGCCCCCCTGGGGATGCGTGTCCTCTGATATCGGCAGGCCCGTCTTCAGTATACTATGACAATGCATCCAATCATATCTGGGATCTCCACCAGTCCATCAAAATTGCAACCTGGAATGTTGCAACTCTTCACAGGCGTCATCAGGTCACTTTTTCTCATGCAAAATGGACTGTTTTGGCATCTCAATTGCAGGCCTAACAGAAGCAAGGCTGATAGATCATGGACATCACAAGTTGGAAGATTCCTTACTTCTGTATTCTGGCAGCCCCAACCACTTACATGAGGTAGCACTACTAATGCGAGGTGAGGCCAAGTCCTCCTTGATAACCTGGATGCCCATGTCTTTTTGGTTACATATTTCACATCTTAAACATCGGCATGGTTACCTCGCTGTCATAATAGTCTATGCACCAACAGAGGAATCTGTTGATTCTGTTAAAGATCATTTTTACAATCAATTGGAATCTCTAATACGCACAGTCCCTCCACATGATAATCTTGTGATCCTGGGTGACCTACATGCAGTTACTGGCTCCCTGCGAACTGGGTTTGAACAGGTCCTTGGTCATTATGGTTCAGGTATACCCAATGATAACTCTTACTGCTTGCTCACATCCTGCACCGCCCAGAATCTTTCCATTCTTGGATCATGGTTCAAGCGGCGACGCATACACCAGATGTCATGGCTCTCTCACAATGGCATCACTCAGAAGGATGGACCACATCATCACACATGACAGGAATCTCTCCACCTCCTGTAGATTATATTGTGGTTCAGAATGTGTGGCTAAGTGATCACTTAGATCACTGCTAAGTGGTTGCCCGTATGGTGTTGACGTTCCACAAACAGATTATCCTGCTCCAATGATGAAGAAGTTTGACATCGAGGCACTTTGTGTGCCAGGTTTAGCCAACAGGTTTTGTATTGATGTCAGCAATAGATTCTCAGCTCTAGCCAACTTGCTGGACGATGTGGAGGTTGCCTGGTCTCTGTTCACTTCTATCCTCCACCAATCTGCTGAGCAGATGATTGGCTATAGGTATCCAGCAGCATGCCGACCATGGCCATCGGAAGAAGCCTTCTAGATAATTACATTGAAGGCCACAGCCCGCCAGTGTGGCAATAAGTGCACTCGTAACCAGCTGAAGCGAAAATTTAACACCCTGGCACTCCGTGATTGTGAGGCATATTATAACCAAGTGGTGGACGATGCTGAATTTGGCTTAGCCAGGGGAGACTTAAAGCCAGCATTCCGCGTGATCCACAACCTCAGCGGTCAAGAGGTAGTCGCTACAAATGGCATTGGGAACGACAGCCAAGGCCATCGATGTAAATCGTATGATGACATCCTCAGATGCAGAGTGGAACACTATCACAGTACCCTGAACCACCCTCCATGCTCAGAGCTGGATGATCTGGCAGCCACTGTGGTTCCAGACCCAGACACTTGTACAGATGCACCAACATTGGATGAAGTGAAGCGTGCCATCTGTAAAGTGAAAAATGTACACACAGCCAGTGCTGATGGCATCCCCCTAGAGCTGCTAAAATATACTAATCGCTTTGGGCCATCTTTCGTCTGGTGTGGAGAACTGGAACCTTCCAATCGCACTTTACAAAGGCAAGGGACCATGCAGTGAATGTTAGAGCTACAGGCCGATCACCTTGCTGTCCGTTCCAGGGAACATGTTTGTGCATGTTCTGCTAGCACGCTTGGAGCCTCTGCTACATCGGAAGCATTGCCCCCAACACTCAGGCTTTACGAGGAACAGATCCACATTAGACACCATTTTGACCCTCTGCTTCTTGTCAGAGATGCACCCTGAGTTCAGGAAGCCCCTGCACATAGTGTATGTTGATCTTAAGGCTGCATTTGATTCAGTTGACCCATGCCACGTCAGCACCTTTTAAATAAATATCTGGTGTCAGGCAGGACTGCGTCTTGGCCCTAGCACTCTTTTGTCAGGCAATGGATTTCATAATGCAACATTCTATCAGGTCCATAGGCATTAAGATTGATGATCTCTCACTCTCAGACCTTGACGATGCTGATGACGTTGTTCTTCTAATACAGAGGTTTCATGAGGCACACCAGCAAATGGAGGAGGAGTCAGCTAAGATTGGCCTTCACGTTTCATGGTCAAAGACAAAGCTGCAAAATCTAGGACCAGGTCCACCCGCTACTCCAATCTCTTTGAATAACAAAACTGTCGAAGCAGTCTCCAGCTTTTGGGTTCTATACTCACCAGTTCCTCCAAACTTTCACACTGAGGTTCTCTATCGGATTGGCATTGCAGCACCTGCCATGAGTAGTTTATAACGAATATGGAACCAAAATCATCTCAGCACAACCACCATGTTCAGGATCTATTCCTGAACTCCCCGTACTGTTCTATGGCTGCAAAAATGGACACTATGCCCTGAAGACTGGGCAAAGTTGGAAGCTTTCCACACAAAATGCCAATGTCGTATATTGGGCATAAAGTGGAATGACTTCCTCTGTAATGAAGATGTTTACGGTCACTGCGGTCTACAGACAATTGGGGCCATTGTCTGCAGATGGCGCCCTAGGCTTTTCAAACATATTGCAAGAATGCCACATGACGTTCCAGCGAATGCCGGTCTCTGGGTGGCTTGTAACATCCGTGATAAAATTCCACCAAACAAGGGGTGGAAACAGCCCAGAGGCAGACCACCTGTTACATGGGTTCATCAAGTCTGTTCCGATATTGGACTCTCAGGCCATCAAGCCCTTGCGGACGCACAAGAATGGACCAAATGGCGAATGATCACTACAGCTGATTGCGCAGCTAAGCATTGAAGAGAGAGAGAGAGAGAATTTCCTTACTATTCTTCAGTTGATTAGAATGCAAATAGTCCCTTCCTAGCTCTCTCTGGAAATTAAACCAGGAGATTCAGATCCTTAAATCTGCAGTTCCCCTGTCATATACGAAGAAAAGGTTCAGCCAGATGGAGTCTCCTGCTTCTCGACTGCCACTCTACATGCACTCCTTTTCCCCAAGTTTCTTGTGGTCTCTTGGCAGCATAAGCAGATAATCTGTACTGTGCTTAATCATCTCAGCAACTCTCTCGGGAGAGAGGTTTAAAAGTTTGCAGAAGTGGTGCTGTCCCACATTTAGTTGTCCATGCAGAAACATCCGCAAAGCAGAAGAAATCCTTTTTCCTTTTCTGTTTTTGTATAATTCAAAACTGAACCACCCCTTGTCAATGTCAGAAGCAGACTGGCAGGCCAAAATGTACACATGGAGCAATGATCCACACACAAGGGGAGATAAAAAAGGATCAGTGCTATTCTAGCTTGGGCATACCATATTACTTGTGCCATGCAAGCCCACTTGCCCTACACTGCCAGCTCCCAACAGAACATGAAGAGCTGTCAGTCACTGCACCGCAATGGCAAAGACCACCAAGATTGAACCTGACAGAGCAAGTGGCTGAAAGAGAGTTGTCTTCCATGTTGCCTGTCCACGTGGCTGACCTTGGTAACTTCTGTTCTTTTAATGAGAATGGGTTTACTCTCTCAAGGTCTTCAGTGTCTACTGAGAGGCATAAAGTTCCCTCAAGTGCCTTCAGTGGCACCTGGGGCATTTAGCATCTCACTGAATCAAAGTAACCAAGGATTATCTGTATGTTTACAGCTTTTAGAGTAACATCACTGTTAAAAAGGAGCTTTATGTGAGTTTGAAGGAAAGTTACAAAGTCCAGCTGTGAATTTCTGCAGCATGTGCTTCTGTGGTCTGTCAGAACTCCATGCAGCTGACTGTATAACTCCTAGAATCATAGAAACATAGGTATGGAAAGAACCTCAAGAGGTCCAGTACAGCCCTTATGCTGAGGCAGCATTAATTATACATAGAGCATCCCTAATAGGTGTTTGTCTAACTGTTCTTAAAAGCCTCCAATGATGGGGATTCCACAACCACTCTTGGAAGCCTATTCCAGAGCTTAACTATTCTTATAGTTAGAACATTTTTCCTAATATCTAACCAAAATCTCCCTTGTTGCAGATTACTTCTTGTCCTACCTTTAGTGGGCATGGCGAACAATTGATCACCATTTTCCTTGGAACAGCCATTAATGCATTTTAAGGCTATAATCAGCTCCCTCCTCTGTCTTCTTTTCTCAAGACTAATTAGGTTCTTTTTTTTAACCTTTCTAGGTTTTCTAAACCTTTTCTCACGTTTGTAGCTCTCCTCTAAGCTCTCTCTAATTTTTCCACATTATTCCTAAACTGTGGCACCCAGAACCGGACACAGTACTCCAGCTCCGGCCTCACCAGTGAGAGCCGGACAATTACCCCTTGTGTCTCTCATATGAGACTACTGTGAATACATCCAAGAATTATATTAGTCTTTTTTGCACCTGCATCACCTTGCTGGCTCTTATTTAATTTGTGATCTATTATGACTACCAGGTCCTTTTTAGCATTACTACTGCCTAGCCAGTTATTCCCCATGTTGTAGTTGTGTGTTTGACTTTTTTTTCCTTTCTAAGTGTAGTACTTTGCACTTGTCTTTATTGAATTTCATCATAGAATCATAGAATATCAGGGTTGGAAGGGACCTCAAGAGGTCATCTAGTCCAACCCCCTGCTCAAAGCAGGACCAATTCCCAACTAAATCATCCCAGCCAGGGCTTTGTCAAGCCGGACCTTAAAAACCTCCAAGGAAGGAGACTCCACCACCTCCCTAGGTAACACATTCCAGTGTTTCACCACCCTCCTAGCGAAATAGTTTTTCCTAATATCCAACCTGGACCTCCCCCACTGCAACTTGAGACCATTGCTCCTTGTTCTGTCATCTGCCACCACTGAGAACAGCCGAGCTCCATCCTCTTTGGAACCCCCTTCAGGTAGTTGAAGGCTGCTATCAAATCCCCCCTCATTCTTCTCTTCTGGAGACTAAACAATCCCAGTTCCCTCAGCCTCTCCTCATAAGTCATGTGCTCCAGACCCCAAATCATTTTTGTTGCCCTCCGTTGGACTCTTTCCAATTTTTCCACATCCTTCTTGTAGTGTGGGGCCCAAAACTGGACACAGTACTCCAGATGAGGCCTCACCAATGTCGAATAAAGGAGAACGATCACATTCCTCGATCTGCTGGCAATGCCCCTACTTATACAGCCCAAAATGCCGTTAGCCTTCTTGGCAACAAGAGCACACTGTTGACTCATATCCAGCTTCTCGTCCACTGTGACCCCTAGGTCCTTTTCTGCAGAACTGCTACCTAGCCATTCAGTCCCTAGTCTGTAGCAGTGCATGCGATTCTTCCGTCCTAAGTGCAGGACTCTGCACTTGTCCTTGTTGAACCTCATCAGGTTTTTTTTGGCCCAATCCTCTAATTTGTCTAGGTCCTCTGTATCCGATCCCTACCCTCTAGTGTATCTACCAGGCCTCCTAGTTTAGTGTCATCTGCAAACTTGCTGAGAGTGCAGTCCACACCATCCTCCAGATCATTAATAAAGATATTAAACAAAACTGGCACCAGGACCGACCCTTGGGGCACTCCGCTTGAAACCGGCTGCCAACTAGACATGGAGCCATTGATCACTACCCGTTGAGCTCGACGATCTAGCCAGCTTTCTATCCACCTTACAGTCCATTCATCCAGCCCATACTTCTTTAACTTGGTGGCAAGAATACTGTGGGAGACCGTATCAAAAGCTTTGCTAAAGTCAAGGAATAACACATCCACTGCTTTCCCCTCATCCACAGAGCCAGTTATCTCATCATAGAAGGCAATTAGGTTAGTCAGGCACGACTTCCCCTTCGTGAATCCATGCTGACTGTTGATTTCAGACCAGTTCACCAATTTGTCAAGGGCACTTTGAATTCTAATCCAGTCCTCCAAAGTACTTGCAACTTCTTTCTCAACATGGTGTTATCTGCAAATTTTATAAGCATACTCTCCATTATCCAAATCATTTATTTATATATATATATATATATTTCCCCAGTTTGACAGTGAACCATTGATAACTATTCTTTGACTATGGTCTTTCAACTAGTTGTGCACCCACCTCATAGTAATTTCATCCAGACCACATTTCCCTAGTTTGCTTCTGAGAATGTCATGTGGGAATGTGTCAAAAGCCTTAGTAAAATCAAGATATATCACGTCTACAGGTGCCTCCTTTACCCCCACCATCCACCAGGCCAATAACCCTGTCAAAGAAGGAAATTAGGTTGGTTTGGCATATGTTCTTGACAAATCCATGTTGGCTATTACTTATAACCCTATTATCCTCTAGCTGCTTATAAATTGGTGTTTAATAATTTGTTCCAGTATTTTTTTCAGGTATTGAAGTTATGCTGACTGGTCTGTAATTCCACAGGTCCTCTTTGTTTCCCTTTTTAAAGATGAGTATCTTTGAATATATATATTTTTTCTTCTCGCTCCTAGTTTCTATTTTACCACACCATAAAAACTCATTCAACTGAAAATATAAAGTAAAGAATTCAGCATTTGTACTGCTCCATTCAGTTTATCTGCCTCATTAATTTCTGGTAGCAACAATTTCATTTGGCTGGAAGAAATCTAATAATGGATCATTTGAATAGGGAAATAATTTTAAAGGTACCAGGGTAGTTTTTGGCCAATTCAAAGACTTCAGCAGTGAAAATGAAAAACATCAAATCAACAAGATTTTCCTATTAAACAAAACAGACAATATAAACTATATTTTGAAATGGACCAAATCCTAATTAATGGCTCAATCCCACATCATTGAAAGTAAAGGGAGTTTTGGAAAACAACAAAAAAGGAGTAGACTCAGGCACTAAAATAACACATGCATACTATGGTGATGCTAGGTGCTGTAAAAAAAAAAAAAAAAGACTTTAAAACAATTTAATGTTTTAGCTTCCCACTTCCTCAAGGAACATCCAAAATAATTTAATGTATGCTTATGGTATTCCTATTAGAAACTGCAAGTGGCCATAAACACTGTTGTAGCAATGCATCTAAATATGAGATTGCAAAAGAGTTTGGTCTAGCAGGAATTCAAGAGTTGAGTGCTGCCATTTCACATATTTTATTGTAAAGAAATGAAGTTGTAGCATTTTAATAGCTGGAAAACCACTCATTTCAACAATTATATGTCTAAAAAACAAGATTTGCATACAGTAGCCTGATCCAAAATTAAGCTGTTCTGGCATCAAAGCTGAACATATTGTAAAATGATTAAAACACATTAATGCTGGTTTATAAATGATTTTATGTAGGAAATGGTGGCCAGAATAGGAGATTTTGGTCAACAGAAAACACTTGCTGCCAACAGGTTTACCAAATAAGGCCCTGACCTTGCATACTGGTACACAGCCCTTCGGGGGCCTAGGGTCTGTATTAAATAATGTATTATAGGGTTGTGTGTGTGTGTGTGTGTGTGTGTATGTATATATATAATTTTATTATTCATATGGCACTATAGGGAGGCGGGGTGGTTCCCTGGTGCTCCGGAGAGGGACAAGCTCCACCAGACATCAGAGTGGGCGGAGCCAGAGCACTTCAAGCCCGCCCCCCCAGAGGGTCAGTGGCTGGACAGGAAGTATAAAAGCCCAACCCCAGAGCTCACTCGTGAGGCAGCCGCTGGAGAGGCCAGACGCCTATGGCCGAGCTTCTGCTGGGGAGACTCCAGCAACCAGCAGCGGACCTGGAGACTGGCCTGACTGGCCAATACTCAACATGGAACAGCATGTGGCAGGGTTGCCGAGCCCACCCCTCGCCAGCTACCCAGAAGAGTCGCTGAGCCTACCCCTTGCCAGCTACCTCGAGGATCCAATGATGATCGACCCCCTTGAGGACACCACCTTGACCCAGGTACCTCCAGAGGGGGAGTTGGGAAGTAGCCCAAGGGCAGCTGACCCAAGTCTGGCTGCTACACAGCCGGAACTCATGTCAGTGTGTTGTGGCCGGGATCCCCACTGTCACAGCAGGGGGTCTTTGGCCGCTGCTAGGGCCCCGGGCTGGGATGCAGTGGAGTGGGAAGGCCTGCGTCCCCCCTGCCACCCAACGCGTGGGTGGCAGTCTCCCCTCTCCCAGGCCACTTGGAGGTGTGCTATTTACCTGTGTTTGCTCAGCCCCTGCCTAATGGCCTGAGCTGTGACTCTTTACTGACCCATCCTGACCCAGGGCCTGGGCTTGTTATCTGCTAATTGTTACCTGTGTGTGCTCAGCCCCTGCCAGACGGCTTGAGCCAGGACTCCTGCGGTCCAACTGATTCCCCAAGGAGCTGTGCAAGGACTATGGGAGGCGGTGTGGTTCCCTGCCTCCCCGGAGAGGGACAAATCCTCTCTACAGGCACCATAGCATGTTAGATACTTTACAGCTATATAGAAAGAAAAGTACCCGGGGGGGGGAAACCCTGTTGTATTCCTTTTATACAATTAGTAAATTCATTTAGATTATATTTCATTTTCATGTATCTCATACTCTAGGACAGGGGTGGCCAACTTACTGACCCACTGAGCTGCATAGAACAATCTTCAGAAGTTCGAGAGCCGGGGCACACCTAATGGGGCTCAGGGCTTCCGCCTCACCCCTGCTGAAGCCCCAAGCCCTGGCAGGTGCGCCATGTGGGGCTGAAGCCCTGAGACCCCCTCCCTGCTGGGGAGAAGCCCCTACCCCACCACCGCACTGCAAGACAGAGGTCCTGAGCTCTCCCTCCACCCCCCGTCTGGTAGATGGAGAATGGGAGGGCATGTAGGGGGCTCTGCAAGCTGCACTTTAACGATAAAAGCCGCATGTGGCTCACGAGCCACAGTTTGGCCATCCCTGCTCTAGGAACATCACATTCATTGGAAACGCTATACCTAGCACAATAGGGCACTTAGGGCGCTTAAGTGCTACAGCAATACAAATAAAAAAAATTAATAATCCTTACAGTGCATAAAGTTAAACACATGCATAAGTCTTTGCAGAATCAGGCCCATATTTCTGTACATTTCCTTGGCCTATCCTTGCCACGCTTTTTGATGTTTAGGTTGTTTGTTTTAGCTATGAAATTCTCTTGGTACTTCTTTTTTTCTAGTGTAGAGACCATTTATTGTAGCAATCTTAACTTTTAACAAGTTGCATTGGGATATAATATAAAAATAAGTAAAAAAATCGATCAGTCTATCCTTTATCATGAAGATGATGATGACGATGAATATATCTAATGATATTTTAATTTGCTGTCTAATCAGAAGATATTACTGGCCTTGGGCAAGTGGCATTTTGCAAAGCTAACCTAATATATTCTGTCTTTTAGAAGCCACAAACTTATTTACTTTGTTTTAACTCTGCAAAAGTGTTGAATAGATAAAATGTACAGTAAATCAATGGAATACTTCTTTGTAAGCTGCTGTAGCAGAACAACTGAGTGTCTATTCTTGTTGAGCCCTCATTAAAGCAAAGAGGATACCACCATTTCACTTGAACTGATCAAATTGATTTTAGATTGAGGCGCTAATTAATAAAGTAACGAGAGATCCTCTGAAAGTTGAGCTCTTGGGGAATGGGAGCCAGATGTTCTTCTGATGAACAGAAGAAAATGTAACAATTTCAGATTTTCATGCCTATTGTTTAACCTCAGCTGCTGAGTATGTAACAATAAAGTCAAGTACGTAAGACTGTATTGGCATTCCCTCCAAAGCTAGATTTTTGGAGTATTCAGTGACATATTCAGTATCATATTAATTCATATACTGCTTCTGTACTTTAGGGATTTATAGTTAAACAATCCAGCACACCATGGATCTGCACTGCATGTAGGGTGACCAGATGTCCTGATTTTATAGGGACAGTCCTGATTTTTGGGTCTTTTTCTTATATAGGCTCCTATTTTACACACACACACACACACACACACACACACACACACACACTCTCTCTCTCTCTCTCTCTCTCCTGATTTTTCACATTTGCTGTCTGGTCATCCTAATTACATATTGTACTGAATATATAACTTAAAGTAGGAGTTTTCAGCCTGTAAAAAGTACAGCATATGCACTCTGGATAAATGGTCCATAGGGTAAAGAAGAGGGCAGAATGTTGCTTGTATTATTGTATAAAGGTTTATTAGTGCACCACAAATTGAATATAGCATGATTTTAGTAAACAACATTTTATTCTCTTAGTCAAGGGACCTTGGTGTAAGGGGGCACAACTCCTATTACTTTAGTGAGTCATGCATTCACTCACTTACACAAGGGCTGATTTTTTGTCCACGGTTTTATGAAAATATTCTGCTTTTCCAAAGCCTTCTAGTTAACCAGATAATCCTTAAAGGTAAACTGCAAAACTAAAATTAAAATAGGCACACCCAATATGTTCAGAATGCCTCCATTATTCAGACTCCAAAAGGCACACAGCACAAAACAATTAATATCAGTGAAGCTGTTCTTGAGAAGATGCATGATGGGAAGTCATTAGTCAGCCATGAAGTGCCAGAGGATTTCAGAGAAGAGGGGGAAATTTTTCAGAAATAGGGAAGTTAAATGTTTTTCTGTGCTGAATGCCTGAACAGCCTGGTTACTATTCAGAACATAAATTTTTCCTTAACTTGATTTTCATTGTAGCCTTTCTGTTCCTCTTTAAAATGGAATTGTATGCAGTCGCAAACCCTATTATAGTTTAAAGCTTAAAACAGATATAGAATTAATGAGAAATAAGGTGGATAATTTGTATGTTTTAAATCTACTAATTAGATCACCTGCCATTTAAAGAGATGGAACAGCTCATTAAAGATGTGTTGATTATGACTAAGATTCGAAAACTACATAATTTTTAAAAATTGCTTAGAAAGTTAATCAAATCCATCCCCATTCACATAGGCAGTTATAATAACAAATGCAAGGTAGGCAGGTAAAATAATATTCCCTGGCAAGCACATTATCCTCCTCCTCCTCATGGTAAAAAGGGTGTCCTGAGTTTTGAATTATATATATAGTTAAATCCTACATGGAGTTTTACTGGACAGAACTGACTCCTCACAGTCACTTGCTCTGCCTTAAAGAGCTGCACATGCTTTCAGCCCAAGTCAGGTTTTGAAAATCACTGGATACCTTTCTTCTGGGGCATATGCTGCCCAGTCCTTTCCCCCATGGGATTACTTCTGCCTTTATCTGCATAAAAGGAGGAGTGGGGGAGAAAGAAGATAGAGGAAGGTCCTTTCCTTCTGTCAACAATGAAAAAAGATTCCTTCATTGTGCATAGGAGATTGGAGGAATGCTAGAATCAGTGGCTGCTAATTCTATCCTTAACAATCACGATGGTCTCTCGCTTATTGGCCTACCCAGCTACACTGGTTAGGGCATATGATGCCATTAGCGGCATGTGCTAGCCAGCAGATGGTAGGTATGAAGTGTATAGCTGCTTAGAACAGCAAAGTGTGTCCCACATTGTAGTATCTGATAGCTGTTGCTGCACTTCTCTGAAAGGGATTTGGCCCTATTACTGCCTGCGTTTTGAAAGCATCCGTTACTGTAGTATAAGCATATGGCTAAAGGGGAATAGAGGAGACAGTCAACAGCAGGCTGCAGGGCAATTTAGCATGTTGCTTGAGGTACAGCATGGACTAGGAATTGAACCTATTCCTGTCTTTTCTGATGCAGCCACCTTTTGTATTTGTCTAGATTATGCCCCACTAGCGGTTCCTCCAATCTTTTTATTTTATTTTATTGGTCCCTGTTTCCCAAAGTGGATGAGGTGGCAAAGTGGAAATGGCCCCAAAGCCACAGATTGAGCGGGGAAGATATTTACCAGAATTTTTAGTGACTAGACAGTCCACAAGAAAAAAAAAAACTGGTATGTGGGACAGAAGCTCTTGTTTGTACCAGGATGTGAGATCAGTGACCCAGGCGAGAAGTGGGGAATTCCTCCCAGTAAAACAAGGCCTTCAAAGCACTGTTTGAAAGCTCTGTTGTGGGGCCAGAGAAACTGCATGTCAGGCACTGTAATAAAACCTGTCTGCCCTGGGACACAATCTGTACAGGAAATTTTTTAAATCAAATCAATCTGGGTAGCTCAGGCACTTGAACTATGTATTTACTAGATAAACATTCACAACAGATTAGAACACAAAATATTTTATTTCATGTTATTTTTCGCAAATTTGTTTGTTGGTTTTACTGGTTTTACAAGAAAGTGTGCTCCATGGGAAGGCATGCTCTGCATTTATGCTAACTTCACTGAGGAACCCTTACTGGCTTATGTGTTTACCTCACATACAAATAAAGCACATCCAGATTTGAACTCTGTCTCTTGGATTCTGTTGAAAAAAACCCTACGAATTTTGGCCTGGACTTCATGATATTTTTTGGCTTATATAGACTTTTTAGCTGCATGCATCATTTTTTCTGGAATGCTTAACATGGTTATATCAATCATAAAAACACAAGATGTCAGGTGAAATACTGCTTAGCAAGTTCATAGCTCTGAGCATTGGCCTGCTAAACCCAGGGTTGTGAGTTCAATCCTTGAGGGGGGCCATTTGGGGATTTAGTTGGGGATTGGTCCTGCTTTGAGCAGCGGGTTGGACTAGATGACCTCCTGAGGTCCCTTCCAACCCTGATATTCTGTGATTTGTCACCCTTGCCCCCCTTCCCTCCTCCCTCTGTTTGAGCTCTTCTACTCGTATGTCTCTGCAAAGGCCCTGATCTTGATTTAGATCTGCTAGTATAATCTTTGTAGCGCACCATTGGTTTCATGCCACATGGGTGCTGGGTTCTGTGTTAATGGATCCCAGTGCAGGTCCTGAGATTGTAAGCTCTGTGTGTGACCGATATGGCAACTTCCTGCAATATCCTTGAAAAACCTTATTGTATTAAGTTTATGTAGTATTGTGGGCTGGGATTGTATGTAACCTTTCTAGGGGGGAGATGTGATAGATAATGCAACCCCATGAAGTATCTTTGGGGTTCATTGTTTTAAATGAATGATTTTGTATATGATTATGTTCTACTGCATTGTGGACAGCTACCACAGCTGCTAAAAGCAGTGGTTGGTAATTAAGGCAAATCAGCTAGGTTTAACCCCTCCTCCCCCTTTTTCTTTTTCTATTAGTCAGCATGTTGCCTAGCATATCTTAGGGTGCTCAGTGAGTACATAATAATATTTAATAAAATATAATGATTGGGGAGTTGTTATTTGAGGGAATTCCTATATGATTCTACATCAGTTTAGGAAACTCAGTAGTAGGAGCACAAGAATTTCTGATTCCAATGCCATTTTCAGTCCGCTATTCTTTTTTATTATTATATTATATTATTATATTATTGACTATTCTCTCACAGCAGGGCATGGGGGAAGCTTGCATTATCTCTGGCCATGTTCTGTAGCTAAACAAATGACTTGAGTCTCCAAGACTGCCAAGCCAGCAGCATTCACAATAGTAAAATACACATTAAAAGAGTAAATAATTGGGGAAGGGGGGAGAATACATCCATGAAAACTGTAACCAGTACAAAAGGAATTGGGCTAGATTCTGCTCTCATTTGTAGTCAATGGAGTCGCTCCATATGTAGGCTGATTAAACTTGGAGAGAATTTGGTCCATGTTTTCAAAGGAATGTAACCTAGTATACTTTGACATCAATTAGAATCAGCCCCTTAATATCTGAATAAATAATACAAACTTGTTGCAGCAACCTGGATGTTTACACATTTTTTGTGAGTTTTATTAGCTCAGTAAAAAAGCTAATATGAATAGCTTTTGATTCTTTGTTGAGGAGTGTCACTGTGGGTGCTCCACTTTTATGTGTCTTGATGCCCTGCACTTCTAATCGGAGATTTGTAGTAGCAGTGCCCCGGTTAGCCACACATGCGCAGCAGCCATCTCGCGCTGCTCTGAGCGGTTACCTAGTATGTGCAACCAACCGTCTCCCAGTTCCTTCTCTACCGCCTTTGGCTTGAGTCGGAGTGGTAGCAGCACCCCTTATAACATATAATTCAATTATTTTCATTTTTTTCCCAGCTAGTAGCCTCTCATTCCTTTATTTCTCCTCTATTTTATATCTTCTTTAAAAAAAATATTTTAATAGTTGTCCACATTCCCCTTCCCCATCCTGCCTCCCAGGTGTACCCATGAAAGACAGAAGAGGGACAAGAATGGGATTATTCCCATTTCTCATTCGAAATAAATATTCCTTCAGGCATGCCCAGCTCTCCTGGCTTTAAACGCTGCCTGACCTGCAGACTCTCTATACTGTTCTCCAGTTGCCATGCACAGTGTGTCCGTTGCTTAGAGGAGACAAATGTTGCTCAAAAGTGTTCCCACTGCAAAAAATTGACCACTAGAACAAGGAAAGCTAGGGATCTCCAGTTGAAACTCCTGATGGTGGAGAAATCCCTCAGACCAGCCTCTGACCTTGAGTCCAGGACGCCTCTTGGCCAACCGTCACCGGCAACAGTGTCTGACAGGGGCTCTACCTCAAAAATGGCTACTAAGGAGTCTGCTCCTAAAAAGGCTGCGTAAAAGCAGTCTCATTCTTCACCACAGCAAGATTCGCTTCCAAAAAAAAAAGATCTCCAACTGCAAAATCTGCCCCGGTCTGACGGCACCGAGAGCGCCAGACTGTGAGGCACCGGGAACGTCCAGTACCGAGACTTCCCGAGGAGCTAAAGATCCCGTGCAGGCTAGCTTTCCTGGTGCTCTGTGCATTAAAACCAAGCCTTCCAGCTCAGCACCGAGCAGCGCAGTGGTGCCACCTGCTGCTCCTACACAATGCACAAGTCAGCGGCACTGACAGCTCTCACCCAGATTCTCAGCCAGAGCATGCTGCCGTCCTCAGTACCGAGCCTCCTGGTGCCACAGCAATTCATCAGGCAGGTGGACCTCCTGGTTGCTTCAACACCTGGGACCGACAGTACCACAGCCAGACCAGGACCAAGCCTGGTTGCTACTCTCACTATCTCAGCCCCTCCTCTCTCCAGCAATGAGGAAGAAAAGGATGAAGCAAGGATGTATACCCCTCATCATTCCTCACCTAAACCAGGATCCTCTCAGAACCACACATCTGTGGACACACGAGACTGGCAAGGTCCACCATTAGTATCATCTCCCATGGCCTTTCCACCTAACTGGGCATACTGGGACCCGTGGGCATTATATAGGGCCCAGGAGCTCAGGCCCCCCAACCTACCTAAATCCAGAACAACTCAATCCCCTTCACCTCCTGCCCCAGCTCCCTCTGAAGTGATAGATGAGGAAGTAGAGAAACCAGAGGACGCCCCTGGGGTGATACCCACCCACATTTCATCTTTGTCGCCGGGTGAAACAATAATGCTACCCCCACACATCTCGGTGAATGATTTCAAATCCTTCCAGGACCTCTTCAAACAAGTAGCTGAATCCCTGGACATTTCACTAGCAGAGCTACGAGAGACCCAGCACAAACTCACAGATATACTTCAGGCATCCCCATCAGCGAAGACTGTACTATTAATACAGCCATAATGGATTGTACTATTAATACAGCCATAATGGATCTGGCAAAAATAATCTTGCAGACACCTACCATAGCCCCACCTTCTTATAAGAGATCCAACAAGATGTATTATGTGCCTGCAAAAGGGGCCAAGTTTTTATTCGCTCACCCTAACCCAAACTCATTGGTGGTAGAAGCAGTTAATCAAAAGGAAAAGCAACATCAGTCTAGAACTACCCCTTATGACAAGGACTGGAAAAGGCTAAACCTCGGACAGAAAGCCTACTCATTGGCTGTCCTCCAATTCCACATAGCCAACTATTCGGCCTTACTAGCCAAATACGCACACAACCTGTTCTCTCAAATGTCAACTTTTATTAAACAGCTCCCAGACGACAAAATGGAACAATATAAGACTAATATCACGGAAGGTTCCCTCATCACCAGGACGGCCTTCCAGGCTTCTCTTGATTCTGCAGACATGGCAACACATTCAATCGCTATGTCCATTGTCATGCATCGTGCTTCCTGGCTACATCTGCCTGGGTTTCTGAAGGAAGTTCAAGCCACAGTCAAGGACTTATCTTTGAAGGCCAAAAACTGTTTGCAGATGCATCTTTGCACATCTCAAAGGGCTCCTGGGTGACCTTAAAGACACTTGGAACCTTTTCCCCTCCAAACAAAAAGAAACAGGGCAGATTTTACAACCAATGATTCTGCACCGCCCCATACACTCAACCTCAACAACACTATGACCAACACCGCAAACAAAGGCAGATGACACGCCGGCAGCCCCAAGATCAGCCTTCCATGTCTCAACTATCTACTTCCAGGCAAACATTTTGAAGCATTGGTCAAGGACACGAGAATCCCACATTCACTAATTCCGGATTTACATCTTATCTCCAGCCCATTTGGAGACTGTCACCATAATATCCAGTTTGGAAGACCATCACTACAGACAAATGAGTTCTGGAAATTATCCAAAAGGGTTACTTCATCCCCTTCATCTCTATTCTACCTACCCACCCCTCTTCACTGTCCCTCCTCAGGGACCCCTCTCATAAGCATCTGTTACAGCAGGAAATAAACCATCTCCTACAGTTAGGTGCAGTGGAACCCATACCAGCTCAACACAGGGGAAAAGGGTTTTATTCCCATTATTTTCCCACTCAGAAAAAAACCACGGGGTGGAAGCCCATCCTGGATTTACGAAAACTCAATAAGTTCATGAGACCACGACGTTTTAAAATGGTTACCCTATCCACAATAATTCCAGCATTGGAGAAAGGAGATTGGCTCTCAGCCCTCAACCTACAAGACACTTACTTTCATGTTACCATCTACCCAGCGCACAGACGATTCCTCCGATTCACCATAGGGAAACAACATTTCCAATACACAGTGCTTCCTTTTGGCCTGTCCACCACCCCAAGGGTGTTTTCCAAGGTTCTCGCTGTCGTGGCTGCTCACCTCTTGCCCACAATGCCAAGTGCCCACTGTACTGCTCCCGGGCCAGGCTGGGGCACAACTCATGGGGCAATGCCTTCCTTCTGAAATGGGAAGCTCCACTACTGTATGCCTTCCCTCCAATCCTACTGCTGAGCCGTGCCCTTCATAAGATCAAGCAAGACAAATCCAGGGTCATTCTCATTGCACCAACGTGGGCAAGACAAACATGGTTTCCATAGCTGAGACAGATGGCTGTGAAACCACCACAAACCCTTCTCCTAGTACCTCATCTACTGAGACAGGATGCCGGATGCATCCGTCACCCCAACGTTGCCGTACTCCACCTCAAGGTCTGGTTACTCCATGGATGAAATGGCTCGAGACAGACTGTTCTAATGAAGTACAAGACATACTACTGAACAGCCAGAGGCTAACCACGAGAAAAACATACATATGTAAGTGGAGCCGATTCTGTTCTTGGTGCCAAGACAAACAGATTATTCCACAGTTGGCCCTAATACTCCGTATTCTCGACTATATACTGGCACTTAAAAAAATCTGGGTTATCCACCAGCTCACTCAGGGTACACCTAGCTGCCATCACCTCCTTCCACAACAAGGTGTTACCATATTTGCCCATCCATTGACTAAACTCTTCCTTAAGGGTATAGAAAATACCTATCCCACACTCGGAGACCTCACCTGCATGTGGGACCTCAACCTTGTTCTCCATACTCTCACGGGCAAACCGTTTGAACCACTCACAACCTGTTCGTTGTTACACCTATCGATGAAGGTAGCCTTCCTAGTAGCCATCATGTTAGCAAGAAGGGTGGGAGAACTAGGTGCCCTAATGGCACACCCACCTTATATCACATTCCTCAAAGATAAAGTAATCCTGCGACCAGATCCTAAATTCATACCCAAGGTCGCCTCACCATTCCATCTAAATCAGCCCATTTACTTATCGTATTTTTTCCGAAACCACATGATGACAGCAGGGAGACCTCCCTTCACACACTAGATGTCTGCATAGTATGAATTCCTGTTTTTTTCTCAACAAGTAGAGAACCTTCCAGTGTGAAACCTCATAGTGTTAGCTTTTTATATCCTTTGAAATTTCAATGTAATTTTTGTTTGTTTTTTCCTGATAATGGGAAACCAAAAGTAATCTAATATGGATAAAGCAACAGAGGGTCCTGTGGCACCTTTGAGACTAACAGAAGTATTGGGAGCATAAGCTTTCGTGGGTAAGAACCTCACTTCTTCAGATGCAAGTCTGAAGAAGTGAGGTTCTTACCCACGAAAGCTTATGCTCCCAATACTTCTGTTAGTCTCAAAGGTGCCACAGGACCCTCTGTTGCTTTTTACAGATTCAGACTAACACGGCTACCCCTCTGATACTTGACACTAATATGGATAGATATAAGCATGTTATGGGTGAAATTCTGGACTCAGTGAAGTCAATGGCAAAGCAATGGGAGGCAAAATTACATTACAGGGCTAAAACCATCTGAAGACCCTATAATGTTTTTGAAATATTACATACAGTCTAAAACAAGAGTTCAGTCTATTTGATTAAATGTACAAGAAGTTATTATTCAAAAGTGATTATAGATTAGCCAGTAGTGCTAGCAACAATCTGTGAGACACTGGACAAAATCAAAAACAATTTGAAGATGCATAATACTAGAAATAAGATTTTATAGATGGTAGGATAGCCAGAGATCATAAGATAATAAAATCACAAATATGCAAAAAGGAACAAAAGAATGTTTTAAAAGACACAGTACTCTTCTTATTAAAAGCAATACTTTACATTTTATTCAGGGTTCCTTACACTTACTCACTTTGAGTGGCTTGATAATGAGTGACAGCTGGTCTATATAGCTGTGTCATTTTTTATGGGCAAGTCCATGATCCACAGCTAGCTGTCATATTGCTTGTTGTATAGAAAGGTATCTGTACCAGCTGCTAAGTGTATTGCAGGGGGTGGGAATAGAAATTGGATCCACAAAGCATTTCCTCTTCAAATTAGTATCTCCACTCTCTACAGATTAGTGTTCCGGTGCTGCTGCCAGAGCCTGTTAGCTTGTTTCATTATAAGCCCCACTTTTCAATGTTTAATACTAGATATTGGCAGCTGCAAATCACATCTGTCTGAAATGTGTTTTATAAGTTGTACGCCTGGATGCGATTTTATTTTTGGTTTTATATACCCATTAGTTCAAACCTGTTTAACCTCTTTTGATTTATAAAACACCGAAACAATATATTTTTCCCAGGCTTTCATATGCTTTTGATCAAATTCATGATAAAAATGATCTTGACAGTTTTAAAGTATTGTTTGTTTAAAAAAATCCCACAGAAAGTATTCTATACCATCCCCATTTCAGACCATTGTGATTTGGCATTTAATAATAAATGATTTGTCCTTGTCAAGATACTGCATGTATACATATGTTCTCTGGTAATATAACAATCCATCTTCTAGCTGATTACACGGTCACACATTTTTACCTAAATAAACTACACCCCATCTTCATCCAGACTAGGACAACCTATTTTCTGCTGTGTCTCATTCCAAATCCAGTTGTATTGATTCCAACTTTAGTGCATAATAATGAGCTCATCTGGGCCATGGCCTTAAATAAAGTATTTGGGCTGGTTGAAAAATTTCTCTCAAAACTTAACAGAAAACTGGGTTTTCACCAAAATACAAAGTTGCCTCACTTCCTCAATTTTTTTATTTTTTTCAAAGGAAAATGGAAACCCCGAAAACCAAAAATTTCTGTAGAAAGCTGTCAACACTAACAAATCTTCAGGTTTTGGTTTTTCAATGAAAAGATGATATTTTCAGTGGAAAATTTCAACAAGAATATTATTTCTTTTTGTCACGATTTTCCCTGGGGGGAGGGGAGGAAACCCATTTTCCAACCAGCCCTGTAAAAAAAATGTTTTGACCTTTTGTAAAGCCTTCTGGCATCTCTTGTTTTCAAGTTTGAGGGACTCAGTCTTTCATACACAGAAAGCAAAGTAAGCAGTTCCTTCAGGCCCTGTTCATTTGAGTGACCTGCATCTGATACAAGTTCTGCGCTTCATTTGCCAGGCTTGGCAGTGGGATGAGAAAGCAAGGGAAAAATCTCATTGCCCAACCCCACTCATTGTTCTGAAGTCTCTGATAAATACAGTTGTCAAAAGCAGGATAGTAGGCTAGATAGAGCAGTGTTCTAAACTCAGTAGAGAAAAATTATGTACTGAGGTCCAGATTTTCAAAAGTGCTCAGCAACTTGCAGCTCCCATTGGTCTCAATTGTGTGTGCTCAGTACTTTTTAGGGTTACCATCCGTCCGGGTTTCCCAGGACATGTCCGGGTTTTTCACCTTTAAATGGCCATCCGGGGGAGATTTCTAATCAAGTAGAAATGTCCGGGATTTCCCCCTTCCCCTCATGCAGAGTGCGGCGCGGCTGATTGGACGCCTGGCCTGATTGAAAGCCGCTCGCAGCCACTAGGGCCTCTAGCAGCCAGAGTCCCTCCCCCTCCCCCGCTCCCTCCTTCCCCACAGAGCAGCGCGACAGTGTTTGAGTCCACCTGGAGCCTGCAGCTCTCCCTCTGCCTGGTGAGCAGGGGGGAGCAGGGCAGGCGGGGGGTGCAGAGGCTGCAGGGGCAGGGGGTGTAGGGGCTGCAGGGCGAGTGGGGAGCAGGGGGCACAGAGGCTGCAAGGGTGGGGGGGTGCAAAGGCTGCAGGGTGAGGCGGAGCAGGGCAGGCAGGGGCATAGAGGCTGCAGGGTGAGTGGGGAGCAGAGAAGCACTTAGCAACCCCCAACCAAGATCAGAGCGGGAGGGAGGAGGGGGAATGCGGGGTGCTCAGAGGAGGGGGCAGAGTTGGGGCAGGGACTTTGGGGAAGGGGTTGGAATGGGGGCGGAGAAGGGGTGGGGTTGGGGCGGGGCCGGGGCAGGGAAGGGGCGGAGTTGGGGCAGGGCCGGGGGCAGGACTGGGGCCCCGTGGAGTGTCCTCTTTTTTAAATGTTTGAATATGGTAACCCTAGTACTTTTGAAAATCTGGCCCATAATCTACAAAGAGTGCTCTCCAAATTAATCAATGCTGAGGGTATTACAAGTGATTTGGAGCCGGATCCTGCAAGGTACTAAGCTCCTCCTGAGAGGAACTAAAGTCCAGATCCTCTAAAGAATTTAGGTGCCTAACTCCCATTGAAATCAATGGGAGTTAGGTGCCTAAATACCTTTGAGGATCTGAGCCCAAGTGCCCTCAACTCCCATTAACTGCAGTGGGATTTGAAGGTACGCAGCATCTCTCAGGAGGTGCTCAGTGCCTCATATGATCTGGTCCTTAGACATTATGAAAACTGTAGAATAAAAAAGTTAAACAATAGAGGGCCTGATTCTCCCCTGGTATAAATCAGCTTCACTGACAGCAGTGGAGGTATGCTGATTTACACTAGCTGAGGATTTGTCCCAGGAAATGTATCAGTTGTGTATAAATAGTTCTATAAAAGTAAACAGGCATTGAAACTAAGTTATTGGGCAAAAAAGTGATTAATTAAATCACATAAAATAACAGCTGTATAGCAAACAAATGATGAAGGCTTTTTTCCACCTCCTAAGATCTTTAATAAAAATGTTCAGATAGCGACTTTTTGTATCCTGTGGGGAAAAAAATATGAACATAAGAATGGCCACAATGAGTCAGACCAAAGGCCCATCTTGCCTAGTATCCTGTCTTCCAACAGCGGCCAATACCAGGTGCCCCAAAGGTAATGAACAGAACAGGCAATTACCAAGTGATCCATCCCCTGCTGCCCACTCTCAGCCTCTGGCAAACAGAGGCTAGGGAAACCATCCCTGCCCATCTTGGCTAATAGCCATTGATGGACATATCCTCCATGAATTTATCTAGTTCTTTTTTTAACCCTGTTATAGTCTTGGCCTTCACAACATCCTATAGCAAAGACTTCCACAGGTTTGTACATTCATGGTTTTAAATACCTTCTTGTATCTTTGACTCAGATGGGAAACAGCTAAAATCTGTTTTGTCAATCTGATTTTCATGACCAAATTAGGAATGTCTTTTGATTTATTTCTTTTCAGTTCTGCTTTGAATGACTTAGTTTTACTAAGGAGGGTCTGATCTTGCATCCTGAAAGTCAACAGGAGATTTAACATTGATTTTAGGGGAGACAGCAGTGGTCCTATATGGCCAAATTTTTACAAGTATGTGGTATCCAGCAACCGCCATTAAAAACAAAGGGATCTGCAGTCTGCCAAGCGCTTTTGAAAATCTGGCCAATAATGCTTAAATAACCCCTTTCTCCCCCCCAATCGGCTAGACACTGATTATCCCCATGTAGCGACCCCTCTCCACCCGGTTACCTTCTTTAATGCCAATCTGCTTACAGGTTTTGATGGACAGGTCTGGGTTCTTCTGGATCCCACTACCCACTCAGCAGGGTGTATCATCTTTATTTTTTCCTATGAATTTATTTGGCGGTGCCTCCACCCCTCTCGCTCCTTCCTGGCAGGATCACCAGGGCAGCTTGGGAGGAAAATTCTAACCACAGGGTAATCCCCACTTACTTGCCAGGTAGTTGGAGACTTCCAAGAAATAACACAAACACATACAATATAGTCAACACAATAATTATATTAAACAGGAGACAAATCTAACATAACAGGGTAAACCACTATTTTTAGGTTCACCAGTGCTCACGCTGCTAATAACTGACTTTCCCCAGTCACGTGACTTGATGTAGCAAAGGTAAGATTAGTGTCCCGTTGGTATGCGTACTTTGTTGGGGCCCTTGATGACCTATGACCACAAAATTCTTCTCTGCAGTGGTTTAGCAGTGTGGCTGATGGGGTTCAGTACAGCCCAAAGGACTCACAAGTGGGAGAAGGTGGTAAATCCCTCCACAGGTTTAACATGCATCTGGTTATAAAATCCCCAAACCCTCACTTCCTGGCTTGAGGACACAGTTCAGGAAGTAGGGGGTACCCAAAACAAATTCCCTGACTGACTAAAAGATGGTGCACTCACAAACGCCGTGAATGATCCTCAGGTTCAGAGATACTTCTGGACTCCTCAGTCACTGCAGAGGGGCTGATCTCTTCTGGCAGGGATCCTCTTCAGGCAGGAGTCAGGCTGCTTCGGTCCCAGGATTTCCCCTCACCACAAAGGGGTGCAGGGCTCAAGGTGCAGATTACACAACTGTACTAAAATTCAAACTGTGGTCTCCTAGCCCGGTGTCCAGACACACTCACAGCAGGCAGCAGCCCTGAACTAGCAAACAGAGCAGAGCCAACCATGTGGTGACTGGTCTCACCTAGGGAGCTGGAGGGCTAACTTAGCCTGGCTGGGGAAGTTTCCCAACAAAACTCTACAAACAGGGAATCATCAGTGGAGAAGGAAAAGCCCAGCTGAGGGATCTTGCTTTCAGGTCCCTAGAGGCCAATTCTCAGGGAGAACCCTGCACGCAGGCCAGCTCCTCACACAGCCAGTGCTGCCCTTGCCCTGACTGGCTCCAGATGTACTCAAAAATGGCTTCTCCCCTTTTCTGAACTCCCTGGGAGGGGCATCTGACTCCCTATTGGTTGCCAGGCAGACTCTGCATTTGCCTACCAGCGACAGTGTGCCTCTCCCTGAGCTGCCAGCAGACAAAGCCCCAGGAATCTAGGTAATCTCCTTGGGGGTTACACCCACTTATGTATACATCTGTAGGAGGGAAAGATCTCCATTGCAAACTCTATGAAGTTGAGTTTTCTTTCCCATTCTCCACTTAGAGTGGAGTACTTTATGCTGGCAGCAAGGAACTGGAAACCTCTGGAGCCATAGGCCACAAAGGAAATCCAAAGATCTCAGGGATGCAGTGAAGAGAGGCAGCCCAGCATGGCTCACTCAGAAGCCATGATGTCATTGTCTGCTTCTCCTTCCCTGCCCGCTATCCAGTCCCACCAGCGTGCTCCCACTCAAATGGCATAAGCTTAAGGGGAACATCCATCCCCAGTTTGGGTCTATATAGTGCTTAACACTTTATTGGGTAACTTAAGCTGTAAATATGACTTCATCTTTTCTTTCTTTCTGCCTGGAAAGGTTCTTAATATGTTCAAATGCATTCTAGTTAGTGTTGGCCCTCGAGACAACTTTTTTTTGTCAACAGTCAGACACATACTTCTTTGGTGATCATGGCTCCACGGTGGTTCCAGTCAGAAGCTTTTAAAATGCTTAAATGGAAAATGTTCCTCACCTAATGTGAAGATTTTATTTATAACCAGGCACCTCCAGCTGAATGGATTCCAGTTTCATTTAGACACATCTGTCCTCAACAATAGGGTTACCATATTTCAACAAGCAAAAAAGAGGACAGGAGGAGCCCCGCCCTAGCCCCGCCCCTGCCCCTCCCACTTCCTGCCCCCCCAGAACCCCCAACCCTCCCCCCGTTCCTTGTCCCCTGACTGCCCCCTCCTGGGACCCCTGCCCCTAACTGCCCCCCAGGACTCCACTCCCTATCTAAGCCTCCTTGCCTCTTGTCCCCTGACTGCCCCAACCCTTATCCACACCCCCACCCCCAGACAGACCCCTGGGACTCCCACGCCCCATCCAACCACTTCCCACCCCCTGACAGCCCCCCACAGAACTCCCAACCCATCTAAACCCCTCTGCTCCCTGTCCCCTGACTGCTCCGATCCCTCTCCCCACTCCTGCCCCCTGACAGCTCCCCCCCAGAACTCCCAGCCCCCCACCCCCCCACTCCTTGTCCCCTAACTGCCCCCTCCTAATACCCCCCCCCAACTGCCCCCCAGGACCCTACCCCCTACCTGTACCCTGACTGCCCAAAACTTTCTCCACTCCCCCCAAAAAGCCCCCCCCCCCCGTTTCTTGACTGCCATCTCCAGAACCTTCCTGCCCCCTGGCCCCCTTACCCTGCTGCTCAGAACAGGGT
Organism: Malaclemys terrapin pileata; assembly: GCF_027887155.1. NCBI lineage: Eukaryota > Metazoa > Chordata > Testudines > Emydidae > Malaclemys > Malaclemys terrapin. Next base: position 44,437,580 of record NC_071507.1, on the reverse strand, counting down.
GTTGGGCTCTGTGCCAGCCAGACACATGGCTGAGCTCCCCAGCACAACAAAACCCGGTCCCTGGCCCTGCACAGGGCTGTGGGACCGGGCTGCAGGAGGAGGAGCTGCTGCCGGCTCAGAATGCAGGGAGGGGGGGTGGGGTGGGAGGAGGAAGCTGCTCCGGAGTCCAGCCCGGGACTTTCCTGCAGCCCTCCCAGCCGCTCGCTCTGCTCTGCCAGGGGAGGGGCGAAATCCCGGACATTGTGAGTGCTTTACAAATTCCCCACGACGCTATTTTTAGAACAAAAAGGAGGACATGTCCGGGTAAATCCGGACGAATGGTAACCCTACCAACAATTCTGTGTCCAAATATTATCTTCAGAGTAACAGTAGTGTTGTGTGGGTGGGGGTTGGAATTCTAAGCCAAGTGAGTACTAAGACATGGCTTGGGAAATGAGAATGCCAATTTATATCACCGTGGCGACCAAAGAACTATCTGATGGTGATGACCCTTAGTCACTTCTGACCTCTGCCAGATTTTAAGCATGGCTGCCCTCATTTTTCCCTTCAGTCTCTTTGTAAAAATGAAAATAGGGGACACAAATAGCCCTACATTGATACTATAGATTGAAGCTGGAAGGGACACCCCTAGTTAAAGGTGCCTAACAGTTCTCTTTATAAGATCCTAGTTTCATTTCTTTATGACTTTGCCAAACTGTAATCATTCAGGGCTGAAATTTGTAGTGTCTCCCCACCCCAAATGGCTGGGGTGCAGACAGCCATGCTCCTATGAGGGGTTGCTCTCACTGCACCAGCCATGGAAGAGGGGGGCTCTGGGAGAGTGCTGATTACCCAAGTCAGGGAGAGGAGGGGAACTTTTGTTTTGCTTCCCCTTATTTTACTTCTGCTTGGTCCTCACCCTCAGGAAAAAAAGAAGCAACTGCAGGGGCTGAGGAAGTAGTGGAGTAAGTATTTTTCTCATAAGTGTCTCAGCTGTGGGAGGGAGAAGACTGGAGACTAGCAGTCTAGCTTCTTTGATGCTCCTCTTTTGTCTCTTCAGTGCCAGGACAGCCTTCTGAAGTAATGGTGTGGGGGTCTGTGTTGTCCAAGCTTCCATTTCCTTCTCCTTCAGACTCTTTTTCTCTTCAAGGTGTGTGGGGAAAGAAACCCCTGTTTGGAAGTGGTCAAGATGGGAGGAGAATGTATTTTAATACTCTTAGGGCCTCTAACTTTGTCGGCACAATTTTGTACCTGGCTGTAAATAACTTGCATACAATTTTCATCCTACAACAATTTGAGTGTGAAATTGGTAGCACAGAGACATCTGCACAATTTGCTGCAGGCTCAGTTATTTGTAGGCACAAAATTACTCCTGCAAAATCCTCATCATTCCTGGGGACAGTGAAATAGTGCCAGTTGCTCCTCTATGGAAGCCACCCTGCATCTGTGCATTGGCAGTAGTCCTGAAAGAACGCCTTTGTAAGGACAGCTTGTCCCTTGGGTTACTGTGAGGTGGAACACACAGGGTCCTGCTCTCGCTGAAAGCAATCGGAGTTTTGCCATTGATTTTAATGGGAACAGAAAAGATGGAAGGCAAGTCTTGTTGCTAAAGAACTGTTGTGCAGCTCAGGAGATCTATGTTCTACTGCCACAGACGTCCTGCATGACCTGAGCAAGTCACTCTATCACTTTGCCTCATTTCTCCATCTGCAAAATGAGTATAACAGTGTTTCTTGTCTCTGTCTTATCTAATTAGATCGTAAGCTCTGCAAGACAGAGACTGTCTCCTACTGTGTGTTTATATGGTGCCTATGACAATGTGGGTTGGGCGCTGTAGGTGCTACTCTGGTGTCAATAATAATAACTGGGCCTTAACACACTGAAGTACAAATAATGGCAATTAAAAACAAACACACGATTAAGCACTAAATATCACCTGACACAAAAATAATAGCACTAAGATGCAATTTCACTCTCATCCACACATACTGAAAGGAAGGAAGAAACTCCAGTGCAATTGCAGTTCTTTAGAGTGGGGTCTCTGGGTGCTATTGCAGTATAAATATGAAATTATAGCATTCCCACAGCAGAACAGCCACAATAATTTACATGTAAGAGAAAACTAAAATACTCTCTAGGAGTAGTTTTTAGGGGGTAAAAAATGCATGGTTAGAACATGATCCAAACTAAAGCACTCTTAGTTATTTCCCTGAGGACTGTAATTCATTGGATGTAACAAATACTGCTGCTTCCAAATCCTAGGAATCATCAGCTTTCTAACATGAAATGAATATTAACCAAGTTCACTTATGTTGTTCTTTAAATGTTAAAACAGTTGTGCAGTTCAAACAATACTAGGACATTTTATAAAGGGCCCAAAGGAAGAGCATCCTATGTCTCCAGAGAGAATATTCTTTAATTTAAACTATAAAATAGACAAGTTTAATACCTTATGCTCTTTTTTCATAGGCCAAATCATATCACTTTATAGTGGAAAGCCCTCAGAAGTGGTGTCATGAGGAATGAGACTATGTGGAATGATCTCCACTTACTGCTCTTCTCTGTACGCAAGCTCCATATGGTGCTTTGGTCAAGGAAACCGCATATCCTATACATATACTCTCATGGCCCAATTTCCAAGGGAAAAATGAGGATTCAGTAATGCTGCTGGGTTCATGGGACTGTGCTGCATGGGAGCAAGGAGCTGGCTCTATCCAGAGTTGATGTGGAAGCACAAGGCCTCTCTGTCGGAGGCCCTGGTCTCCTGCAGATCCCTGGGACTCCACAGGGGCTGTGTGTAGACCCTGTAGCCTATTCCACATAGAAGGGTAAAACTCACCCCTCACCCCGTGGAATGATAGGATGGGACAGGCACGACAACAGATGCACAGATTTCCTCTCTGAGAACTCACACACTGCCTTTTCTATGGAAGGAGATGGTTTTGGACTCGGAAGTCTTTGTGGAGAAGGGTCAATATGGACAAAGGCTCAGAGATGTAAATCAGAGAAGGACGTGGATAGCACTCTAAGGCAGGCATCACTCACTGTGCAAAAGATTATTATATTAAAAAGTCAATATTGATGAGTCCTTTATGTCATTAATCTAGAAGGTTCATGGTGTTTTGATCTCTGTACTGCTATCCCTCCTCCCTTTTCTTGTTGTTATTCTTGTCTTATTAAGTGTACTATTATTTCCTCCACTGGAGCTTGTATTCCTTTCCCTGAATCCTGTTTCCACAAACCTTGCATTTCAGTCACTTGTTCCATGCATATGCCATCACCGTTCACTGTTAGTTTCACTTTTAAATGTGATGGAAGATTAATCCATTTTAGACAGATGGAGGATGGAAACTATTCTACATGTATAATATGTTGTTCTTGTTGGTAGGTTTTCCATACATTTCTGTTCTCCTTTCTTTAGATACTCTCATGCTCATGAATGTTACTGTTATCATTCAATATTGTCCGTTTTTTCCAAAATGTTTAGTTCTATCTTGCGAGCATGACACAAATGACAGTGACAAATTCCATCATAAAGGATTCTCTTGTCTAATGTACAGATATATTCTTCTCTACCAGCGCCTTAAAGAAACCATGGAAGTTTCTTGTTTCTAAAGATATTTTTATATTTTTTAGATTTGAAGTTATTTTTATCTATCAACTTTTGCTTATCAAAACTATCAAACATTTCTAAAATAGTTTGCATCTCTTCATCATGAGATTTTGCTAACGCAGACTACTACTATTATAGACAGCACTATGGGTCTGATCCTTCAGCCCTTACACAGATAGTCTCTGCTACAGCCAGTTGTTCCATTTGCTTCAGTGATAGGGTTACCATATTTCAGCAAGCAAAAAAGAGGATGGGAGGAGCCCCGCCCCTGCCCCTCCCACTTCCCCCCTCAGAACCCCCAACCCTCCCACCGCTCCTTGTCCCCTGACTGCCCCCTCCTGGGACCCCTGCCCCTAACTGCCCCCCAGGACTCCACCCCCTACCTAAGCCTCCCTGCCTCTTGTCCCCTGACTGCCCCCTCCTGAGACCCTCCCCCCATCCTAACTGGCCCCCTAGGACCCTACCCCCTCCCTGTACCCTGACTGCCCCAACCCTTATCCACACCCCCACCCCCAGACAGACCCCTGGGACTCCCACGCCCTATCCAACCACTCTCCACCCCGACAGCCACCCCCAGAACTCCCGACCCATCTAAACCCCTCTGCTCCCTGTCCCCTGACTGCTCCGATCCCTCTCCCCACCCCTGCCACCTGACAGCCCCCCCCAGAACTCCCAAACACCCCCCCCGCTCCTTGTCCCCTGACTGCCCCCTCCTAGGACCCCTGCTCCTAACTGCCCTCCAGAACCCCACCCCCTACCTAAGCCTCCCTGTTCCTTGTCCCCTAACTGCCCCCTCCTAAGACCCCCCCTCTAAATGCCCCCCAGGACCCTACCCCCTACCTGTACCCTGACTGCCCAAAACCTTATCCATACCCCCACCCCCAGAAAGCCCCCCCCCCGAACTCCCAACCCCCCTCCCGTCTCTTGACTGCCCCCTCCAGAACTTCCCTGCCCCTTCTCCGACCCACTGGCCCCCTTGTTGTTGGCCTTCGCCTAAGGTCTCTGTGAACTTGCTCAGGAACGGCCTGAGCCGTTCATCCCGGCACGCTGGGGAGCGGGGGAGGAGCTCCAGACTGCCAGAGGCGATCTGAGAATGCAGGGAGGGAGGGAGGGAGTGATCTCTGCTGCGGGGGAAGCGGAGGAGGGGCTCTCTCTGGCTGTCGGAGCCCCATGTGAGTGGCACCGTCCTGCCGGCTGCCCTGTTAGCCGCGCGTGCTCTTCATTGGGGGGGGAGAGTCTGGACATTTACAAATTCCCCCCCCCCCCCCCCCGGTGCTATTTTTAGCTCAAAAAGCCGGACATGTCCGGGGGAATCCGGATGAATGGTAACCCTATTCAGTGGGACTTCTCATATGAGTTAGGATTGCAGAACTGGACCTTATATCAATTACATCAACGTCTTCATTAATAAAATCAGCAGTACTCTGTGTATACACTGTAGGAATGTAATCCTGATTTCCATAGTTCAAATATTATGAAACTGTGGATGGCACAGGAAAGATGATTCATGTAGTCCTGATTTTTTTCTTTTAATGATTCAACAAATTTTTAAGTTCTTTTAAGCCGAATGTTTTATTAACTTACTCCCAAACATATTTGTAAATGAGGGCAGAGTTTGAACCATTGTCTGTTTCCTTTGTAGGATTGCTTAGATGGCCTGCTGTAAATATGATATTTAAATTGTATTTTTAATTGTTTCAAAATTTCCTCTATTTGTGATAGTCCATTGTTACTCCAGAGCCCTCTTTGTCTGTTCAATCAGAATGATTTTGCCCTTTAATAGTCGCTTAGGCTACATCTACACTTACGTGCATCCCTTAGTACTTGTCCGTGTACTGCTAGTACGTATACCCTGTCCACAAATGTCACAATGAGCACAGATACATGCTGTGTGCGCGCACACAATCGTGTCTATGCTGCCCCTGTTTGGTACATGTTGTTACCGCTACCATTTCAGGGACGGTATCCCAGTGTTCTGTCCATCACATCAGATACTCTAGGAACAGCCTTGCTGCATGTTGCTACTACTGTATGCTGCTAGCACACATTTGGTGATGGCAGCTCCTGCTCATCTCTCCCTTCTGCCAAATTGCATGGAAGACATGGAGCAAGTCCGTGATGATGTGAATCTTCTCCTGCTCCTGGGACAAATGTTCATGTGGTGCAATATCAGATACTGGATGGAATGGGTCCAGAAATATTTGAGGGTGAATGAAAATCCATTGGGGTTCCATGAAACAGATGTGCTGAATGTTGGGATGGCAATGGTAGGCCCATGAGTGGACAGCCACATCTGATCCCATATCACCTTGAAAACCTCAGGGTGACAACAGTGGCTGCATAACTTCCGAATGAGGAATCAGACCTTTATGGAGTTGTGCAAGGAGCTTGCTCCACCCCCCCAGTGCTTACCCATTCATTTTCAGAAACCCATGCCAGTACAGAAGAGGGTGGCGATTGCCCTTTGAAAACTAGCAATATCTGACAGCTACCACTCAGTTGGCAACCAGTCCGGGACTGGGAAGTTAACTCTCAGAGTGGTGGTTGTACAGGTTTGCCATGCTGTCAATACTGTCATCTACCCAGGGGTGGGTGCTAAAACCCACGTCCCTGAATTTATTGCTGGATTTCTGAGGAGGGGTTTCAGGACTGTGTGGGAACCATTGATGGAACACACATCCTAATACTTTTCCCACCAAAAGGGGCCAATGAATATGGGAACCGACATGATATACTTGTTCTCCAAGGCTTGGTGGACCACATGAGCATTGGACACACAAGAAAGGTTCATGATGCCAGTGTGCTCAGGAGATAAGGATTGTGCTTGAGGGGAAAGAAGGGACATTATTCCCTAGAAATGATGTGGTTCTATATTGTGATTCTGTGCCAACAGTTATTTTGGGGGACCTCGTATAATGCATCTAACATGGATCCTGAAGCCATATGCTGACATCACCTACCCAAGAAAAAGGGAATTCAACTAGAAACTGAGGAGCTGCAGAATGGTGTCATCTGCAGACCCATATGCATGCCAATGTGGCCAACATAATTCACATAATCGTGGTGTACTATGCCTTGCACAACATATGTGAGGCTATAGGGGACTATTTCCAGAGCGAGTGAGCACAGGGTAGATATGGTTTTCAAAGCCTGTATAGGCAGCTGGATCCCATACATACACACACTGCTCTGGTTCCCACCAGGCAAGGGAAATTTGTGATGCTATTTTAGGGTGACCAGATCACCCAAGTCAAATATCGGGACGTGGGGGGAGCAGGGGGACGTGGCGAGAGGGGCGGGGCAAAAAACAAAAACAAAAAAAACCACCCTTCCTCCACAAGCGCTGGAGGGAGGCCCGGGAGACGCAGGGGAAGCGCGGGGCCAGGGTCAGTGAGAGTCCGGCCTGGCCCCGAGTGCAAGCAGGACTCAGTCAGGCGGTAGGGAGAGTAGGGGGGCGGCCCGCAGGGCCAGGCAGCGGCTGTTCTCCCCCCTGGGCAGCGGGACTCTGGAGCAGCCGCTGCTGCAGCTCCCACTGCCGCAGGGGGAGGAAGCGGCCGATGGCCAAGCTCGGCGGCTGTGGCTCTGGCGCCTGGGCCCGAACCCCCCGAGCCGGGGCCTGCTGTGGGGACCCAGTAGCGCGCACGCTGCGCCCAGCCCCTGGCCAGTCGCATCTGGACTGCTGCCCAGCTGGTGCTATCCCGCGGCGGCCCCAGAGTGGGGGCAGCAGGCCCCAGCCCCCCCGTCCTGCTCGGGTCCTGCAGGGGAATGAACGGGCTTGGGCTGCCGATGCCTCCTCCCCGGGGCCGCCGCGGGATTGCACCAGCTGGGCAGCAGCCCAGATGCGACTGGCCAGGGGCTGGGCACAGCGTGCGCACTGCTGGGTCCCCGCAGCAGGCCCAGGCTCGGGGGGTTCGGGCCCGGGCGCCACAGCCACAGCCGCCGAGCGCCATGGCCGCTTCCTCCCCCCGCGGCAGTGGGAGCTGCAGCAGCAACTGCTCCTGAGTCCCGCTGCCCAGGGGGGAGAACAGCCGCCACCTGGCCCCGCGGGCCGCCCCCCCTACTCTCCCTACTGCCCGACTGAGTCCTGCCTGCACTGGGGCCAGGCCGGACTCTCACTCACCCCGGCCCCGGGCTTCCCCTGTGTCTCCGGGGCCTCCCTCCAGTGCTTGTGGAGGGAGGAAGAATGGTGAGCCTGGGGAAGAGGCGGGAATTCGGGGAGGGAGCCAAAGGGCGGAGGAGGGGGCGGAGTCGGGGCGGGGGGGGGGGGGGGGGGGCGCGAGCACTTCCAGGCCCCAGAGCATTTCCTTGTTTGTCCAGTGTCCCGACCGCACATCGGTCGGGACGCGGGACAAACAAGGAAATATCGGGACAGTCCCGATAAAATCGGGACGTCTGGTCACCCTATGCTATTTGCTCGCACATCACAGAGCAGCGGGGAGCCAGAAGGTCACTTTGGACTGTGCCAAAAGACACAGCATGACATGATGCTGCTGGAAAAGCTCAAGGGACCATTGCCATGTGGCTGTGTTGCGACATACTTTGGTGGATTTTAGGCCCTGGCAACCAATTTTAATGAACCAACTAAAAGCAGACAATTGTGTGAGGAGAGCCCCTCCACAAGCTTTGGCCCTGGTTTTGTGCTGCAGAGGGTGTATACACATTTTTTTGCCAGCATGGAGCAATGTTTTTGTCATATGTTAACAGCTCTGTTTCAGGGTGCTTTATGGGAAGCACTTTCATTGTTAAAGTAATTGAAAAACAGTTCAGTAAGGTTTTCGGAAGGGCTTCACACATTCCTTCTTCACAATCTTTTCTGATGCTGCACTCACAGCACTTATCAGCCTCTGTGTGTGAGTACTCCTATGGTTGTAAGTGGTGAGAATTTGGGGGAAGAGAACAGATCATAAAAGCACTGCTCAGTGTCAGATATATTCAGTGTTAATTTACTTGTGTTCCCTTTGCCTGTATTGTCACTTAAATTATTAATAAAGCCATAAAGACATTTAAGTACATTTCTCTTCTGTTTTTCATTGTGGTGTTTTGGACAGCAACAGTTGTTCTCATCCCTGGGTCTCTGGTTTTTTGAAATTAGGAAATTCATCACTGGGGAGGAGGGGTTGTGGGAGGGACACAGAAAAGTAAAGCAGTTCAGGACAGTTATGCAACAGTACTCCCAAGACTGCAAGCTGTGAAAGTTGGCTGGGGGTGGAGGAGGAGGGGTCTTTAAAGCATAGCTCGATGTCAGATATCTGCACTGCCCATTTTTTAGTTTTGTTTCCTTTCTCTGGTTTGTCACTTTTGTTATTTACAAAGCCATAAAGACATTTATGTACACGACTCTTCTGTTCTCATTCCGGTGCTGTTGACAGCAACAGTTAGTTCAGAGCTTAAGTCACTGGCAAGAACCTTGTTGTTGTTGTTTTTTAACACTAGTAAATTCATGGAGCATAGGAATGGACAGAGAATTCATTGCATTTCTATGCCACTAGACAGTTACAAAAATTACAGTTATGTGCTATGACTCCTGCTGACCCATTCCAGATGTGTGGGAAATATCCCATTGAACATATTCAGAAAGCAAGATGCACGCACAAGTTAAGTGAATAATAACTTTAAAGAGATACATGGAACACAAAACTAAAACAATTTTTAACAGGAACTCCAAACGAACAAAAAAAGGGTGAGATTCCCTGAGAAATGAACCAACAATACTGTCTCTGGACCTGTCTCCTGGCCCTTCCACCTCCCTCCTCCTCTGAAAAGGGGGGGACGACAGTGGAATAGTGTGCGGGGGGACAAACGGGGTTGTCTTCTGCGTGGAGTCTGGCGGCCAGACACAAGCTGGGCTGCAGGGACTAGATCAGGCTTATTCTCCTCCTGGATGTCCTGCTGGGTTCGCCTCTGAAGGGTTTCAGGTGCCAATGGAGGATACTGTGCAAGCCATCCAGCATGCTCCTCCCGGTCATGGGGGCAGGGTTGGATCCACCACCTCAGCAGCAGCCTGGGTGGCAGCTGCCGAAGGAGGAGGAGGTTGTGCCTGTTTCCAGAAAGGAACAGCAGCCATGCCAGCGGACATGTCCTGAAAGCGTTCAGCCACCAGTTGTACTAGTGACTTCATGAATGCATGGTCCTGTTCCCTCTGGCATACCCCCATTCCCGGTGGTGTGACTCCATTTCCAGAAACCGGCTCATCAGTGCCTCATTTTGCTGAAGAGCCCAATCTTCACATGCCCTAAGGAACTTGAACTGCTCCTGACTCCTCCTCTCAGTGCCAATGGACAAGCCCTCCAGGGTCTTTTTCCATCTGCCTCTGCGGTCTCTCTGTTGCCTCTCCTGCCCTCCTGGTGGAATGGTTTCCCTGCTGGCATTAGAATGTCCCACCAAGTCAAAGACAAAGCTAGTTTTAATGTCATTTCTCCTTTGAAGAAGCATAAGAAATCCTTCCACAAAACATAAGTGTGCTACAAAAGACCACAATATAAATACTTTTCAGCATCTCAGGAATGCTGCTGTTACAGTCTCCTTCCTTCAGACAACTTTTGCAGCCCATGAGGAAGGAGCTGAAGGTAATAATGGTAAGAGACTTTTAGTACTGTTAAAATGTAATATTTCCAGTGCATGAGCGGGTTGGTTGGAGACGGAGTGGGGTTCAGTTCCTTTCAGAACTTACATTACCAGTTACCTATCTGTTCTTTAAGGGCTGGCCATCAGTTGGAGAACATAGTAGTTTTGAAGGTACCAGAATGGAAAAGAGAGGTATATTTCCAGTACTGTTGAGGAGATCCAGCCACCTATGCCGGAGAGGGGTTTTTGCTGATACTCTACGCAGTGCTGCGAGGAGGAGTTTGGTGAGCTATGAACGTGGACCAAGCACATGCCCTGCTCTTAAACCTGAAGAATCAGCTTAAGTTTCTGCTACACCAAAAATTTGCTGAATTATGCTTACAGGACTGGGAGGCAATTGGAGAGGAAACTGATTAACTGTATTCTAAGCTAGCAGATGGAGTTCCCATGAAAGAGGAACAGAGAACCACAAAGGACATCCTTCCACCCCCAAATCCTTCTACATCGCCAGAAAGTCCGGTCCTGGTGTCCAGTGAACAGTGTTGAAAGGAATGGGGAAACAGAGTCATACCCCAAGTGTATTTTCTTCCCTTTAACACTGCAAGTCAGTTGCCTCTCCACTGCTAAGGGACATGACACTGTGTTTTCGCAACCACCAGAGCGGATCCTTCACCCACCCCAACATCTCCCGGCTTCTGCTGAGTGGCTCAACGCAGGGAGAGGCCAGATACCAGGGACTGGGAATCATACAAAACATTTGAAATTATCACAGGGAGAAGGGACCACTTTTAAGTTCCTCAGTCAACAAAAGGGGTCCTTTCCCTTCCCACACCGAGGCAGGCCCAAACCCAAGCAAAAGCACCACCGCCTTCCATATGGCTCCTGTTTCTAAGTGGAAGGAAAGATGGGGCAGTGGGAGTGAATCTTTGAACAACCATAAATGTCATAAAACTGTTCTTTCCGCACATGGGACTTTTCCAAACCTGCCCCCTCCTTCCCTTTCTTCCCAGTCCATGAGGCCTAGGGCTTATCCCTGCCAAAGTGCTGGCCGAGAAATGCACAGGTACAGGGGCGCAGTAACTGCTCAGTAACACTCTTTGTTGTAGCTTCTGTTAAGTGTATTACAATGGTTGGTGGGATTTCAGTAATACCATTGATTTTCAGCACTGTGTTGCTCCGAGACCATGTCTGGGTGGAGTAGGGGTGGGGAGTGGTGTGATGGGGTGGGGTGGGGGGACTGGGCCAAGCCATGTGGCACTGGAGCAAGAAGGGGTATTTCTGGGGATGGAGTCCATTGTAAAATGTATTAGCCTCAAGTTCTGGTTCCTGGAGCTTCAGGCTCCTCAGGGGGGCTTCCTTAACTGGGTCCACCAGGTAAAGGTGCAGAATTATATGATCCTCTTCCTCCAGGTCTCCTGGGGCTTCCTCAGATGTCCCCACTAACTCCTCGCCCTGCCCCTCATCAGCATCCCATCATATGATGAGGTTGGAGGGGTTGAGTAGGGGGTCGTGAGTCACTTCGGGCTCCGTACTCGCAGCCCTAGATAGCATCTGGTCCAGTTCATTGTAGCATGGGCAAATGTGAGGTTCCCTCCTGGAGCAATTGTCCTTCACCCTCCGATACAAGAAACTCAGGTACTTTAAGCCCTCCCAGCACTGGGACGGAGTCCATTGAATACCAGCCTCCATGAAATCTCCCAGTAGAAGTGTATATTCCTGCCACTCTGGGGAAAGACATAGAGGACGACATACTCTGACCACACAATGATGAGCATCTGGGTGTGCTCCAAAGACCCTGTTCTTTCCCCACACTGGCCTTTTCCAAACTTGCCCCCTCCTTTCCTTTCTCCCCAGCCCATGCGGCCCCTTGCCTACTCTGTATTGTAGAATGGTTATGGGGTCATGCCACAGAAAAGACATGTACAGATTGATATCTCTCATGCATGCTAGCATTCTTGCTGTGCGCTCTCCTTTAGGAATGTGCTGCAGGGCTTCAGATGTGGACAATAGGGGGGTTATGGCACAACAATGCACATGTAAATATGTACAGTCACAAGTGTAGATGTAATCTTAATGCTCTATTAGTTTTTTTAAACTATCTTAGTTCAGTATGTAGAATTTTTCTTGTATTATTCAGTCCTTCTTAACATTCTGTTTTAATCTTGCATTGCACCAAAAACTCCCACTAAAGTCATGAGGGATTTTGGATGAGCAAAGAATGTAGAATCAGTCCTAAGCACGAATATGGTACGTCTTGTACACTGCTTTATTCCTACACTTCCTTTTTACTTTGGCTGTCTTCCATCATCTTGTCTTGTGTTCACCACCTCCACTTGTTTTATTAACCATCCGGTAAAAAAAAAAAGTTTCAATAGCAATTCCAGTTTCTAACGCAGTCAGAGTTAAGTCTTTGAACAGGAACAAAGGAAAATGGGTTACATCCTTGATGTAAATTAAGGGACTCAATTAAAATTATGCCAGGGTTTAGTCTCCAACTGTGCTTTGTCTTTTTTTTTTTTTTTTTTTTTTTTTTTTTCTTTTTTTAACCTGACAAGTTAACAGTTAGGGATTGCTCAGCTGTTCCAATTTTGACCTTTATGGTTCATCAATTTTGCTTTTCTCCCTTCTTATGCCACTATGTTCCAGGCACCATAAAAAGCTCAATATTCACTAAATGAAAAGCTAACTCTTTCATTTACTGTTATTTTGACCTGTTTTGTCATGTCACTTCTCTGATCTCCACCTTTCGCATTAGACTTCGTCCCTTTCTTTCTGTGTCATCAGGAGGCAAATCTTCTTCTTCTTCTGTATATCACAGCTTAGATGCCTCTAGTTTCTCCTTGTGTCATTGTGTAGTGTTTTCAGTTACATATCATTATATCATAGATTCCAAGGCCAGAAGGTACCTCCTATATAACACACACATGGAATTTCCCCAAAATAATTCCTAGAGCATCTCTTAGAAAAACATCCAATCTTGATTTTAAAATTGTGAGTGATGGAGAATCCACTATGTCCCCTGGTAATTTGTTTCGATGGTCAGTTACTCTCTCTCTTTAAAATAGATGCCTTATTTCCAGTCTGATTTGTCTAGCTTCAATTTCCAACCATTGGATTGTATTATACCTTTCGCTGCTAGAGAACTATTACCACATATTTGTTCCCCAGTGAGTTACACCTAGCAAAGGACATAAAAGGTAATAAGAAGAAGTTCTTTAAATACATTAGGAACAAGAGAAAAACAGGTCCTCTGCTTAGTGCGGAAGGAGAGCTAATAACTGAAGACATCAAGAAAGCTGAGGCATTTAATGCCCATTTTGCTTCAGTCTTCACTAAAAAGGTTAATGGTGACTAAATACTCAACACATTTAATATTAACAACAAGGTGGAAGGAACACAAGCCAAAATAGGGAAAGAACAGGTTAAAGAATATTTAGATAAATTAGATGTATTCAAGTTGTCAGGGCCTGATGAAATTTATCCTGGGGTACTTAAGGAACTAGTTGAAACAATCTTGGAATCTTCAGTGATTATCTTTTGAGAGCTTATGAAGGACAAGTGAGGTCCCCGAAGACTAAAGAAGAGCAAACATAGTACTTATTTTTAAAAGGGGGAACCAAAAGAACCTGAGGAATTACAGATCAGTCAGCCTTACTTAGATACCCTGGAAAGATACTGGAACAAATGATCAAACAATCAATTTGTAACCATCTAGAGGATAACAGAGTTATAAGGAATAGCCAGCATCAATTTGTCAAGGACAAATCATGCCACATCAATCTAATTTCCTTTGACAGCATTACTGGCATACTGGATGGTGGGGAACAGTAGATGTGATATATCTTGATTTTAGTAAGGCTTTTGACACAGTCCCGCATGACACACTCATAAGCAAACTAGGGAAATGCAGTCTATATGAATTTACTATAAGGTGGGTACACAACTGGTTGAAAGGCTGTACTCCAAGAGTAGTTGTCAGTGGTTCATTGTCAAAATGGAGGGAGATATCTAGTGAGATTGCACGGGAGTCAGTCCTTGGACCAATGCTATTCAAAATTTCTTCAATGATTTGGATAATAGAACAGAGAGTATACCTATAAAATCTGCAAATGACATCAAGCTCTCAGGGGAGCAGGTTACAACCACTCTGGAGGACAGGATTAGAATTTAAAATGACATTGACAAAGATTGGAGAATTGGTCTGAGTTCAATAAGATTATTCACTAAAGACAAGTGCAAAGTACTTCACTTAGGAAGGAAAAATCAAATGCACAAATACAAAATGAGGGATAACTGGCTAGGTGGTAGTACTTCTGAAAAGAATCTGGTGTTACAGTGGATCACAAATTAGAAGAGTCAACAATGTGATGCAGCTATTAAAAAGGCTAACATTCAGTGGTATATTAACAGGAGTGTTTATGTAGGACATAAGAGGTAATTGTCCCGCTTTACTTGTCACTGGTGAGGCCTCAGGTGGAGTACTGTGTCCAATTCAGGATGCCACAGTTCAGGAAAGATGTGGGCAAATTAGAGAGGACCCAGACCATAGCAACAAAAATGATGAAAGGCGTAGAAAACCTGACCTACTAGGAAAGGTTAAAGAAACTGGACATGTTTAATCTTGAGAAAAGAAGACTGAGGGACAACTGAGTGATAGCCTTTAAATATATTAAGAGTTGTTTTAAAGAGAAATGTGATCAATTGTTCTCCATGTCCACTGAAGATAGGACAAGAAGTAATGGACTTAAACTGTAGCAAGGGAGATGCAGGTTAAATATTAGTAAAAACTTGCTAACTATTAAGGTAATTACGTTCTGGAATAAGCTTCCAAGGGATGTGGTGGACTAATAGGCAGCAGGTTTAAAACAAACAAAAGGAAGTATTTTTTCACACAACACACAGTCAATCTGTGGAACTCTTGGCCAGAGGATGTTGTGAAGACCAAGACTATAACAGGGTTCAAAAAAGAACTAGATAAGTTCATGGAGGATAGGTCTATCAATGGCTATTAGCCAGGATGGGCAGGGATGGTGTCCCTAGCCTCTGTTTGCCAGAAGCTGGGAATGGGTGACAGGGGATGGATCACTTGATGATTACCTGTTCTGTTCATTCCCTCTGGGGCACCCGGCACTGGCCACTGTCAAAAGACAGGATACTGGGCTAGAGGGACCCTTTGGTCTGACCCAGGATGGCTGTTCTTATGTATTTTCTTATGACTCCCTATCATTGGAAGTTTTTAAAACCAGGTTGGACAAGCACCTGTCAGGGATGGTCTAGGTTTACTGGGCCCTGCCATTGCACACGGGGCTGGACTTGTCAAGGTCCCTTCCCACCGTACATTTCTGTGATTCTATGTGGGACCCCATAAGGGGAGAAGGTCCCAAAGCCCAGGCTCCAGTCTGAGCCCAAACATCTATACTCCAGTTTTATAGCCCTGGAGCCCAAGCTCCACGAGCCCGTCAGCTGGCACAGGCCAGCTGCAGGTGTTTTATTGCAGTGTAGACATCCCCTAACGATATCACATCAACACTATAGCCTTTACTAAGGAGTATATACTGGCTTAGTGTCACATAACATGTCAGTTGGCGAGCTGGGATGCAAGCTGGGAAGAGAATCAGGCCTGGTCTACACTAGGCGTTTATGTCGAAGTTAGCGCCATTACATCGAATTAACCCTGCACCCGTCCACACTGCGATGCTATTTAGTTCGACATAGAGGTCTCTTTAATTCGACTTCTGTACTCCTCCCCGACGAGGGGAGTAGCGCTAAATTCGACATGGCCATGTCGAATTAGGCTAGGTGTGGATGGAAATCGACGCTAATAGCTCCGGGAGCTATCCCACAGTGCACCACTCTGTTGACGCTCTGGACAGCAGTACGAGCTCGGATGCTCTGACCAGCCACACAGGAAAAGCCCCGGGAAAATTTGAATTTGAATTCCTTTTCCTGTCTGGCCAGTTTGAATCTCATTTCCTGTCTGGACATCGTGGCGATCACAGCAGCACTGGCAACGATGCAGAGCTCTCCAGCAGTGATGGCCGTGCAGTCTGTGAATAGAAAGAGGGCCCCAGCATGGACTGATCGGGAAGTCTTGGATCTCATCGCTGTGTGGGGCGATGAGTCCGTGCTTTCTGAGCTGCGCTCCAAGAAACGGAATGCAAAGATCTATGAGAAGATCTCAAAAGACATGTCAGAGAGAGGATACAGCCGGGATGCAACGCAGTGCCGCGTGAAAATCAAGGAGCTGAGACAAGGCTACCAGAAGACCAAAGAGGCAAACGGACGCTCCGGATCCCATCCCCAGACATCCCGTTTCTACGAGGCACTGCATTCCATCCTCGGTGCGGCCGCCACCACTACCCCACCACTGACCATGGACTCTGAGGATGGGATACTGTCCACGGCCGGTTCCTCGGACATGTTAGGGGACGGGGAAGATGAGGAAGGAGATGAGGAGGGCGAGGCAGTCGGCAGCGCTCACAACGCTGATTTCCCCGACAGCCAGGATCTCTTCATCACCCTTACAGAGATCCCCTACCAACCCTCCCCAGCCGTTACCCCGGACACAGAATCTGGGGAAGGATCAGCCAGTAAGTGTTGTAAACATCTAAACATTTATTTTTAACAGAACAGGAATATTAACAATTAAAAGAATGGGTTGTTCATGATTACTGTGCCCTAGGCGCTTAACGGTTTAGTCATTCAGAATCCTAAGCCAGTCACTTCACCTTGATGTGCCTCAGGTATCTTAGAATGGGGGGGCATAATACTTGTAAGGAGCTTTGCATTCTACAAGTCAAAAATCAAACTATTATAAGATATTACATGCAAAAAACTACATTAAAAAATATTAAGCTGTAAAGTCAAGCACTCAAAAGATAGGAAGTGCCAGAATTTAGGTTGCCTCTGCAACCTTAATTTGTCTCTTTTTGCGTGCGCTTTATGATACAATCTGTAGTTACATGATCACATACTGTTTTTTTCCCAACTCTTTCCTTTCCCCCAAAGCTCTCATTGATCTCCACAGAGGAATGAAAGTGTGCTCCTTGTCCCATCCGAGGCTCCCTGGCTCTGTGCAGAGGACTGTGCCTCAAACCTGACTTGGACACATAGGCGCCTACACCATGGGTGCTCCAGGGCTGGAGCACTCATGGGGAAAAAAATAGTGGTTGCGTGGCAGCCCCGCCAATAAGCTCCTCTTCCTCCCCCCCCCAGCGCTTCCCGCCCACCAGCGATCACTGTTCAGCAGCATGTAGGAGGCGCTGGGGGTGGGTGGGAGAGGAGCGGGGGCAGCAAGAGGCGGAGGAGAGAGTGGAACCGGGTGGGAGGATGTGGGGCAGGAAGAGGTGGGAGAGGGGGCGGAGCAGGGCCGGAAGAAGCAGGGGGAGGGGGTGGCTGTTTGGGGGAAGGATGGAGTAGGGGAGTGGCCTGGGGCAGAGTGGGGGTTGAGCAGCCCCCCGGGGAACTCAGAAAGTCAGCGCCTCTGCACTGGAGGGAAGATGGGGACTCCTGCCTGCCCCCAATTTCTGGTGCTCCCTGAGTTTGTGCGAGAGGCTGGGAAATGAAGTATGGGTTTCCCCTAGGCCCTACACTCCCCTTACTTCTGCGCAGAGGTTAGGGATGGGAGGGAGTGGGTTCCCCTGATCTCCTCCTCCTGTCTGTTGTTACTCCCCAATTCTATGAAGAGGTGCCAAGAGTAAAAGGGAGAGCCTCTTGGCTCTGATCTTAGAAACAGAAGGAGCTCTGTTGCCATGCAAGCTGAGAACGTTCTCTTACAGTGCCTGGGGAAGAGCATGCACAGGATTCCAGCCAAAAAAAGTTCATGAGAGGGATGCCATTATTGTGTTACTGAAAGTGCAACTGGCTGTCAGCTCACAGTGACACTGCGCACAAAGTACTGTACAGTGCACAAATGAAAACAAACTGAAAAAATGTGTAGCTTTGTTCACTAACTTTTTTTCAGTCTTAACTGTTTTATGCCCAGATCCTGTGAAGACTGACACATGTGCTTAACTTTGTCTTATGGCCAGAACTTTCAGAAGGACTCAATACCCACAATTGTGGGCAGATTTTCAAGAGTTCAGCTCCGATTGAGGCACCAAAATATGACGCCAATTTTTTAAAATAATTCAGCACATTGCTGCTGAGCAGTTTGGAAAATCTGGCCTTTATTTAGGTGCCTAAAGGGGAGCTGGGAACTTTTGAAAACCTGGCTCCAATTGTGAGTGCTCAGCACTTGAAAGTCTAGCCCCATGGATAGTCCCATTAAGCCAGTGGGACCACTCACAGCGTGTACGGTTAAGCACACGTATAAGTGTTTGCAGGATCAGGGCCCTAGGCATGAGGTATAGCAATAATAGGCAACCCCTTTTCATGCATAAATGTGATTTTCAGGTTAATAGTGTCTCATTAATATAATGGGTGGGAATGGCAAACTTCTCATGTTCTGTGACATAACCCACAATATTTGATTTACCTTGTTGCTGATCTCCCACAGAAATGGAAGGCAACAGACAGAGGTATTTTATATTTATATGTTTCTATCAAATAGCTGCCCTTCTAAAGGAATTATTAATTTGCATGACATACAAGCATTCTGTTGTGCACCAGAAGACCTTTATGCTGATTCCACTATTATTGAAGATTGGTGTCCTCTACTAAGCCATTATTGATCTATAATCAACTTCCTCAAATACCCAAGAACATTATGTCTCCTTCTAAAATAATCTGTTTCTAGCTCTCTTTGCTTATATTGCTATTAAGAGTACCACAGCTACAACTAAAGGGAGTTACAGACCAAGACAGCTACTGTAATTGTTATAGATTAGTTTGATTACAGGGATTTAAAATAATTCTCCCTGCCCTCCTTTTCTCTCTCCCCCTCTCTCTCTCTCAATGGACAAGAGACACTATAAAAATTCTTGGATATTGAAAAATGTCCCACAGTTTGGGCAAATCGGTTAAAATAAATAGCAAGCCGTCTGATTTCATGTCCATGCAAAACAGATAACACTTGCACATATATAGCCAGTAATGAAGACACTTAATATGTTTATATTTAAGTAAAATAAATAATTCTCTCTAAATTAATTCCTAATGTACGTGGGTGTTTCACTCTCTTTAACATGTTAAAGCAGCCTTGTTAAATGTGAACTGAAAAATATTTTAAATCTCTTTTCAAATTCTGAATTACTACCACCATATAGATGTGCAGACTTAAAAATTACATATCAATTTGCACTTTAAAACAAAATATTCACAAATCAGTCTGGGCTCCTGTCCTGTAGGATCATGTCCATTGTATTCAGTTACCTGCCAAGACCTGCTGCAGTCAAGAGTCCATATTTTCCTGGCAACCAATGATGTCCCAAACACCTAAATCAGAGAAAGAGCTGCAGCTGTGTGATTAATTTTGGACTGTGATCTCCTAAGCAAAAGATGGTTGTGCCTGTTAGGCCACTATATAGATTTGGATGATGTTTGTATTACTGAGGGTATAGTAGGGAATGAATTAGATCCTAATATTTGCAGGATGGTCATCCCAAATCTGAATATTGATAGAATTGGACCTTTTCTCTTCCCCTCTGCTCCCGGGCCTATCTGATCACTCTTCTCCTCTTTACTCCTTTAATAAAATCAGGGTAGAAGCACCAATGCTACCTTTAAAACCTGATCCCTCCGAGGAGAATGTGTAACACTGTGAATGTCTCTTTCCTTGAGCTATCTATGGAGCTTAGGGTCGCAACACCAGGTTTGATCTTTTTCATCACTTCCTTGAACACCAATCATTCATTCTTTCTCCCACTGGCTACAGGGAAGGGGAGTCACTCATCTTTGTCCTGCCCACCTAGAAGAGGCAAGCAAGGACAAACTTCTTCTTTCTCTTTCACTTTTCTCCCTGTGTTGGTAGAAGGAAGGACTGAGGACTCAATGGCTCAGAAACCAAGCCCTTCTGCACTAAGCAGGCCATGTGGGAAGAAGCTGATCTGGGCAGCTTCACATTTGACTTTGCTTTCACTATTAGACCTGGAAGGGTGTTCAACCCGTAAGTGTCTGCGACTGCAGCCCAAGGCAGCTGTATATCCAGGTCATGAATATTTAGGGCATATTCAAGTGACAGAATAGCACTACTATTCATGCTATTCAGCTATGTTATTCATCCCTTCTATGGAACTGGTGGGGAGATTGTCACCTATGGTGCTGCAGCAAGTGGTTTACTGGGAGTCAGTAGGTGCGGACTCAGTTTTTTGTTGGGAGTACTGCTGTTAGAAATACTGGGCAACATTTTAAAAAGTAATTAAGCAACTTGAAAGTCAGTGGGACTTAAAATCCTAAATCACTTAGGGGCGTGTGACAGAAGTTCAAAAAACTATACTGAAAATGTGCCAGACAAGTATGGACTTTTGGGACAATAAGTTTTAAGTGAATTTCCTGGGGATACCCTAGGATATTAATTACCCAATTCTTGTTATGGAAAAACCCAGCCTTTTGAAGCTACTCCCTGAGGAGAAAGTTTTTGTCTGTTGATTACCTGTTACCAAAGGCCAAGATTAAAGGCCCAAGTTGTATAAAGAAACTGCTGCTCTGCCCAGCCTGGGTTCTGGTTCTGACTCTAAGACAGTTATGAACATGTAACCATGGGGAAAATCCAGTTGTGGATTTTGAAGGACTGACGCCTACCAGAGCCCGAGTTTGGCATTGGGGTGACCACTGGTAAGCATTTTAGCATGTGGGTAGATTCTTTTTGTTGTTGTTTGTTTTAAATGTTTTCTCTGTAGTGCTTTTACCTTAAGAATAAATGTGCTTGGTTATAAAGAGCTGTATGGTAACAATATATTGGGCATAGCCTCTAGAGAGAAAGCAAAGTGTAGACACTGGCCTTTTAGACAGTGTGGCTTGTTGGGAATATCACAGTGGGGACAGGATGCTGTGGAGCTTGGAAAAACACCGGTCAGGAGGAAGACAGACACAGGTCTTTGCCCAAGAGAGGTGACAGCTGGGCGCTGTAAACCTTTGAGGGTGTCTTTGGTGAACCACAAGGGAGGCAGTGTGTTTGGAAATGTTACCCACTAGTTCAGGGGTTAGCAACCTTCGGCACATGGCCCATCAGGGTAATCCGCTGGCGTGCCGCGAGACATTTGTTTACGTTGACTGTCTGCAGGCATGGCCCCCAACAGCTCCCAGTGGCCACAGTTCGCCATTCTCAGCCAATGGGAGCTGTGGGAAATGGCTCAGGCCACAGGGACATGCTGGCCGCCGCTTCCCGCAGCTCCCAGTGGCCGGAAACGGTGAACCGCAGCCACTGGGAGCTGCGTGGAGCCCTGCCTGCAGATGGTCAACGTAATAAACAAAATGTCTCACAGCCGGCCAGCGGATTACCTTGATGGGCTGCGTGCTGAAGGTTGCCGACCTCTGCACTAGTTAAATCTTAATCCCTCTGTGGGCATAAAAAAATCCATGGCAGATTTTGAAAGACCAGGAGTATTTTTATATTTATTGTGTGCTGTCTCTGTTACTACTCATTTCACACTTGCATTTCCCCCCATCATTACCGGGGGGCAAATAATAGTTCCCCAGCTTCATTGTTTAATAATGCTTCCCCAACCACCCACACACACAAGATAGTTATGGATTTTTTTTTCTTTTGTCATGAATAAACACTATGCGGTGAGTAGTTATGGCCTTTATGTCTTACTTAGCTAAGGAGGAAATAATGGTGCTTTCAGTTAAGTACTTAAAATCATCAGCAATACACTGATTAGCCAAATGTCAACAGAGGAAATAAGCCATATAGATTGTTGTGATATTTTGGTTAAAATAAAAACATGTATTTGAATCATACTGGAATGAAATGTGCTCGCTGAATTTTTCATCACTGCACCCACCACAACAAATGCACAAGGCTTTTCTTGTTAAAATGATTCCTTTAAAATTTCAATCAGCTGTCACCAGCCATTGATCACAGACCTCTGACTGCACCCTCCTTTTCTGAGCCAAGCCCTCTGTACGTCTCATCACTTACTTCATAAAACATCTGTAGCTGCTTTCCCTCGTATAATGAATTTTTGCCATTATTGTATCATCACAAGAGCTTGCTTGCATAGATGCATCTTGGTATTATTCTTTTAACTGTGCCAACTGAAATAGGAATAAAGTGTCCAAAAAATGCAAGCCCGATAAAAAAGGACCCAAATTTTCAAAGCGTCTCCTTAGTTGCAATCTTAAGTCTCGATCCTGTGAACACGTTGGCGCATACTTAATTTTACACACATATGCAATGCAGTTGAACTCATGGGGAAGGCCCATGTGCATAAATCATGCATGTGGACAAATGTGTTCAGGATTAGGCCCAGGGTGTTTCCTAAGGAAATGTTTCATTGTTGAATAACCTACAGGAAACAATTAGCACAAAGGCCTAATGAGCCAAGAGAGACTACATAGGTCTCTTTATTTATTTTTACATTACTGCAAATTGACGCGATCAGATTCTATCATCCTTAGCTATTTTTTTATTTATGATTATTTAAAACATTTCTCTAACACTGTGTGTGTGTGTGTATGAGAGAGAGAGAGAGAAAGAGAGAAAGTTTGCCAGAATTAGTTACATTATGCTTATGCTGCTGCTTTTAACATGAATTCTGTAGAAGTGGGTAAAAGTTACTTCTGGTGTATGCATCTTGAAAATGTTATGCCTTTGTTCACTGTGTCCTACAACTTTAAAATTTCTAAGAACTCTGCCTGCATGCAAAGACCAGGACCATTTTGTTATCAGAGCTATTGCTGCCAAGGAGACTAACATACCAAGCCTTGAATGTCGATGCTTAATTTCTTATTGTTTTACCTAATCTAAAGTGAATCATTATAAACAGGAAGTATGTTTAGCTCTTTGTGCATGGAAACATACACAACAATATTGGGTCATATTCGGCTCTCTGTTATACCAGTGTAAATCTGGGAAAACTCCACTGAGTTCATTGGAGTTA
Organism: Malaclemys terrapin pileata; assembly: GCF_027887155.1. Taxonomy (NCBI): domain Eukaryota; kingdom Metazoa; phylum Chordata; order Testudines; family Emydidae; genus Malaclemys; species Malaclemys terrapin. The sequence goes on along the minus strand of NC_071507.1, from coordinate 44,414,441 downwards.
CTCTGGATTTACACTGGAGTAGCTAAGAGCAGAAATTGTCCCAATGCATTGTTTTAAAATTAAATCTCCAGTATTCAGTGCATCTTTCTCAACTCGACATTTTAGACAATTTGGACAAAGTTGTTTGAATACACTAATACAGGTTTATGATGGAGCAGAAGCCCAAACCTGATTTTCAGCAAGCAAGGAGTTAACTCCTGCAGAGATGACACATGGGAAACCCAGGTAAGTTACAAAAGGTAGGGTTACCATTCGTCCGGATTCCCCCGGACATGTCCGGCTTTTTTGAGTTAAAAATAGCGTCCGGGGGGATTTTGTAAATGTCTGGATTTCCCCCCCGTGCAGAGCGCGCGCGGCTTACAGGGCAGCCGGCCGGATCGTGCCACTCGCACGGGGCTCCGGTAGCGAGAGCCCTTCCTCCACTTCCCGCTCCTCTCCCCTGCAACTTGAGACCACTCCCCTCCTCTCTCTCCCTCCCTCCCCCCCCCCACCTGCATTCGCAGATCGCCGGCCGGCCGTTCGCCTCGGGCCTCCGGCAGTCTGGAGCTCTGACCCTGCTCCCCTCCCCCTGCTGCCGAGCGCGCTGCTCTGCAGCACGGTAAGGGGGCCAGGGGTCAGAGAAGCGGCAGGGAGGTTCTGGAGGGGGTAGTCAAGAGACAGGGAGCAGGGGGAGGGTTGGATGGGTCAAGAGTTCGGGGGGGGCTGTCTGGGGGTTGGGGGTGTAAGGTTTTGGGCAGTCAGAGTACAGGTAGGGAGGGTCTCAGAAGGGGGCAGTTAGGGGAAAAGGTACAGGGAGGCTTAGGTAGGGGGTGGGGTTCTGGAGGGCAGTTAGGAGCAGGGGTCCCAGGAGGAGGCAGTCAGGGGACAGGGAGCAGAGGGGTTTAGATGGGTCAGGAGTTCGGGGGGGGCTGTCGGGGGGTGTGTGGATAAGGGTTGGGGCAGTCAGGGGACAGGTAGGGGGTACGGTCCTAGAGGGCCAGTTAGGATGAGGGGAAGGTCTCAGGAGGGGGCAGTCAGGGGACAAGGAGCAGGGAGGCTTAGGTAGGGGGTGGAGTCCTGGGGGGCAGTTAGGGGCAGGGGTCCCAGGAGGGGGCAGTCAGGGGACAAGGAGTGGGGGGGAGGGTTGAGGGTTCTGAGGGGGCGGGAAGTGGGAGGGAGTGGAAGGGGCAGGGGGCGGGGCTAGGGCAGGACGGGGCGGGGCTAGGGCAGGGCTCCTCCCGTCCTCTTTTTTGATTGTTGAAATATGGTAACCCTACAAAAGGGGGCTTACAGGAATGAAGGAAACGTTATAAGAATAGTAACTTGCTGGCAGAAGAACTGTGAGCTGGCAGAACTCCTATCTATTGATTATAAGCTTTACCTCAAGATTGGAGTTTTTCTGTTTCTCTAACTAGAGATAAACTTTTCTTCTCATATTTCTTATACACTGTCTGTCTTTTCCACTGCTGAACTAGCCAATGACCTCTACTTTCTCACCCTGTCATATATACTTTTACAGGTGCTGCATACTTTATGTTTTTGGATTTTTGCCAAGTAATAGTATAGCTTTTAATCAAGTCCACATCAGCTGTCTGGTAAGCTTCATCTTATACCTCCAGACTAGAGTGCTGCAAAAATGAGGATCAGTGTCTCAAGGGAAATACAGGGACCTTGAATATTGTGGTGGTGGTAAGCATTCCAGAGAACTTTACTTTCATTAGTAAATTTGACGAAGAGTACAAAGAAAAATATATGAACAAGTTTATAAGATGTATTACCAAGTTTTCTCTATGTTGGGATAAAGGATTCAAAGACAGGAACAAAACATGTATATTGCAGAATGGAAAATATCCTTCTGTAATCTTTCTTGACATCTTCAGATTCAGACAAAATAATGAAACTGGGTATTTTGCAGACTATGAAACAAAAAAGATTTGCCTTTCCAGGGGGGAGATTTTCAAAAGTGTCTAATGGATTTAGGAGCTCAAGTACCATCAAATTTCAGTAGAGTTCAGGCTCCAGCATCAGCCAGAATGTCTACACCACAATTAAACAGCCCTGCAAACCTGAGTCAGCTGACATGGGCCAGCTGTAGGTGTTTAATTGCAGTGTACATATACCCTAAAAGGCCTAGGGTAGACTGTGCCTGGCCCTAGGCAAAGCATGCAAGGGATGATAGCCTAGAGGATAAGATGCTAGCCTGGGATTTGGATTCACTTCCCTCCCCCAGCATAGATTTTGTGCCTGGTGTTGGGTAAGTCGCTTAGTCTCTTTGTGCCTCGGTTCCCCATCTGTTAAATGGGGATAATACTATCCTACCTCACAGGAGTGTTGGGAAAATAAGTCCATTAAAAATTGTGAGGCACACAGATACTACAGAAATGTCTCTTGTTCATAGGAGGGCACAAGGAGCCTTTCACTCTCTTGCACCTCTTTGCAGTGGCTAGGCATAATGGCAGTCCTTTTCCTCCATTCTAGTATCCCACAGGCACCCAATAGGACAGAAAGAGGGGTGGGGAAGAGGCAAGGCTATAGTTCATCCCTCTTCTTCCCTGGCCAGCAGAGGTGACAGCAGATTTATTTCCTTTGCATGCCTGGTTGCTCTTAGACACACTGTATAGGTCCTTTCAGGCCCAATGCCTCCGAAGGTCTCCCTGACTCTGTGCAGCCCTCATCTTCCCGCAACACAACCTAATGCCTGATAGTCTGAATGTGGCTGTAAAACATATGTCTATTGTGTTAGTGACAGTTGTTGAAGGAGTCCACTCTCTAGACCTGTGGGGGAAAAGAAAGAAATGATGCATTTTGGAAGAAAATTCTTAATTCACTGGGTACAGTAGCTGTAAGAACAAGGCAGTAGGAGAGGACATAAGACACTGGAATAGGGCAGTCACAGGCAGGAGGCAGGCAGGTGACCTTGGAAGTAGGGGGGGACACAGTTAGTCAGTCAGAACAGGTAGATAGGGCAGCAGGCAGGCATCACACCTTGACACTAATTAAGCCAGCTGGGATCCTGTAAATAATTTTCATGCTACTTAAAGATGTCATGCTGAACTGATGAACCACATCAGTACAGAGTAGCTTATCTAACAACTTTAATTTCTGAGAAAAAAAGTGTAGTAAAATATTATGTGCATGCATCTCACCTTAAATTGTTAAATGAAGCTCCCAGCTTTGTTCTAAATTATTTGTAACTTTGCATATTCTATTTGCTTCAGCCCTTAGTCAAGCTAAATTTAGTCCTTTCTTAAACTGACTTAGCAGGCAAGAGTACTGAGTTGTAGTTGTTTTTAAAAAAGGCTCAGGGAGCAGGGAGGAGAACCTTCTGAATTTTGTGATGTTCAGCTTAAAATTTTTCTTCAAAAAGTGTTATATTTTCTGTTGGAATTTAAATAACGTTTTTCTATATGAAGCTGTTACATGCATGCATTTATTATAATGCTGGTAATAGAACAAATACATCTTATGTGAAAAACTCCCAGCAGGTACCATCAACATCTTGCATAACAATTTTTTGTTATGAATGTTCACCCAGACTGAAACGCATCTAATAAATTCAAGAGAGAAATATTTCTATTCCCTCTTGTCTTAAATTCTTAATGCAATTGGAAATAAATAATGGATATACTCTGTTGGGAGCTACAACAAAACTAAACACATTACTTTTCTTTTATTAACACTGATATTTGCGGAACGTTCTCTCTAGTTGTACTGATTATGAATTTGTTGTTTACTCCACATTTCCATGATGTGTTTTGAAGCAATGGCAATTCCTGTCAGGGAAAAGCTGAGGTAGGCTTGTAAGACTGGTGTGACGGGTTCCCCCGGCGCAACCTGGAACTGGGGTACCGCTGAGCTCTTTGTCTTATCAACTTGGATTCCCCCTCACACTGTGATCCTGTGGTAAGCTGCAAATCCCTCCAGGTAGTGCACTTGTACAGACATCCATGGACAGGGACATACCCAACTGAGTTACATGAATGCTTTCACCAGTCACTCATGAACCAACAATAGAGAGGCTCCAGCCAATTCCCCACAGCTCCCCAGCCTAGGACCCCAGAGCTGTACCATCTTGCCCTGATCAGAAGCCTGACCAGTGTAAGTTTATTACCCAGTCTGCCCCTCCCTCAGTGTGGAGAGGACGTGCACCAACTCTTGTTCCTGAGCAGATTTCCCAAGCACTTCAAGCAAAAAACCTTCCGTTAAAATATAAAACAGATATATTAACTACAGAAAGAGAGATTTTAAGTAGTAAGTGCACAGATCAAAGTTAGTCACCTAAGAAATAAAAGTAGAATTGCAATCTGAGTTCTGTAAACTAGACGAGATTTGAATCAAGCAGTGTCTCACCCTGATGGTAAAGTTCCTTCATACGCTGGCTGAAATTCCTCCTTTCAGCTTGGGATCACCTGCCCAGTTTAGTCTTTGTTCTTCAGACCTGTTTCCAGGTATTGAGTTGTGAGGGGAGTGAGGACAAATGATGATGTCACTTCCCCTCCTTTATAGGTTCTTCCAGCTTGCTGGAAAGATCTTTTGCTATGATGCGAGTCAAGCAGTGTCCATTGTTTGTGTGCCCTCTGAAAAGTCTTTGTTGTATTTAGATCCTGTGATAGTCCTGGGTAGGATGGATTCCCTTTAATGGGCCATCCACACTGTCTGGCTTCTCCATTGTTGTACCTTAAAGGCTGGTTGTGGGTGTTTCCGACCTCACAACATATTTCAGTAACACGCACATAGCAAAATTTCATAACTTCACATACAATGACATCACAGGCAGTCCAACAGGGTATTAATGTTCAACAGATCAAGACTTTTAGAATGATACCTCAACAGGCATACTTTGTACAAAACATATCATAATCATATCATCATGGTAAATGTGGGCTGCCAGGGTGCTGCCATGCAAACATTCTAGCACATCTTGTAGTAACAGACATTGTCTTGGGTGGCAGGCAGATGACTATAGAAAATTAAGGGGCCAATCCAAAGACCATTGAAGTCAATGGGCTTCAGTAAGCATTGGATCAGGCCCTAATCTGATTTTTCATCAGGGTGCTGCCATGCAAACATTCTAGCACATCTTGTAGTAACAGACATTGTCTTGGGTGGCAGACAGATGACTATAGAAAATTAAGGGGCCAATCCAAAGACCATTGAAGTCAATGGGCTTCAGTAAGCATTGGATCAGGCCCTAATCTGATTTTTCATCAGAATGGACCTCTCATTTGCTTTCGCCTACTCATAAGATGTATTCAGAATTTTTTTTGCAGTTTGCAGGCTTTTATTTTTCTTTCTTGTAACTGCTCTAGTTGCAGCAATGGCCTCTTCTTGCCAAAAATTAATTATTGAGTGCTCTGATGCTTTTATCCAACATTTATTTATTTTCCAAAGTCTGTCTTCCTTTTTTTTTTTTTTTTTTTTTTTGTATTCAAGTGCTGCTTCTGCTCAGGGTGAACAATCCTCTCAGATTTACTCCACAGTCCCCTCACCTAAAAGTGCTTGTGTGGTGACATTTTTATAAAGAGCTGGGTTCCCAAGAACACTTGAATATGTAGTGAAACAAAAAAACACCTGCTCCAGAAACAGATTTTAATCCTCACCCAAGTGCTAGTTCTCTTTACAATAAAAATAAAAACTCTTGTGTTTTTAAACTACACCTGTTGCTTATAACTAGGACGTCACATACATACCTTATGGTAATATATATTGATGTGATAATATTGTATGAATGCCTTTAAGAGGAAGCACTGTAACTGCCTATCTGGATGGAGAGACATAAGTTTGCTAAAAGATAGGGTTATTGCTTTGAGTCAACATATGCTGGGTACCACTAATGTCAATGGGAGTCTTCCAATTAGCCTCAGTGAACCAGGTTTTGGCTAGTTCCGGTTAGTTCCTGTGTTTTTCTTCATTAGAACTCTCATAACTGAGAGATACAAGGAGCTAGAGCCCCTAATTTGATAACAGACACACTAGCCACTTGACTAAACATACCAGATTAGAAAACATAAGTATAAAATGGGCCAAATATTTCTCATGCACATAGTCCCATAGAAATCAAGAGACTCCCTTATGAAGTGAATGGGGCTACACGTTTAAGAAAAGAGGTAATATCACAATGTTAAATAACTCCATTTCATGTATTTTATTATCTATTCTATAACAAAAATTAAAATTTGACTTTATTTTTCATGAAACTTTGCTTTTAAGTAAAATCTGGATTATTTTTGTCATACTTACTTTGACTCAATTACACTGCTCTACAGCCAAAATGCTTCTGAAATAAATGTAGTCAAACTTTACTAATTCTGGGTCACTGAGAATGAAAATGATGCTTAAAATTGTTGATTGGCTCTAGTTTTCAAGATATGCTATTGGGTCAGTATATATGACCCTTGACTTGGGAATGGCGGACGATAAATGAGTTATAAAGGGAAGGGATCTCAATTTAAACCAGAAATGACTAAAATACATCTTTGACTGGATCTATGAATAAATCTATGACTGGGTTTGGACAGTACTTGCTTTTTAGGCAAAACAATGAATGATGCAATCTGAAGCTGGTATTGCGTCATACATGATATGAATTGCATCATGTTATTCCTAGAAGTCATGGATGATGCAATCATAACGAAGCTTACATCACTCTGCTGAACAAATTGCCCTATATCAGTTCTAGAAATCATACAGTGTTGTGCTCTCTTATTTGTCAGTGTTTGATTTTGCAAAGGGACACATTTCTGTTTAGCCAAAGTGAGCAGAGATGCCTCGTACTTGTGTGAACAGTGCAGATAACTTCTGCTATGTTTGTGGTGAAGTGACTTTTGCATCTCAAAAGCGCAGTATAACCACTATGGTTAAGAAAGCCTATCACCTTTATTTTGGCTGCAAAATTGGAGATCAGGACAAGAGGTGGGCCCCACACATATGCTGCAACACTTGTGCAACAAATCTTCGCCAATGGTTGAACAGGAAAAGGAAATCTATGCCTTTTGCAGTGCCAATGATTTGGAGAGAGCCAACAGATCATACCAGCAATTGTTACTTCTGCATGGTGCCTCCAGTTGGGAAAGGTGTGTCAAAGAAGAAAAAGTGGACTGTGTATTATCCAAACATTCCATCAGCCATACGCCCAGTACCCCATGGAGAAGGACTGCCGGTTCCTGATGCACCAGAATCATTCTCACTTGAATCAGACGAGGAAGAGGAAGAGGATGAAACTTCTGGTCCTGAACCATCAATGTCACAGGACCTACATTTTCTCCCATCCTCCTCCTCTGAACCACACCTCATAACACAAGGTGAACTGAATGACCTCATCAGGGATTTGGAACTACCAAAGAGTAAGGCAGAACTGTTGGGCTCCAGACTACAGCAGTGGAATATCCTGGCAGGTGATGTTAGGGTTTCCATGTTCCATGACCGTCAAAAGGATCTTGTCCCATTCTTCTTCATGGAAGGTGATCTTGTAGCCTGCAACAACATCGATGGTGTGATAGTAGCCCTCAACATCGTTCACGATCCAGATGAGTGGAGACTGTTCATTGATTCATCAAAGACGAGTCTTAAAGCTGTTTTACTTTTGCCATCAATTCCAGTTGGTCATGCAGTCCATATGAAGGAAACCTATGACAACATGAAACAAGTTTTGAGGTGCATAAACTATGACCAACATCAGTGGCAGCTTTGTGGCGATTTGAAGGTTGTTGCTCTCTTGCTTGGTCTGCAGACTGGATACACAAAGTACTGCTGTTTTCTCTGTGAATGGGATAGTCGTGCAAGAGATTCCCACTACATCAAGAAAGATTGGCCACTCCGACAGTCATTGGAGCCTGGGAGGAAAAGTGTTCAGCATCCACCACTTGTTGAATCAAGGAAGATTTTGTTACCACCCTTACACATCAAGTTGGGTCTGATGAAGAACTTTGTCAAGGCCATTGACAAAACACAAGCAGCTTTCAAGTACCTCCGTGGAAAATTTCCAAGGTTAAGTGAAGCTAAGATAAAGGAAGGTGTCTTTGTTGGTCCTCAGATTCATGAACTTCTTCAAGATGATGCATTTGACCATGCACTGCGTGGCAAGGAAAAGATGGCATGGAAAGCCTTCCAGTTAGTGGCAATAAATTTTCTCAGAAACAACAAGGCAGACAACTACAGGTTGTTGGTGGAAAACCTCCTCAAGGCAAACAAAAGCCTTGGTTGCAACATGTCACTAAAGATACATTTTTTGCACTCTCATCTAGATTTTTTTCCACCGAACTGCAGAGCAGTGAGCGACGAGCACGGTGAGCAATTTCACCAGGACATTGCAACAATGGAGAAATGCTATCAGGGCAAATGGAGCCCATCAATGCTTGCAGACTATTGCTGGACAGTGACAAGAGATGCTCCATTTAATGAATACAAGAGACAAGCCAAGAAGCGCCAAGTAGACACTGAATAGGACTAAACTATGTACATAATAGTTGTTTGCCTTTTGTTTCATAATAAATTTTATTTATATAACCCTTTTGCTGATTTTTCAAGTGTTACATAAACAGGACAGGCGAAATATTATCATGTAAAGCAACCATAAACACATGAAAAGACCTAGGTTTACAATTTATGATTAAAACTCTACTATCTACACAATATACATAGACGTAAAATGTAAAAACTTAAATATCTTAGAAACAGTAGCCAATCAGTTGTTTTAATTGTCATATTTGAATTCAGCACATCAAAATACATAATAAATAGCACATTTTATCTCTGAAGCAGACGCCTTCTCAAAAATTGTAGACCAGTGTTATTTATTTTAATTTGCTGCCAATTTTTTATTCTGTTTTCAATTTTGTTTTTCAGACTGACAATCCTTTACTACTAAATCCTTGACTTATCTACAGAGCAAGAGTGGGAGTAGCATAGACAACAGATGTGTAGCACTCCTTATCATAGCCTTATTGTGCCAACGTGTCTGTTCGGGGTGGACCACCTCTAGAAATGAGAGGATAACTTAGTCTCCAACCCAGTTCAATATCTGGTTTCTCTGATATTGCAGGTAAAGTGCCAATAATTTTGATGGGTTTTTCTGGGATGTGGCACTTGTCCGCTAGGAATTAGAGGCCACCATACTCAGTACTTCACTTATGCCACTAGTCAAAACTGGTTTTGAATGATCTGAACAAAAAAAAAAGCCTGAAATTTTTCTTGACTGGTAAACTCTTTTCTTTCCCTACAATTGAATAAATCAGATGGCCAAGCAGATTTTGGCCCATGTCTCCCAAATCATTACTATGCTGAGACTAATCATGAGAAACTTCTGTCCAATATGAGAAAAGCAATATGACAGGTCTTTAGCATAAAGTGTCATCCAAACCTTTCATATAATGTTCCTCCCATCATTTTTATCCTAGTATCCTTAGAAATGTAGGTAAAGAACATACCTAAAAGACTGTGCAAGGGGAAAACTGGGGAAATGAGATGGCAGCATAAGAGACGTGATTTATGCTCAGCCTTTACAAAAATGATGAGCACTGTGGCATGTCCAGAACATAAACTGGGAACCTTTCATTAGGTAAAGAAACTAGTTTCTGTGTATGTCTACATAATTTAACACTTATACATATATAGTGAGAATATGGTTGTAGCATTTTGCCGAATAACAATGGACAGCAATAAATTATAGTCACGTGAACTTTATTTGATCATTTATAGCAGCAGAATGTTAGCAATCAGAAACAACCAATATCAATAGTTAGTAAACCTGAACCTCGCAAAACAGAACACCAGTTAGATATTGCTTCTTGTATTCTGTTAGGAGTATTGCTGTTTTAAACCACATCTGAAACCTTGGTATGATAGCACCAGCCTTGATATGAGATGATTTACCATACGGCCTAATCCTGCAAGGTGCTTAGAACCCTAAATTCCTATTGTCCTCAGTGGGAGTTGAGGATCTGGCCTTTGCTTATTTACATATGCTGTATCAGTTAGGGCTATAGTTTTCATTTGGGTTGAAATAGGAATGTATCAGAAATATGTCATTTGAGGAATAGAAAAGGTAAAATATAAAAATAAATAAATATTAGAGGCCTGATTACTCTCTCACTTACACTGGCATAGATCAGGAATAACTCTGCTAAAGACAATGTAATTACATTAGTGGAAAAACTGGTAAAAGCAAGGGGAGAATTAGGACCCTCTGAATCAAATCTTTTTTCAAGTTCTGGTGGGGACAAAGAGAGACATACACACATAAATACAAATAGACACACACTTTTCTTTCCCTCACACCTAACATAATTGAGGCTCTTTCCCTCTTTGCAAATCACCTCAGAGTAAGCTTTCTCAAGACAAGGCCAAAAAGTTCATGCAATATGAGCAATAGTGTATACCTAGGATGACAAGATGTCCCGATTTTATAGGGACAGTCCTGATTTTGGGGGGGTTTCTATTACCTTCCACCCCCTGTCCTGATTTTTCACACTTGCTGTCTGGTCACCCTATGTATACCTAGATGCTCCAGTAGATGCATCCTTCCCAAAGTAATCCTGCCAGAATAGGGCAAAGTAGCGTAACTGGGTGACCCAACATGATGCAGAGTGCTAGTTCGTGTTGGATTCCCAAGGAATACATTGCTCAGAGCTATTGTAGCTGTGCTATGCTTCTGTTGGGTAGCTGCATTTGTGCCTGCAGGCTTCTGATTGGCCATGTCTACTTTTCTTTCTCATCACACCCATTTTCTCTGATCTGTGCTTTCCTTCATTTGCAACTCAGATGGTTATTCCCATACATTTGTGCACTAGATTAGGATTAGCTCTAAATTCCTGTCCTTCCTCTTGACCTGTTCACTGCTGTGTTCTCATACTTTCTTGTCTCCAAACACATTTACATGGCAACAGGCTGAAATTAGACCACAAGTTTTTCCAGTAGAATGTAAAAATTTCAAGGATGAAATCCTGGCCCAAATGAAGTCAATGACTTCAATGAAGCCAAGATTTCACCCCAAGTGTTCAAACTGGTTATAAAAAGCCCTACAAGATACTTAACATCTTCAATAAGAAGCCCTCTCAACTCACAGGATGGAGCCCAAAATGCTGTGGAAACTAGTAACCAATACAAACCCAATCCAGTATTCTTTGTTGTCAGCGTGATTCCTGGGTGTGAAAAGAATGAAAGAATGGGCCCTATATGCTTTACTCTTCTAAAGAATTCATCTTATCCTGTCCATAGTTCCATGCCTCATTTTTTCTCATTCATTTTGCTGAAGGGAGCCCTCCTTAAATCATAGTTTATCATCCTATAAATTACTTTTTTCATATGCCACTGCCAATTCTACATCCCTCTTGAAGCAACCAGTAGGAAAACCTGCCTCCCTGTTAATTCAGGAGTAAATGTTTTCATGATAGTAGAGAATTTAAAACAAAAAACAAAAAAACACCATGTGTCACTTTAGATATTTTCTTTTCATAAAGGGATGGTGAAAACCAGACTGTATTTAAGGAAGAATTATTTTTAAGATGTACAGCTGTACTGTAGTCTCATTAAAATACAAACTTTGTAGAACATGAAGAGATGGAAAACAAAACAAAATAATAAAACATAACACAGCATGTTTTAGTGGTCCATTAATCTGTACCTTTGGTAGTTGAAAGGGTACAGTCTCAGTATATATGAGGTGTTTATATTCATTTACCAAAAATAGTCTGAATTAGTTTGTTTTCTCAGTTTATGCTCTTTAAAATGTGTTCTAACTTTCCTTAGATGCTGTTGTAGGTAATTTTATTGTCACTAATTTTATGGATTGATACTGTATCCTGTAATTTCTTATTTAAAAATTGGGAACATTGTAAAAGCGAAACAGCACACTCCTTTACCCCATTCTAATTATTAATGAAATCTGTTAGCACAATTTATACAGATCTGGATTCTGCAATCTATTATTTGTATGAAAAAGATCTATTCACTTCAGTAATGTTTGCAAAAGCTAGCCTATATAATTTAAGTACAAAAATACCTTTCATGAATTTATTTTTGGTGATTTGAGAATCTAACCTGTCTTGGCAAGCCTGTTTGTCAAAGAAAATATGCTTCACTTATTAAACACCATGATTGTAGGAGAGTCAAACTGTTGTTAGATTGAGCAAATGCCTATTTGTCATCAAGAGGCAGCATATAGTTCATGACATTAGCTCTTATTTTCCACAGTCCACATCTTGGCTTGCACCGCACTTACAATAATTTGTTGTCTAGCTATTGATAAATCAGCTGGAGAAAAAAATGTGTACAATATACCTTATCATCAAGTCATTGTTTTCTAAATCATTAAACCTTAAGCATGTGTATGTTAGTAAAATTGCTGACAACATAACAGGATAGTATGCCTGTTAAAAAAATTTATTGATTGGTTCTCTGTTTCACTACTGATGAATCATTGCTATCTCTGTTTACCGATGCCAAAATAATGCATTTTCTCCTGGTAGATGAATACAAGTAAAATAAATATTTAATATATCAAAAGTAGGTTAAGGGGTAACTGCATTTTTACATAAAAAAGCTGTTTGAGAGGAAGTGTTGGCTAGTGGCTAAGCTGTTCCTAGATGTGCAAGTCACAGTGATTGGCAAGAATGTTTTCTATCATTTGGCAAGAAGTTTGTCTCTTTTATATGTGGGCCTTCCCACACTGTCCATTCCTTTGTAACCCCAAGATTAGATCATTGCAATATGCTCTACATGAGGCTATACCTTCACATTTTAAAATTGCAGCTCTATATTGGCTACCGGTGGATTTCCAGATGATGTTTAAGATGTTGCTATATCATGTATGGGTCCTCTGTATGATACTGCACTATTTCCAATCTACTGAAGTGCATGAGCTACTAGTTGCCTCATTTAAATGGAACGGATATGAGGAAAGGAATTCTTGGTGAAGGATCCTTGCTTTTTGAATGTATTTCCTTCCCCACATCCTCTGACCCTTGGTCCACCAGAGACTGGATTTAAGGGCATTCCGGTCACACTGCAAAGCTTACCTGTTCTTCCATTAGAAGAGGACTGGGAGAATCTACGTTTTTGAGTTGTGGGGAGGAATGGATTTGGAAGTTTCTCACTTTTGAATATTGAGTCTAATTTGTACAAATTACAGGTATTATATTTTGGACATGCTGTCAGAGATCTGGATTTAAGGGACACTTTTTAAATAAATCTAAATAACTAAAGATAGATAAATATAGCAGCTTTAAAAAAAGCCCGTTTTGCTGTTTTAAGGCATACTTCTGAAATGCTTCTTTGAAAGCATCCAATAACAAAATCATAGCGCTTACTGATACTTTATCCCTCAAAAATGAAAAATGAAATATCAGGTTTGTGAAAAAGCATAAAAAGATATGCTGGTGCTCAGATGTTCTCTTTATAAGAAAATTAGTTATTGCTGACTCACTTTCCATAATTCATTTCTTCTTAGGTCTACTTGACTCTTTATGCTGACATATTTATCCTTGAATTTCAGTGTAACGCACATTTCAGCATTGGCATCAGCAAGTATAATCTCTGCCCCTGAAATTCTATAGCATGTCAGTACCAATATTTGTGCCACTATATAGTACTGGATCTGCTTCTGTATTGGCTATTGGAACATCTCATTTCAATCAAAATGTAATTGTATTAATACTCCATTAGGCTATATGAATGTAAAATGTAATTATTCAATAGACGAGAAAATATGGCAATGCTTTCATTGGGGATGAAAAAAGCATTTTGCATTAAATAAACTATGAGATTTAAATCTGAATTTACTCTTCTGCATCACATATTATACTGTGCTTGGCATTTATAAATGCCAGATGTGGGCCAGAAGTCTGTGAGCAGAGGTATCTCTATGGTAACAGGTTTCATCTTTCAAAGATAGCACACAAATCACAAATGAGGTAAGTTTCAGTCTGATTTTGCATTATCTAATGCATTGTGAAATTAAATCTGGTGCGGGTGCACCTACTAGGACCTGACTATGAACATTTTAAGGGAATTTGTGTGTTTAGCATATTTATTTAAACATATTTGAATCTAGCATATAAATTATTAGCAGTGTATTAGAATAGAGAGTCCAACTTGTTCCAGTATCTTCTCATCCCAGGGAGTTTCAGCAAAGATTTACTGATAAGTCTTCCATAAACCATAGGTGCAAAGTATGTAAGAGGCCCCTGGGTTCCAGAATGTTGCTCCTGACCACACTATCCCTTCACTCAAAGCCAATCATTTATTACTTCAATAATCTTGAGTGATGAATGCTGTCTCATTAGACTGTTTAATTTCTGTTGTCATTGGCACATTTTATTAAAGTTGGAGAATTTGCTGTAGAAGTTTGGTGGCATATTGAATCACCGTGCCTGGGTGAAAATAAAGATATAATGATTTATATTAGCACCTTAAAAAAAAGTTATCCTTGGCTCTCTTTTGAAGGCAGATAGTATAAGATAAGGACCAGAAATTGAAATACGATTACCCAGACTTGTATTGATGCATGGGTAACTTAGCCTAAGCGTTAGAGAACAATCCAGAGCAATGGCACTCTAACTTGAAAAGTTGGAAAGTCATTTTGTCTCCATAGCCTCGTTCCCTGTCTTATTGTAACAGAGAAAGGAACGATGATCCAACACAGAAAAGAACTACAAGGAATGTTTCGCACCGTCAGCAAGCTCAAATGACAGATAAACGGCAACTGCTAGATTTAACATGCCTTTCTCAGAATAAATGATCTTGTATAATACTCCCACTCCCTGTGATTTTCCTAGTCGCTGAAGACTTTCCTCCTCACTGCTGACCTTTATGCATACAGCATGGCACAGACAGTCACAACAAAAGGTAAAACACTCCACAGCTTGTTAAGAAATAACAGCTGTGTACAAACTGGGACTGGAAGGAGCAGCAACCTACACTGTGATCTTGTCAGATTTTGTAAGCTAAGTAGGATCAAGCCTGGTCAGTACTTAAATGGAAGACCTGCAAGGAACACAGGAATGCTACAGGAAGTGGTCTTGTTAATTCAGCAGGTGCACACCTCCATCCTGTATCAATACTGAACTACCTCTACAGCACAGTGTTAGCGCTAAACTGCTGGAGATAGCAGATAAAATTATGGTCATCCTCCCTATCACTTGTTCCATATATGATCTGGTCAGGAAATGCTTTGTGTTCAAGCAACACTTGAGCTAAAGAAGTCCTTATTTTTGGCAGTTTTTCTTCAGAAGTTTCAGGTTTTCATCGGAAAACCAAAAATTCAAAAAAACAAATCAGATCAGGTTTTGATCAAAATTTTTCAGTTTTCAATTAACAAAAAACAACACAAAAATCAGCTTTGGGGTTGTCGAAAAGAATACTTGGGTTTCGAGGGTTTTAGTGACCCTCCCCCCGCCCCCTGACACATTTAGAAAAAACATGCATCTCCCACTGAATTTTCCATTTTGGAAAAAAAAAAGGCATTTTTAATGGCAGCAAATGGTCCTGGGTTTTGGTCACATTCAAGAAACATTCAGTCTATATCTTTCTGTGTTAGCCTCAGGAGAGTGATATCATTCATGATCACCTGGTTGAAACAGGGGAATTTTTGTAAGGGAACAGTAAAAGGACCCCGTTCATGCTGGGCTGTTTGTGTTTGTCTAAAAGGGATCATCCCCTGAGAATAGCCACGTGATGGGGGTAGGTGTGAAGGGATCATCCCAGAGAATAGCCACGCGGTGGGGTGGGGGGAGGTGTGTGCTGCACATCCACTCGAAAACTGCAGCCCCTCCTTTTAAATGGCAAACCCAATTAGCATTGCTTGCTATGGGAAAGGAGGAAGCTGCAGTTTGAAACCATTTCCATATGTTATGAAGGCGGACGAAGCCAACCCCGCATACCCTTTGGCTTACCATGGCTGCCTGGAAACCGAATTCTGTTGCCCAGCCATGTGTGATGTGTCACCATACCAGCAGCCGCTCAATATAAAAGGCAAAATACGACCTTGCACCTAAAGCACATGTGCTGTCTGCTGTGAATTGCTTGATTCACTGTGAAAGAGTCTCCCTTTTGTTCTTAGAAATGTATCATCTTAAATTTTACTCTCCCTTTTTATCTTCTCCCCCGCCCGCATGTACAAATGTTTCTATGTTCCCCCTACCATCTCCGTCCCTGAGGTTATCACTGATTAGAAGGCAAAAAAACCGCACTCACAATGACATGTTTTCCGAGCTCATACAGTCCTCCCGCACTGATAGGGCACAGCTGAATGCATGGAGGCTTTCAGTGACAGAGGCGAGGAAAGCATTCAGTGAGCACGATAAGAGGCAGGAGGCAATGCCGAGGCTAAGGGGGGAGCAAATGGAAATGATGAGGTGTCTGGTGGAGCTGCAGAAAAACCAACAAGAGCACAGACTGCCGCTGCATCCACTGTATAACCACCTGCCCTCCTCCCCAAGTTCCATATCCTCCTCACCCAGACACCCAAGAACATGGTGGGGGAAGGCTCCGGGCACCCAGCCACTCCACTCCAGAGGATGGCCCAAGCAACGGAAGGCTGTTATTCAAACAGTTTTGATTTGTAGTGTGGCTACAATAAGCAATATAGCCTTGTCCTTCCCTCCTCTCCTCCTCCCCTACCCCACCTGAGCTACCTTGTCAGTTATCTCACTTTTTTTTCATTAATAAAGAAAGAATGCATGGTTTCAAACAATAGTGACTTTATTTCCTTTGCCAGCTGTAATTGAAGGGGGGAGGGTGGTTGGCTTACAGGGAATTAAAATCAACAAAGGGGGCGGGTTTGCATCAAGGAGAAACACACACAACTGTCACACCGTAGCCTGGCCAGTCATGAAACTGGTTTTCAAAGCCTCTTTGATGCGCAGCGCACCTAGCTGTGCTCTTCTAATCACCCTGGTGTCTGGCTGCTCAAAATCGGCCACCAGGCGATTTGCCTCAACCTCCCACTTACTCTCACAGATATTATGGAGCACACCGCAAGCAGCAATAAAAATAGGAATATTGGTTGCACTGAGGTCTAACCTAGTCAGCAAACAGCACCAGCGAGCTTTTAAATGTCCAAAGGCACATTCTACCACCATTCTTCACTTGCTCAGTCTATAGTTTCAACAACCCCAATGGTAATTTTCTGGTCTGGGAAGTAAGTCCCTTCTTGCAGCTGCTCGAACAGCCCAGAGTTCCTAAAGATGCAAGCGTCATGCACCTTTCCCGGCCATCCCACGTTGATGTTAGCGAAACATCCCTTGTGATCCACCAGTACTTGCAGCCCATTGAGAAGTACCCCTTGCAGTTTAAGTACTGGTTAGCAAGGTGGTCCGGTGCCAAGATAGGGATATGCGTTCCATCTATCGCCCCACCAAAGTTAGGGAAGCCCATTGCAGCAAAGCCATGCACTATGACCTGCACATTTCCCAGAGTCACTACCCTTGCTAGCAGAAGGTCAGTGATTGCATTGGCTACTAGGATCACAGCAGCCCCCACAGTAGATTTGCCCACTCCAAATTGATTCCCGACTGACTGGTAGCAGTCAGGCGTTGCAAGGTTCCAAAGAGCTATCGCCACTCACTTCTCAACTGTCAGAGCAGCTCTCATCTTGGTATTCCTGCACTTCAGGGCGGGGGAAAGCAACTCACAAAGTTCCATGAAAGTGGCCTTACGCATGTGAAAGTTTCGCAGCCACTGGGAATCATCCCATACCTGCAACACTATGCGATCCCATCAGTCTGTGCTTGTTTGCCGGGCCCAGAATCGGCGTTCCATTGTATCAACATGCCCCACTGACGCCATGATGTTCCAATTGCCACATCCCATGCTTTCAGGAACATCTGTGTCCGTGTCCTCCTCACAATTGTCCTCGTGCTGGCGTTTCCTAGCCAGGTTCTGCACATACTGCAGGATAATGCGCAAGGTGTTTACAATGCTCACAACAGCAGCGGTGAGCTGAGCGGGCTCCATGCTTGCTGTGCTATGGCGTCTGCACGGGTAACCCAGGAAAAAAGGTGCAAAATGGTTGTCTGCCGTTGTTTTCACGGAGGAAGGGAGGGAGGGGAGACTGATGACATGTACCCAAAACCACTGCGACAATGTTTTTGCCCCATCAGGCATTGGGAGCTTAACCCAGAATTCCAATGGGCAGTGGAGTCTGCGGGAACTGTGGGCTAGCTACCCCCAGTGCACCATTCCGTAAGTCGATGCTAGCCACAGTATTGAGGACGCACTCCGCCGACTTAATGCACTTAGTGGGGACATACACAATCGACTGTATAAAATTGCTTTCTAAAGATCGCCTTCTATAAAATCGACCTAATTTCATAGTGTAGACATACCCTTAGTTCAGCTTTGTTCTTCCAAACCTTTCAAGGTTATCCCATTACTAATGTTCAGTTAACAGAAAGATTGATTATAATGTTTTTAAAAGTTTTTGCTTATTTTGTCATTATTGTTGTTCATTTTATTATAGAGCAGTTTTTAAAAGTATAAATAATAAAGCTGCTGTTGGCATATAAAAATGGACTTAGTCCTTCTGGGGACAAGAAGATATCTTGGCTGGAAAAATTTAAATATTTTTCTAACAAATTGACCGTTGTAACTTAACATTTTAATTCTACAAAAAAAAAAAAAAAAAAAGCCTTTTTAAAGTGAATTTAATGTTGCTGAATAAAAGTGCATGGCTGACAAGTTCTGGAAACTGAACTATTTATTTATTATCAGAACAAGAGTGGCACATGCTTAAAGTCAGGACAATTTCCCCCATTTTGCTTACAGATGTTGTTGTGATAATTAATAATACAGTAGCATCTATGGTCCCCAACTGAGATCAGGGCCCCATTGTACTAGGCACCGTACAAACATAGAATCAGAGACTGTCCTTGCCTTGAAAATCTTACAGTCTAAATAGACAAGACAGCTTGTCTCCCTTATCAATAGAAGTTGTTGCAATCAAAGATATTACCTCAACCCACTTTGTCTATTCAAGATAGTAATAGCTTTTAATCACTATTGGACTTGTGTCACATTCAAACTAGTGACCTTACTTTGAAGGCTCCATATAATATTACTAAACTCTTGAGGAACACAGGTCTGCAAAAGTTTTCAAAAATGTTATCAGCAACTTGTTGGTAAAATAAAATGATATTGACTGCATGCTGTGGTCCAGATTCTGATGTCAACTACATTAATATAGATCCAGAGTAACTTCACTGAAATCAATGAACCTAGAAGGTTAGGTGCTTTGTAAACTCCACTAGAAGTCTACCTGGATCTTTGGGTGCCTGTGGCAGGGCAGGGGTAAACTCCTTGAATGCCCTGCTAAAATGCTGGTTAAGCCCTGCTTTTTGGTAAGGAGGCCAAGTGCAGGGGCTCGAGCAGCCAGCAGAGGGCCCAGCTGCAGGCCCTAACGAGGGCTGACTTACAGCAATGACTTGAGTTGAATGCCAGTAGCTGGGCTGAGTAAAGGAGGGCTATAAAAGCCCTGAGGAAAGCTCGGTGAGGTGGCTTAGCCTGGGAACAGACAGGAGGGCTACATCTCTGTCTCCCCACCCAAGGAAAGGAGCCTCATAGGCCAGCAGACCCCGGGGAGGGTCTAAATGTGGATAACTGTTGGGGGAACCAAGTGGGGTTGCACTGTTGCACTGTAAATAAAGACACAAGGGTGAAGCACTGAAGAAGGCGTGAAGGCTATTTATTTAACCAGCCCACACAGGGCACAGGCACAAGAGGGTGGACCCTGTGACTGTGTCTAAAAACCTTTGAAGCTCTGTCACTAAGGCACTGGCCTGAGGTCATATGGGAAGTCCATGGGGGAAGTAGAACCCAGGTCTCTCAGGGCTAACTCCCTATCCATTGGACCAGCCTATCTCTCTGCTGCATGCTGCAAAAAAAGAAAGAGGACTCTGATAGATGGGAGCAAAACCAAGAAGGCCAGTTCTCTGAGACTCCAGCAAACGCTCCCAGGCGATTGGGCAGGATGTCATGGTTGACAGCATGAAAATCAGCATAGAGGTGAGGAAGGATGAAGAAAGAGAGAGAATGAGAGTCAGATGAGAGGAGATCACTTAACACCCTAAGGGGTGTCAGGTTCTGCACCAAGCAATTTTACATTTTAACTGAAAACCATTTTGTTTTGTCATTTTTTGTTCCGAGTTTGAGGAAAGGAAGGAATGAAAAAGTATCACATGAACATCAGACGTGTTTATGCCTCAAATTTTTAGGGTTTCAGATGTATCCAGGCCAATTCCAGAAGATATAACAAAAATTGCATCCACAGAGTACATAAAATCGACAATTATTGTCATGATTTGTATTATTAACGGAGTACCATCTGCATGCTCAGCGCTGTTCAGAATATTCCAGAAAATGTAGTCCCTGATCCAATGCATACAAGATGGGTAGCCCTGGATAAGATGGCTCAGATATTTAAGTATGAAGTGTATAGTTATTGAGCACATGTTAATATCTATGAGTGGAGGTGCTGATGGCAATAGAAGTTTTAATTGATTAAGGACTAGAAGATTTGACCCTCCAACATTCTTTCAAGAAGAAGAGCTGCCCAGAGCTCCTGTACCTGTTCATTTTCCTTTCCTGCCTGCAGTGGCCAGGATATACCCCATAAGTTTCCATTTTTTTCTCAACTTTAAAATGTGGAATTTTCTTGGTGTTTTGGTTTTAAATATTCTTCTGTGAGAACTGCAACTCAATCACTGTAGTGTTGTGTTTAAGAGCCTTCTAGAAAGTAACTAGCCTTTAAACAGAAGAGACAGCAGTGTTACCAACTCTCATGATTTTAGCATGAGTCTCACGATAACCATTGTTTTCCTTAAAGTCCCAGCTCCTGGATTCAAATGGATATGTGATGATTTCAGCCTTCGTTCTTAAAGAAAAATGAAGTTTCTAGCCCTTGTGGTAGTGGAGAAAGCTTCAAAATGTGACCCCAGTGCACCCTAAAGTCTCAAAAAGCAAAAGGGAAATAAAAAGAACACCAAATCTATTATTTTTACATAATCTCATGATTTTAAAGTCAATCTCATGATTTTTGGTGAGCCTGATTGATGATTTTTGAACATTTGGGGTTGACAATATTGTGAAAGTGACTGGAACGTGTCAGTTTCACTCCTGTTTGAAGTCAGTTTCTAGTCCATTATTTGTAGTGGGGTAACACCCCTAGAGCTCCAGGCAGGTGCAGTATAAACTCATGGGGCCTTGCCCTAGTAGGATTTTTCCAAAAGTTAAATGATCTATTCTGAGCTTGATGAACTGCAAAAAAGTGATAGAAATTCATCTAGATTTTTCTACAATTGTTTCAATTGTTGTATTCAAGAGTTAGTAACAAAGTAAGAATATATATTAAAATTTTAAACCTAACCAGTGTCCCTTAAGTGACTTGACACAAGATGTCAGAACATATATTAGAGCTGAGTGGGTCTAATATTTATTTAATTTTCTTTCTTTATATAGGAATTAGAAATTAGCTGACAGGAGCACTGTATCTAAATTATTACCTGCAAAACAATAGAGTTTTCAGGTGCCCAAATAGCCCTTGGAATCATGGTTAAAGTTTTCTCCTCCTCCCAGAAAAATCTGAAATGGTGCCCTTGCACCTGCCTCTGGTTTTCAAAAAGTTAGGAGCAGCAGTAGCAGAGTAGGTGGGAGGGAGAGAAGACACAGCTCTTGAAGAAGCAGAACAGTGATTAGTTAAAGTGGTGAAACATGAGGGTCAGTATCAAATCATCAATCATTCTGAAGTCAAATTATTTTTTAACATTCCAGATTGAGCGTTAGGAAAAGCACATGGGCATCCTCTCCCCTGCTTTGGGGTGTAGTTGAGAAAGCACCAGGAGGAAAATGACACATCCTTCCAGCTCTTGAAAGCAGAGAAAAATATTTACTGGCCCTAAAATTGCCCCAGAGGAGAATACGATGGTATTTTCTAAGACTAGTTCTTCTCTATCTGCACACCTGCTGGATTTTGTAACGGGATACATTTTAACAGTTTCATTAATTTGCTTTCTTTACTTGAATGCCCTCTAGCATAGATACATGTTCACCAAGTGATACTGCATTTATTCAGAAGGTAATTCATATATGTATTATAGATTCATAGATTCATAGATTCTAGGACTGGAAGGGACCTCGAGAGGTCATCGAGTCCAGTCCCCTGCCCGCATGGCAGGACCAAATACTGTCTAGACCATCCCTGATAGACATTTATCTAACCTACTCTTAAATATCTCCAGAGATGGAGATTCCACAACCTCCCTAGGCAATTTATTCCAGTGTTTAACCACCCTAACAGTTAGGAACTTTTTCCTAATGCCCAACCTAGACCTCCCTTGCTGCAGTTTAAACCCATTGCTTCTTGTTCTATCCTTAGAGGCTAAGGTGAACAAGTTTTCTCCCTCCTCCTTATGACACCCTTTTAAATACCTGAAAACTGCTATCATGTCCCCTCTCAGTCTTCTCTTTTCCAAACTAAACAAACCCAATTCTTTCAGCCTTCCTTCATAGGTCATGTTCTCAAGACCTTTAATCATTCTTGTTGCTCTTCTCTGGACCCTTTCCAATTTCTCCACATCTTTTTTAAAATGCGGTGCCCAGAACTGGACACAATACTCCAGCTGAGGCCTAACCAGAGCAGAGTAGAGCGGAAGAATGACTTCTCGTGTCTTGCTCACAACACACCTGTTAATACATCCCAGAATCATGTTTGCTTTTTTTGCAACAGCATCACACTGTTGACGCATATTTAGCTTTATATTATCACACAGATTTCTGTGATTCTCTTATTGACAGCTCTTGTTCTTGTCTGTAGATTCAGGGTGGAAATCACCTGACCTAAATACAAAGAACCTGAGTTGAAACCTGTAGATTTTTTTTTACCTGTAGAGTTTTAAAGCTGAATATAAGGCTTGGTCTACACTACCCCCCCTAATTCGAACTAAGGTACGCAACTTCAGCTACGTGAATAACGTAGCTGAAGTCGAAGTACCTTAGTTCGAACTTACCTTGGTCCACACGCGGCAGGCAGGCTCCCCTGTCGACTCCGCGGTACTCCTCTCGCCGAGCTGGAGTACCGCAGTCGACGGCAAGCACTTCCGGGTTCGACTTATCGCGTCCAGACTAGACGCGATAAGTCGAACCCAGAACTTCGATTTCCAGCCGTCGAACTAGCTGGTAAGTGTAGCCAAGGCCTAAGAAACAAAGGGTGAATCTGAAATTGTGGGTGGTTTGGTTTTTGCAATCCATACTAACAGAGAAGTTTAAAACTGCTGGGTCTGAACTGTAAAATTTGCATTCTTAGGTATAGTCTAGTTTCTGGAAGCAAACAATACAGTACTTTTAAGATATAATTGCCTAGCACAGATATTCCTCTATACTATACAACTGTATGTCATACAGAACACTGAACGACTATTACCTTTCAGAGTTTATTTCACCTTTAACACAAACCTCTTTCATAGGTTTGAATATGGTGTATAATTGAGACTGGATTGCTCTTGAGTCCACTGGTAGGAGCCAATGAATGGGACAAGTTTCTGGCTTTCACGCTGCAGAATGAGTGCCCTCACAAATGAAGGTGTAGTCTGGGAAAGGACAATTACTTTGCTTGTGAACCTGTTCAATCTCCCACTTCCACAAACATTGGGGTAAGAGGTTTCCATGTCTAGATGCTTTGAATGCCACCCCAAAAATAAAACTTTCCAAGGAAAGGGTCAGCCTGAGTGTACTGCAGTGGAGTGAGCTGACACAAACTGAAACATCTTACTTGTATTGGAAATTGTATAATATAATACCATTTTTTTAACAAAGTCTAAATCAAAATGAAATGATTTTGCCAAAGCAAAATGTTTCAAATGACCCCAAAGAAATTTTATTCTGAAATTTCCTTCATGAAGAATTTCACAATTTGGGGTTTTCGCTCTGATTTGGAACAAAGCCATATTTTGAAATCTCAAAATCCTTCACGAAACAAAACTTCCATCCTCCACACCACTCTAGATATTGCACCCCAGTTGTTAACTTATGGACGTACCACAAATATCCTCCTTTCTAGTGGGAATGCTGAGCTAGTGGGAGCCTGCCACATTTGCAAAACATTTCAAGAATCACTACATTTGGAGGGCAGTATTTTGAAGAAAGAAATTAATGTTGCGCAAGCAGAGGAGTCTGAAGTTGTGATGTTCTCTAGGAAAAAACGCTTTCAGTATGTTCAAGATTGCCATCTTCAAAACTGTTAATGTCCACAATTTCAGAGGTAAGTCAAGTAGGTAAGAAGCTGACATATCCTTTCATTTGCAGTTACATGATACTCGTACCAAATCAATTTAGCCTCTCTCTTCTTTGAGGTGCTTAGTAGTAGAGAGGGGAAATGATTGCTTAAACTGATCTAACAACGGGGTGAGCTTCAAATAATGTTTTTAAAAGTGAGCGTCCACTTTATTATATTTAAGCCCTGGTGTATGAACACTTTGTAAACTACTTTCTATGGGCTTGTCTACATGGTCAGTTAGTGCGTGGCAAGATGGGGTGTAAATCTACAGCATATTAGGTTGCCACACAATAAGTCACTGCCTGGATGCTGCTCCCATACACTAGAAGTTCTGTGGCACGCTTTGACATACTGTTATATGGAATGTCTAGTGCATGGGAGCAGGGTCCACATGGCAACTGTGCATCACAACTAGTGCACTGTACATTCCCACCCTGGCTTGCCACACACTAGTATCCATATCAGCAAGCCCCACGCCACATGGTACCTTGCATTAAGCTACAGAAGAAGCTCCAGTTACTGTCCTAGCACAACACTATTCCTTTACTAGGCTAGCATTGTTCCAGCAGTTCAAAAATTGTCATCTCCTCTTTCCCAGTCTGGGTTACAACACCATTTTGACTTTACACACCAAAACAGTAGGTCTTATACTTGAACGCATAGCACTGACACTTATGTTTTCCCTATGGTTGGATTAGCTAATCTGGTACTGAGAAATCCTAGTTTAGATCTTGGTTAGAAACAGGTTTGCATGGTGGTGGATGTCCATAATTAGGTGCTATAAGAAACAGAGTAAATTACATTGCAATGGGTGAATTGTACAATAGTTCAAAAACAGCACGTCTCCAAACTAGACAGACAAGGTTTCAGATACTAGTGAACGAACACGTTAATAAATAATCTTGAAAACTTCAGATGAACAAAGAGAAGCTTTGAAAGGGGGCGTGCTGATTTAATAAGATTCATGGGAGCATATTGTCAGCACAGTTTAAGTAGGCACCATATTCTGTGTTGTCCTGTACAGGCCCACTGGGCAGGGGAAAGAGAGAACTTTTTCCCCACCCATTGAACCTTCCTCATTGCACCCGCACAGAACATGAGCAGAACACTGCCACTGCTCTCCCTGAGACAAAAGGTCTGGCTGGTATGTTCAAAGCTGCAGTATGCCTCCAAAGTGACACCTGTCGGCTGGCGACACCACTACAGAACAGTCCTGCTCTCCTGCTGGTGCTGGGAAGCAGGCACAGTCAGAGTTAATGTACCCACTATATTCTGCAGTGAGCATAAGGAGTCGCTCTTCACAAATACATCAGTCTTTTTACCTATGTCTAGCCTGCAGAGGGGGAGAACCTCAGAGCACCATGGCTTCAGAATGATAGCTCTGCATGTACCTAGCCACCCACCCACCCCCACTTAATAGGCACCAGAAGCCAGAATTTAACCCTAGATGTGCATTGGTTTTATTAGCACATGTCTAACCTTTTCAGGACACTGGTCATGTGCCCTCATGGCATTTGTTATATATTTCAAAACTTTAAAAAAAAATAATTTCTAATACTTATTCCAAAAAGAAAAGCAGAAACTTCATTCAAATGTATGCTCCTTAAGGAAATCATCATTGTTCTGTCAGTTACACAGAGGGAATGATGACACAGTGAATTGCTCCGGATAATTGTTAAGGGAACAGGGAAGGAACCCAACAAGGGTGATGATCAGAGTTTGGAAAAACAAAGACTAGATTTAGAGCAATTTACGCAATCTGAGGATCTGAACCAATATTTACATATCCGCAGTTTTCAGAAACGATAAACAATTCTCATTGCAAAACAAATACTCCTTCAAGAATGGAGCAGGTTTTTCATTTCAAAGTTCAGCTTTACCGGGGGTTGGCTGACCTGTTTATACAGTGTGCCAGAAGAACTATTTTCCCAGCTCTGTTAACCATGTTAATTTATTGTCGTGCAACTAGGCAGAATATCATGCATTTATAATAGGTTCTGAAAACAGATTTAGGTTAAGCCACTCGAAGTGTGCAAGGAACAGCTGTAGCTGCATTGAGACACAGAAATTGTTTTTAATAGTAGCAATTCTTGTTACAAGAGTGAACAAAAGGCAATATACTTAGACACATACATAAGGGGCCTGGTTTTTCTTTGAGGCAGGAAGCTCTTGCAACTCCCATTAACTTTACAAATGGGTCCTCCTTCAAATCCCTCCTTCAAACTCTTCTTGCCAGGCAGGGCCGGCTCCAGCATTTTTGCCACCCCAAGTGGCAAAAAAAAAAAAAAAAAACATTGTTGGCGGCACTTCGGCGGCAGCTCTGCCATCGCCACTTCATTCTTCGGCAATTCGGTGGCAAGTCCTGCCCTCTAAGAGGGACTGAAGGACCTGCCGCCGAATTACCACCGAAGACCCAGACATGCCGCCCCCTTCCCATTGCCACACACACACCCCAGGCACATGCTTGCTGCGCTGGTGCCTGGAGCCGGCCCTGTTGCCAGGATGCCTGCAAAATACTTGATAACAGTTAGGCCACTGATGTGCAGAGACCCCGGCCTACCATGCTGACACATATTGTCTCATTGTTTCCTTGTACTCATCCATCTGTCTGTATACCTCGGTTGTCTCTCGTCTTATACTTAGATTGTAAGTTTCTTGAGGCAAGGACCACCTTTTTGTTCTGTGTTTGTACAGTGCCTAGCACAGTGGGGACCTGGCTCTTAGGTGCTATGGTAATACAAATAGTAAATCGTAATATATAATATAAAGGTGCTCCAGGATCAAACCTTTTGGCCATTGTTCTTTCAAAGAGCATTGTTCTAGTAGTTGAAGGAATTCTTCCTTCCAATAGCTACAAGTCTACCTTTTCTATATCACCAGCATGTGTATCTTTAAATTCCAGATTGTAGTCTTTCCCGCATTTTGCCAGTCTCCCATCACAACTACTGATCTAGTACAAGTGATAGGGGCCCCTCCGTTGCCTTGAGGCAATGATGAAATGCAAGAAATGAGGGTTATGAAACCTGACAGAAGTGTTCACTATCTCTGAGGGCTGTGATCTCAACCCTCTCTGCAATGTCAATGCCCATGAAGCAGCTCCTCCAGAGAGAAGAATGTTATCAAAATAGTTTTGGAAAAGTGACCAGCATTGGAACAACAGGAACGCATGAAAAAACATTCATTTTTATTATTACTAAAAACCTATTTTATATGTTCATGCTAAAATTCAGATTTTGACTTGCTCTTGCATAGATAAATAAATAATGGAGATATCCTATCTAGTCCAGCCCCCTGCCTTCACAAGCAGGACCAAGTACTGATTTTGCCCCAGATCCCCAAGTGGCCCCCTCAAGGATTAAACTCACAACCCTGGGTTTAGCAGGCTAATGCTCAAACCACTGAGCTATCCCTCCCCCCATCAGATACAGCTGAAGGGCACAAGGAGTCTTTTTCCCCTTGCACTCACCTCTTAGCCAACCCCTGAGGTGCCTACCGCTCCCATCCTTCTGCACCAGCCAGCAGAACTGGCAGTGACCAGCAAGGGAGAAGGAAGCACATTATATGTGGGATGATGCAACATGCAAACTCTCATTACATTCCAAGCAACTGTGGTAGCTCTTGTGCCTCCTGGAGTTTTCCCTGGGTTAGTACAGCTCCAGACTGCTCCTTGCTCAGTGCTGTTCCCTAAAGGCACAACTGAGCTGCCAGGGTCAGATTTAGGTGCCTGAAGACACAGTTAGGCACATAGTGGAATTTTCAAAAGCATCTAAGTGCCTAACTTCCATTGATTTCAATAGGAGTTAGGCAGATAGGTGCATAGAGGGATTTTTCAGAAACACCAATCTACATCTTTAGGCTCCTAAATGCTTTTAAATATAGCCTTAAGTGCCTGTCCATTGGGAATTTAACCCTGTAATCTTCTCTATTAACATTTCTGCATCAGCGCATATTGTTGATGATGATTTTCAGAGGTTGTTTGAGAAAAAACTTTCTAACTGCAGTATTGTATATCTACTTTTATATTGATTGCTTCTCTAGACATGGTTTCTTATTGGTAATGAGAATAAAATGTAAAAGCACATTTGGTCAGCAACTTGTTCCACCGCATGGTATTGTGTAGACCTCTCTGAGTTAAAAAATAGTAATTCAGTTCTGACGCAGCTTTCAAACTTGAGTGTATTGAACAAGTGGAAGCATTTCTTCCAAGAGAAAATTGACAAAATACAACCTAACCTTCCCCTTTCCCCTCCTACACGTTTTGCCTCCTTCTCCCGTCACAGACAAAGAAGAGTCTCATCTGTTCTCCTCTAATGTCTCTGCTTGCCTCAGTGACCCCATCTCATCTCCTGATTTCCCTTGTGCCCACTCTCATCGCTTCCCTTACTTTTCTTCTTAGCGTCTTGCTTTCCTCTGGCTCTTTTCCCCGCTAATTTCAAGCATGCTGTAGTCTCTCCTATCTTAACAAAAACCTCACTCTTGTCTCCACTTACCCCTTCAACTACCACCCCACCTCTCTTTCATCTATAAGCTCTTTCAATGCACCATCTACAATCACTGTCCGGAGTTCCTCTCCTCCAATCCCATCATAGATCCTCTCCAATCCAGCTTCTGCTCTTTGCACTCCATTGAAACTGCTCTTGCCATAGCCTCTTGTGACCTCTTCCTAACTAAAGCTTAGCACCAGTACTGCATCCTTATCCTCCTTGACCTATCAGCTACTTTCAACACAGTCAATTATGCTCTTCTTGAAATCTTGTTCTATCTTGGCTTCCATGACTTGCTCACCTCTACTGGTTCTCCTCCTGCCTCTCTAATCAGTCACTCACCGTGTCCTTTCGAGGGTCCTCTTTATTTTCCCTCCAACTTTTTGGGGGCATTCCACAGGGTTCTATCCTTGATCCACTTCTCTTCTCCCTCTGCCTCTGGGTAATCTGATCTGCAAACACAAATTCAACTAACTTCTCTGACAACTCACAAATTTCTCTCTCTCTACTTCAAGCCTGGCTCCTTCTGCCCAAACTAAAATCTCAGCCTCTCTCTCGCTGACATCTCCTCATAGCTATTAGCTCAAGCTAAATATGCTAAAACAGAGCTCCTAATTATCACCCTCCCCCAAGGCCTCTGCATTACCTCCTTTCTCACAGTGGACAGCACCATTATTCTGCCTGTAACTCAGGCCTGTAATGCGGGCATTATCTTCAGCTTGGACCGTTCTCTAGGTCCTTACATCCAGACTATATCTAAGTCTTTCCAATTCTTTCTGCCTAACATTTTAAAGATAAGACCTTGCCTATCCACACAGCTAAACTCTTGTCCCAGCTCTCATCTTGACTACTGCAACAGCATCTCTGGCCTTGACAAATGCAAGTTCATTTTCCTTTCCTATGCCATCCTTTTCTTTGAATCCCTCCACTGGCTCCCCCTTTTCTATCATATGAACTATAAGCTGCTTGTATTCACTTTCAAGGCCCTCCACAGACAATGCCCACCCTACCTATTATCTGTTATTTGAGGCTCACCTCTGATCAGCCCATGATGCCAGCCTCCATCTCCCACTTACTGCCTTTTCAAACAAGCACCTTCATGCTTTCTCCCATGCTGCTGCACACACTAGGGTTGCCTTCCCTGTAAACATATGCAAAGCTACCTCATTATTCTCCTCCAAACTCTCATTTGCCAGGATGCCTACAAAAACTTGACAACGATTAGGCTGTTGGTGTGCAGAGACCACTGCCTGTCTTGCTGACCAATAATGTCTCATGGTCGCTTTGTATTCCCCCATCTATCTGTCTGTCTGTCTGTCCATCTGTTCTCTCTTGTGTTATACTTAAATTGTAAGTTCCTTGGGGCAAGGACCATCTTTTATTTCTGTGTTTCTACATTGCCCAGCACAGTGTGGTTCTGTTCCATGACTAGGGATCTTAAGCACTATGGTATTACAAATAATAAATCATCATCATCATCATTGTGTCTCTGTTTGTTGGGAAGAAGACTACATTTGTCTTCATCTTGTACACAGATAGTGAGTATAGTTAGGGTCTCAAATTGTATGTTGAATATGGGTGAGGACTCAGAGAGGTAGGTAGACCTAAGGCTGAGGTGAGCACCTTGACTGAGACTGAGTTGGCTTTTGTTTATTTGTATGCTATTAACCTTAACTTTTGATTAACAATACATTTTGTTGTTTTTTAGCTGTGAAAATACAGAAACATGGGACTGTGATACTGTGACTGAGGCTTAATAAAAGAAATCCTTTTATTTCAAGAATAACACCTTCTGCATAGAATGAACTGCTGTCTGTGAAAGTACGATCTGTACAATAGAACAGAACTGACCTTGTCACAAGCAAAAGTTACACACAGCCAAGTTTATTCTCCCTTAAGCTGGTTTGTAACACCCATTATATTTAATGGGAGTTTAAATGTGTGTCAAGAGACAAGAATAAATGCTTTTGTATCTAATAGTAGGCAGAAAAATCAATGTAACCTTATTTTAAGCCATTTTTCTTTCTATAAAAATGAGAAGATATTGTATGTTTCTGCAGAGAATATGTCTTTTACATGGCAGCAGGGGTGAAAGTGGGCTGGTACAGCGTACCAGTAAGACACCAGTATCAGCCCATACGCAGCCAGCGCTTTAATGTCACTGCCCCTTTTGCCTCCCCGTCAGCAGCCCTGCTGGTAGGGTCCCTACCATCAGGGCTGCGGGCGGGGGGGGAGAAAGGGGAGCAACATTAAAGCACTGCCGCGGCAAAGGACCCTCCTTTAACGTCACTGCTCCTTCCCCATCGGCAGCCCTGCTGGGGCTGCCGCTGGGGGAGGAAAAAGGGGCAGCTGCCCTGGAGCCCCGGGCCCTTTTAAATCACTGCTGGAGCCCCGGGCAGCGGGGCCCATGCAGCGCAGATGGGCTGGCTGAGGGAGGCTGACCCACCAGCCCTGCCCCCTTTGCCCAAGGCCCCGCCCCTTCCAAGGGCCGGAGCTGGCTCCCATATCTGTAAGAATATTTGTTTGTTTGTTTGTTTCTTCCCTAGAATCAAACTTCTTGGATCCTGGATCTATGAAATTTAGCTTAATGTGCCTTCACATTTGTTTCTCTTTGTATCAGGAAAGATTTCTGAGTATTTTTAAATTTAGAGACAACCATCCCTGCTTTGGTGCTCCTCTGTGGCCTAAATCTCTATCTATGAAGGACCGTGTCTGATAGGGCCTGACTCTGGGTCATAGGGGAGACCGAAGAGCATAGTCTACTCCTCTGCATTATAACTACATCAAAGATATTTTAAAACCATGGACCAAATTTTATTGTGAGTAATCCCTATGCAACTCCATTGACTTCAAACCTATGCTATAATAAAGTTATAATTTTTCTGTTGTAGTACATACCTGAGCAGAGCTGTGAAGTTATCTTCAACATGTATATTGGAATTGTTAAGGGCAGCTGATGGTCATTAGTTTGAGGGAGAGGGCTAATATAATCTAATAGTCATGCATGTGTGTATTACAAAGAAATTAGAGTGAGCTGAAGCTGGTATCAAAAAGACAGTGTGTTTTACTTATTAATGAACAGACTTCCCACAAATGAAACACCATCTTGGATCCCGATCCTGCAAGGACCTCTACATGAGCAGACCCCAGAATCTGCATAAAGTCCCAGGCTGAAATCTTGGCACAGCTGGATTCAATAGAAGTTTTGCCGTTGACTTTAGTGGGGCCAGGAATTCACCTCAGGGGTCTGCCTATGTTGAGCTCATTGTAAGAACAAGGACTTGGACTAGCAGACGATGTAATGAAAAATATGAATTCTCATTGAGCAAATTGATCCTAAACTCAGAACTACACCAAGGATAAATGCAATCCATTGGATTTAATGTGGGTTATATAGGGTTTATGTCAGGCAAAATTTGGCCTTATAAGTCTAATAAAAATTATAACTCATATACTCAGATACATCTGACTGTCACAAATATTAAACATTATAGAGCCATAAATATGGATTCTGCATAGTTTACTAAAGCTAACCTTCTTCCCCTAAACATTCGTAAACTGGCCCTTGCTAAAGTTTGAGTAGTTTTATGATTAATTTAGACATTTAATACAAAATAATAATAATGCAAACCTGCTTTGCAAAATAATTTAAAAAAATCAATTCAGTTAAAATGAATATTTTCCTGCTGGAAACACAACAACAGGAAATCAGTTTGTTTGTAGTCCCTGTTTTAATCAAAACATTTTTCATTGTTTAGTAGAAGATAAAACATAGCATTAATAATTTATTACATAACAGGTGTCTGAACTGTAGGAATTAACTCTTTCAAAGTGAGGGAGCAGGGAAGAGCAATTCAGTTTGAAAGAAGACAGATGCTGGTACCATTGACCTCTTTCTGGATATCTGCTGAGTGGAAAATTATTCCTTCCTTTGCTAATTTGGCAAGACCTGAGTTGTAGGTGCTGCTAAGCTTCCATACTACTACTGATCTTGTAAACACCTAAAGCAGTGCAAAGAATATAGTTCCCTGCACTGTTAAGTATTAGTGATGGCATCACCTAGTCAAGGGAAACACAAAGCCCTCTGCTGGCATTATGCTGAGTAAAAAGCTTTTTTAGTTCACTTTCAAAATATGTCACCAGCACCTGCTTTTATTAGTACTGTGATTACAGACAACTGTGGAAACGTACAAATGAGTATCTAATGATTTGCAGAATAAAAGTTGAAGGAAAATTGTGACTATTCAGGAAGAATTTTCTCACACATGAAAACCACTGTCAGTGTAACTGTTTACATACAAATGCTGTTATAGCCTGAAGAAAATTGCCAAATCAAATCTGACTCCTCCAAATACAGATCTAATCTGCTATTCTGTGTTTCTATATCAGGCAGTATTCAAATCAGCAGCCTTCATCTTAACTGTTTTTTATTCCTCTCAAAGATGAAGCCTCTTCATTGCAATCAGATTGCACTCTTGAATGGCAGATACTATGTTCATACTCCCAGTAACTGCAGCTAGAAATTCATAAGATTCAAACCAGATAGGTCCGGCATGCAGCAATACAATATGATCTGTCCTTATTGATATGTCCCTTCAGTAATTCATTTCAACAAATATTCTTCCTAGAATTTTTCTGTGTGTTTTGGCTGATATTTTCTCATATGGTTTAAGCATTATTACATGTTCTGATTGGCTTGTTTTGGTTAACTTCTACCCATGTTTAAATCTCATGTGAAACTTGGGTATGGCATCAATAGATTCATCACTGGATCATTTTGTTCAGGGAAAGCCCCTGGTGGTCCGGGCCAGTTTGTTTACCTCCCGCATCCACAGGTTTGGCCAATCGCGGGTCCCACTGGCCGCAGTTCGCCGCTCCAGGCCAATGGGGTCTGTGGGAACAAGCAGCGGACCGGCTTTGAGTAGCACTGCTCTAGTCTACATTCAGGCAAAATATCCATTGACTTCAATGGGAATTTTAACTAATTGAGGACAGCAAACTAAGGGTACATCTACACTATCTGATCTATCGGGGATCGATTTATCGCGTCTAGTGTAGAGGCGATAAATCAATCCCCGATTGCTCTGCCATCGACTCCTGTACTCCACCGTGGCAAGAGGCGGACGTGGAGTTGACGGGGGAGCAGCAGCAGTCGATCCTGCGCCGTGAGGACACGAGGTAAGTCGACCTAAGATACGTCGACTTCAGCTATGCTGTTCTCGTAGCTGAAGTTGCATATCTTAGGTCGAAAACTCCCCCTCCCCCCCCCAGTGTAGACCAGGCCTTAGCCACCTAGGGCCTGATTTTGAAAGGTGCTGAGCACTCATTGATCTCGGCCGCCAGCTAGAGTTGTGGATACCCAGCAATTTCTGAAAAATACAACTGAAGCCACCCAGAAAATCAGTAGCAGAAATGGACATAGAGTCCTGTCTTGTATCCCCTGCTGTCTGTATAGTAAAAAAAAAATGGTTGAAAGAAAAGTAAACAAAAAAAAAACATCAGCATCTTTTTTCCCCACTATTCTCAGTGACGATTAAAAACATTCTTCAGGCTTTAGTGCTGAATACATCCAAAGCTTGTAGATCTTTTTCTCCCCATCAGGTTTCCCTTTCCTTTGCACCTACCCCTTTTCCCTCTTCCAACAGCACATCCTGATGCCTTTTGACTTTTGCAAAAAGAAGAACAGGAGTACTTGTGGCACCTTAGAGACTAACAAATTTATTAGAGCATAAGCTTTCGTGGACTACAGCCCACTTCTTCGGATGCATATAGAATGGAACATATAATGAGGAGATATATATACACACATACAGAGAGCATAAACAGGTGGGAGTTGTCTTACTAACTCTGAGAGGCCAATTAATTAAGAAAAAAAAAAAACTTTTGAAGTGATAATCAAGCTAGCCGAGTACAGACAGTGTGATAAGAAGTGTGAGAGTACTTACAAGGGGAGATAGTCAACGTTTGTAATGGCTCAGCCATTCCCAGTCCTTATTCAAACCGGAGTTAATTGTGTCTAGTTTGCATATCAATTCTAGCTCTGCAGTCTCTCTTTGGAGTCTGTTTTTGAAGTTTTTCTGTTGTAATATAGCCACCCGCAGGTCTGTCACTGAATGACCAGACAGGTTAAAGTGTTCTCCCACTGGTTTTTGAGTATTTTGATTCCTGATGTCAGATTTGTGTCCATTAATTCTTTTGCGTAGAGACTGTCCGGTTTGGCCAATGTACATGGCAGAGGGGCATTGCTGGCACATGATGGCATAGATCACATTGGTAGATGTGCAGGTGAACGAGCCCCTGATGGTATGGCTGATGTGATTAGGTCCTATGATGATGTCACTTGAATAGATATGTGGACAGAGTTGGCATCGGGGTTTGTTACAAGGATAGGTTCCTGGGTTAGTGGTTTTGTTCAGTGATGTGTGGTTGCTGGTGAGTATTTGCTTTAGGTTGGGGGGTTGTCTGTAAGCGAGGACAGGTCTGTCTCCCAAGATCTGTGAGAGTAAAGGATCATCTTTCAGGATAGGTTGTAGATCTCTGATGATGCGCTGGAGAGGCTTTAGTTGGGGGCTGAAGGTGACAGCTAGTGGTGTTCTGTTATTTTCTTTGTTGGGCCTGTCTTGTAAGAGGTGACTTCTGGGTACTCGTCTGGCTCTGTCAATCTGTCACTCTGAAACTTTTGACTTTTGGTTTCATTTAGAATCTCCTTTCCAATATGCATGCAAGAAATACCTCTCTGATGCTGGCTATTGGTTTTCTTTTTTAATTAATTTTAAGCATTTCCTGTAGCAAAACATTTATCACAGAATTTTTTTTTTTAATTAATTACAAATAGTGTGTCCTGGTCCTGTAGGATAACCATGACGTTCACCTGGTACTGATTACCATCAGAAGCAGGATATTGTATTAGATTATAAGGTCTTTGAGGAAGGCCAAATACAATGGTAAAAATACTTATGCTATTTCTGTACGCTAATGCTCCCACCATTGCAGCAACTAAAGGTACTATAGCTGTTGAAAATTTCAAAAAGCAGCTAAGTGCAGACAAGGCTTAATGGTGTTTTGCTACTGCTAAGCTAAGCCTTTCAATTCCAGACTGTGGGAGCTTGAGTGCAAAAAGCAATTTTATTTTCCTAGCTGAAAATTGGATTCCTGCAGAGTTCCACCCTGTCTGGAACGGCTACCTGGTAGTTATGGGGACTGATAGTCTTGAACTTTTATACATGCAAAATTAAAGTTAGTTGTTTTTCAGTTAGTTAGTAAAGTTCTGATTCTGGTTCAAAGCTGTTGGAGGCTGGTGGTGGTTTTGTTACCTTTGAGTTGAACTATCTGAAGAGGATGGTGGATAAAATTGCCTCTGGTAATGAAAATGTAGGCGGTCTCCTTTTAGCAGTATAATACAAGCCAAGTGACTGAGCAGTCGACATGGCCTCTTTTAACTTTTCCAGGAGTTTGTTCATTTTTGGTACTAAAAAGAACATCGCCATCAAAAGGGAGGTCCTCAACTTTAAACCTGGTGTCCATAGCCAAGAAAGAAAATCTCAACCATGTATGTCTTCTTAAAATAACAGCAGATGCTAATGCCCTGGCCACAGAATCAGAAATTTCAAAGGAACAAGTTTTGCCACATTCTGACCCTCTGTAAGAAAAGCACTGGGGAATTTTCTGTGATTGTCCCATAAGTCTGAACAAACATAGTCATTTTTTTCTCCCCACCAATGAAACTGGTATTGGGACATTACCACCTGGTAATTCACTACTCTAATTACTGCCTAATAATTCGCTACTCTATTAGTGACAAGAAGGAGACAACGTTCTTCCAAAAGGCACAGTTTCTTCCCATCTTCGTCAGCAGGTTTAGAATGGGATTGACCACTCCTAAATCTAATACTTTGCTGCAATACTTTGTCTGCCTTCTTAGAGATAGGTTGGCAGGAAGCAGGAGCAGCCCAAACGGCTTTATCACTTTGCAAAAGTCCATCCAAAACAGGTAGACATCTTATTTCTTGAAGGAGCTCCTAAAATGTCAAAAACTGGATATGATGTCTATTCTATAGCAAAAGAAGGGTAAGTTTAAAGTAGACCCCATTATGACACATCAACTCATTAAAGCAGTATATCCTCTGAAGAAGACGATGCAGAAGAAAAGCCCACATTTCATCAGGAGACAATTGCCTATCCAATTCTCTATTCACCTGCTATTGTTCCATAAAAGGAACCAGATCCTCTTCTTCTCCGGACAATATGTTAGAGAGTTGGATCCGAAGAGCTCACTACAACTAGATCCTTATCAGCTGGAGGCCCACTAAGTCATCCATGCTGTGGATGTTACAAGTATTTTCTAGGCACAAAGATGACGGAGCTAGTCTTTCTAATAGCTAAGGTCAGGAAACGTACCTATAGGGTGAGGCAGTACAAACTGTCCATAAGGTTGTGGGAAAGCAGTCCTAGGTGGCAGATCTTCTGAATCTATCGTCCTCTTCTAATTGTGAATCCAACCTTGGATTACCCAAGATAACAAAGGCATTGGAGGAAGGAGAGAAATGAAAGGCGAGAAAGATCTCCCTGGTGATCCTATGGGAGTCGGAGGAGAAGGAGGAGCAAGAGATGGTGGCAGAGATTGTTCTGGCTAAAAACTTAATATATCTTCCTTCTTACCCCTTTTTTCAGAAGTGGAGGATTTAGACCTTGGAACCACTCTGGTTCTATTCCTTTCCCTAAGTGATCTCTCACTAGGATCTGAAAAATGATCTGATACAGCACAGGGAACTTCTGCTTCCATTGTAATAGTTTTCTTCAGATCAGACATCAATACTGGAGCTGATAAAGGCAGCAGTAATAGTCTTGTAGGCTTAGCTATAGTTGAATCCAGACAGCGCCTAAAATAGATTAGATTTAGGTCTTGCAACCAGAACCATGCAAGACAGATCTAAATCAGAAGAATCTGAGAGATCTGACTGCTAACAGTGGCAGTCTTCTCCCTCACCACCTTCTTCAGAATCAACACAGTTGGAACCAATGGCCTTGATATACGGTCCTTTGCTGCTGTGAGAACAGTTGGTGCCTTCAACACCTTGGCAGCATTGATAAAAGGATCCAGTGAGTACTGGCTCCTGACCATGGGGCCACAGCCAAAGCTGACCAACAACACAGATATCAGAGACAACTTAGGCACCTTAGCCTTATTTGACAATGAAGCCATGCTGATATGGGCCTCTTAGCCTTTGGGTCTGAAGATCTCCCAGAACCAGAAGGTCTAGCAGCAAGAGCGTCCTTAAACAAAAGTGCCTGCAACCTGTTTTGCCTACAAGTGTGAATATGCAATGTCATCTCGAAGAACTCCAGATACAAGTAAGTAACCTCCATTTAATGTGTGCTGCTTCTAGGGGTGCCAATATCCTAAAAAGTGGATTGGTCCATTTACCTGGGTGAAAGGAGGGGAGAAGGAACAATCCATTAGTTCAAGATTGGAGGATGTCTTTGCAGAAACCCATTTCTCAGATAGGAAAATTTTCCTTTACAATAGCTGCCATATTTAATGAAATATTGTAATGTTATAAACAGAAGACCCAATCCAAAACCCTTGGCAATCAGTGGGAGTCTTTCCATTGACTACAGTGGGCTTTGGATCAGGCCCAAGGAGCCCAGTCCTGTAAACTGAAATAATATAGCAATAGAAATCATTAAAAGAACCTAGATAGAAGAATATTTTGTAATAAATTAAACCAATGAAGGTTCAGCAACAAGATTTCAATAAAACTCTCTTCTGTTATCTCTTGATTGAGAAGCAGAGGACCCTCCATTTTAGGGGACAAATTATAAAGCAGCATGAGGTCAATGTAGTTTTTGTGTATGGATGATGTCCACTAACATGAGGCTTGGGCACAACTACCTGAAAAGGACAAACCGGTAAGTATGTTTCATTAGTAGAACTTTACCTGATAAGCAGAACTACATTTTGTTGTTTCTCTGTTCCAGAGATGATTTATCTCTTCTTTTCATAGAAAAACAGACATTCATAATGTGATATTAATGTACTATGCGAGCTGCTTTTCTGAAAACACAGGAAATCACAAATTATAAAGGGCAACTATTCATTTAAATTCAAAAGTGAATAAATAAAAAATAGTAATGTCATTCATGCATTAAATCCTTCCTATTAAAAAAAATATTTTTTTATTTATCCCATTATTCCTTTGTATGACTCACAAAGTTTCCATAAAACAGATATTTCATCCATAGTTATATAAATTTTTTCTCTGCCAATATGGGAGCAAAAATCTATAACTAGAGTCTGATTAACTGGATGGCTCAAGGGACGGTAACAAGATGTAGAACTTTGCAGCCAAGATTTTTGAAAGTGATTAATCACTTTGAATGCTTCACTATTTGAGTGCCCAAATTAAGGCACTTCAAAGAAGACTGAATTTCAGAAAATGTTGAGCACCCACGCTCTGAAAGTCAGTTCCCTTTAAGGTGTCTCAGTTTGGGCATCCAAAAGCACTAGTCTTTTTTGAAAATCTTGGGGTGAAATCTTGGTTTCATTGAAGTCAATGGGAGTTTTACCATTGACTTCAATAAGGCCAGGATTTCACACTCGCTTTTCATCTCTAGTTAACCACAGCAAATATAGTCCAAGGGAATTGTTACAGTTAAGTAGCATATGTAAGACTATAGAACAGGGATTGGCAACCTTTGGCACACGGACCGCCAGGGTAAACACCCAGATTGGCCAGGCCGGTTTGTTTACCTGCCGTGTCTGCAGATTGGGCCAATCGCGGCTCCCACTGGCTGCGGTTCGCCGCTCCAGGCCAACGGGGGCTGTGGGAAGCGGCGCGGGCCAAGAATTCTGCTGGCCGCCACTTCCCGCCGCCCCCATTGGCCTGGAGCAGCGAACCACGGCCAGTGGGAGCCGCGATTGGCTGAACCTGCAGACGTGGCAGGTAAACAAACCGGCCCGGCCAACCAGGGTGCTTACCCTGGTGGGCCGCGGGCCAAAGGTTGCCGATCCCTGCTATAGAAATTGCCATACAGGATCATACTAATGAGCCATCTAGTTCAGTATCTTACCTCCAAAGGATCTGATAATGGACACCGTCAGAGAATGGTTCAAAGAGCCCTGTAGTGGATGGAACAACATATGGTTATGTGTTGTTTTTTTTTAACTTACATCAGTTAGTGTCTGGCATTTCATAAGTGTCTAGTGTAACTGTGGATGTTCTTATTATGCACATAAATGTCTAATACTCTTTTAAAATTGCTAGTAAGCTCTGTGCATCATGTTTTTAAAAAATCCTCTTAGTTTTTATAGTTTAGTTTATTTACTAGTTTTGTGTTGCCTATCAATTTATTTGCATCTGCCATTTTCTTTACATATTTACGTGAGAGTAAATAAGAGTACTCAATTTTACCTTCTATCTGTTCATTTACTTTTCTGTCTATGTTCTTATACTGCCATCACCAAAGTATGTGAGTGCATCCTAGAAGAAAGCCTTGCTGAAATCCATAATTGAATAAAGGACTTCTAGATATTCTGCACATTGCTCTCCAAAATGAGTTATTTCAATTGCTGCTGCCTTTATCATATCAATTCATATCCCCTCTAACACATCTTCTCTCTAAATTAAACATTTCAGTTTCTCCCCATAAAAAGGCCTCTTAAAAAATTTATGTCCCATCCCTGAACCTCTTCTATTTCTGCTATTTTTTTCCAGATACGATGACTGAAAATTAATTACAGTATTCCAGGTAAGGATGCAACACTATTTTATATAAATGTTAAGTGATGGTGGTGATCTCTCTTTGGAACCTAGAGGGACAGCTGTCCCTGTGACAAAAAATACTAACACAGTTGGCAGTAACTGTTTGCCTTGTTCGCAACCCAGTTGGCGGAGAGATGTTTAAATGGACCTGTTGGAGATTTATACAAATAAAGATTTTTTGGTTTGCTGGCAATTCTGGGGGAAAACCACCTCCCCACACAACACCTTCTTTTCAAGTCACGCAAAAATGATTTTTATTTTTTGACATTTTCATCAAATTGAAAAGGCAAAAAATTAAGTTTTTGTCAAATGAGAAGGTTTAAATTTAAAGTTTTATATTTTTTATAATAAATTTGGAGGAAACATTGAAATAAAAAATAATTTTCAACCAAAATTT
This sequence comes from Malaclemys terrapin pileata, assembly GCF_027887155.1. Taxonomy (NCBI): domain Eukaryota; kingdom Metazoa; phylum Chordata; order Testudines; family Emydidae; genus Malaclemys; species Malaclemys terrapin. The sequence continues at coordinate 44,373,560 of NC_071507.1, read as the reverse complement.
TGTGTGTGTTCTTTTTTAAAAAAATTGAGAGGAGAGAGAGGTTCAACACAATTTAGCAAAACCAACATGAATTCACAAAATTCTTCATTTTTCGCTGAAAAAAAGTTTCTGCCAAAAAATTTCACCCAGACTCTAGCCTGTAAACTACCTGAACCTCAGAGGTAGTCCCTCCTCATCAGAGTTGAGGCACATTAGTACAGCGGTATAGGGAAGCTTTCACCTCTATTCCTCATCAAGTTGGTCCTATTCTGTGGATAAACAGAGAGACCTTCATTCCCTAGTGCTGTTAATCTGACACTTCTCAGAAGTACTAAATTAATAAGAAAAAAATTAATACTACCATCTGAGCACTTCAGAGTGAGACAAAGATTTTCCTTTGGGCGTGTGTGAACAATTTGATTTCTTTTCTCTTTACATAATCTCTAAAATGTGATTTTTTTTCCCTGTAAGCAAATGGAACAATACAAGTTATTGGCAGCCTTCATGATAATTAGCCCATTTCAGTAAATGATAAATGGATTCAATATGTATTATTCATTTATGTTCTCTTTCTCCTGTAATTTAAGAGCTGATGTCCAAAATTTGAATATTCTGTCATGAATAAGACTCTGTGTGTGTGTGTGTGTAATATAGCGTCTGAGTTGGCAATTACTTCTTCTCTTTCATGAGTCCAGCATCGTGTCTGTAATTTGAACACAAAGATGATGTAGCACTAATTACTTCTGAGGTAAAGAGGACATTAAACTAATGTAGTGTAAAATTTTACTTCACTTTTTATTATGATCAGACCTGGAATTTTTAAAACTTTTGTTTAATTTAGTGCTTCTGAAACATGCCATGTTGACAGCCCTCATAGACTTTAAGACCAGAAGGGACCATCATGTTCATATAGTCTGACCTCCTGCACATCGCAGGCCATAGAACCTCACCCCCACACACCTGTAATAGACCCATAACCTCTGACTGACTTACAGAAGTCCTGAAATCATGATTTAAAGACTTCAAGTTACAGAAAATGCACCATTTATTTATTCTAGTCCAAACCAGCAAGTCACCCATGACCTATGCTGCAGAGGAAGGCAATTCTCCTCCCCGCCAAAAACAGGATCTCTGCTAATGTGACCTCTACAATGAATTCCTGTATTTAGCACAAACTACGTAGCTATGGCCTTTCAAAAAAGACAATACCAAATCAGATGAAAGACCAAAGGCAATAATCAGCAGAAGGGACAAGAAGGATAGAGACACTGGACAAGGGGAAGGTAGTGGACAGTGCATGAACTACAGACTAGGGGAGGTTGGCCCCCAGCCTCGCCCCTTCTGCACAGCCACCCCTCTGCTGGAGCCCAGAGCTGCCCAGCCCCCTGCAGCCACAGGCCCCTGTCCCAGGCTAGCCCCCCCAGCTCCACAGTGCCAGGAGGGTGGGCAGCGTGCAGCCGCAGCCTCCCCACCCACGGAGGGCAGGCAATGCGGCCCCAGCCTGAGCCACGGCTACCGTATAGGGGGACTGGAGTTGCACACTGCCCCACACAGTGCGGGTGGGAAGGGGAGAACCTGGGGGTGTAGCATGGGAGGGACCATGCCTGGCTGTTTGGGGAGGCACAGCCTCCCCCAGCCCATGGTACCTGCTGGCTCTGGGGAAGGTGAAAATGAAGGTAGGTGGAATGATTTGGCATTGAGAAAGACTAAAAACTGTAGGAATTGAATGACATGTATGGATGGAGCTCCTTAACTTTGTTACTTGCAACAAGTATTTTGCCTTGGACAGGAAGGAAGAGGACTAGACCAAAAAAAAGCTGCATGAAGATCAATAACCCTAACCATTAGCAAGAGGCACAGGGCTGGCCTTACCACGAGGCGAAATGAGGTGGCCGCCTCAGGTGCCAGACTGTGGGTGGACGCCATTAGGACCCAGAGTGTAGAAAATTGTGTCTGCTGCTGGTGGATATGTATTCTCTCTGCTCTAGATGCACAGAGATGGTGGAGTGCGGTGCTGGAGGAAGGAGGTCACAAGAGACATAACAGGCAGGCAGGAGAAAAGGTGAGAGGGAATAACAGAAAGCTGCAGGAGCTGCAGGGAGAGAGAGGAGGAGGAGCCTCTTATGTACCTCTCTAGCACCCCCAGGAGCCTGGACTGATTAACACCATCTTCTCAGGGAGTTTCCTGTTTCCTGCTCCTTCCTTGAATCACTTGAGGAGAACAGGCAGTCAACTGAAGTAGTAGGAGCCCGTTAGACCCTTAAGACGCTGATATCTTCCCTAACTCAGGCCCTGCTACCAGCCTGCTTATTTGTCCCCTTCAATTGAGTTTTGAGAGCCACTCTATCTGGCACAGAACAGCAGTCATGAGTGAAAGAAGGAAACGCCCCTCTGGGGCAGCATTCAGAAAAAGAAAGCAAGCAAAGGAAGCTTTTCTATCTAAGCAGGAAAGAGCTCTCCTGAGATACATAGACACAAATGTTCACGGTGAGCCTTCCAGCCCCAGTGAGGATGTGAGTGGTTAGGAGATGCCTGATCTTCCAGTTAGAGTGCAGGTGACCTGGCAGCTACTGCAGCATCCATATCTCCATCTCAAATGGATGTAACCATGCACATTCCTGAAGAAAAGTGTAGATCAGAGAAGAGTGTGGTGGAGGCGCAAGAAAGAGCTACTGCTGAGTTTAGTTCCTTAAGTCTAGATGATCCAGGACTGTGGACCCACTTGAGCAGCAACCTGAGGGACTTCCTTATACTGCATGGGCCATAGCAAGTGAAAAACTTGATGTTCCCCAAAAACAATGAAAATAGAAGTTTCCATCCAACACATTACCGGCATGAAATCCCAAATGGTGACAAAGTGGAGAGGCCATAGCTTATGTACTCAAAAACCCAGAATGCTGCATACTGTTTTTGTTGCAAACTCTTCCAGTCTAATGTTCCAGCCACATTGGGTTCTACGGGAACAAAGGACTGGAAAAATCTGGCTAGAAATCTGGCATGCCATGAGAAAGCAGCAAATCACCAGAGAGCATTCCATAGGTGGAAAGAGCTTGAGATGAGACTAAGGTTAAAGGCCTTAAAATTGTGGAGCTGATGGCTGAGTTTGATGCTGTACTCCAGGAGCATCTAAGAAGAGTCACCACCCATTGTGAGAATGCATCCTACCCAAAACCTAGCACTGCATGGCACTTGAGATCAGCTGAATGTGCCAAACAATGGAAAGTTCCTTAAAATTGTGGAGCTGATGGCTGAGTTTGATGCTGTACTCCAGGAGCATGTAAGAGTCACCTCCCAAGAAATGCGCACACACCACTACCTTGGAAAAACAATTAAAAATGAGTTCGCACAGTTACTGGCAACAAAAGTCAAACAGAAGATTGTGGCAGATCTGAAGTCAGCAAGATATTACTCTGTTATTCTGGACTGCTCACCTGACATCAGTCATACGGAACAAATGACTTTAATGGTGCGTTTTGTAACAACAACAAAACCTAGTGAAAATGTCCCTGCAATGGTGACTATCAGAGAGCATTTTCTAGAATTTATTGACATTGATGATACTACATGTAAGGGGACTGTTGCCCCCTTACTAACATTCAGTGGGGTGTTTTGGTTGCTAGCTCCCAGCACTAAAAGGGGAGGGGTCGATGGCAAATCAGGAGCCTGAGACTGACAGTCCCCAGGGACAATGGGGAGAGGCCAATGCTCCAGATCAGCCTGATTGACAGGGCGGGCAGCTAATCAGAGAGTCAGGAGGCCAGGGTGGGTCCCGTCCTCCGTGTGAACTGGATTGGCCTGAGTCAGACAGAGTGGGGCCGAGCTAAGGGGAGAGCAGGGGCCCGAGCTGAGCTGGGGAGCAGAGCTGCAGCCCCAAAGCCAGAGCACAGCCAGAGAGAGCAGCCCTGCCCTGGGAGCAGAGCTGTAGCAACCAGAGCCAGAGGGGCCAGACAAGCAGCCAGGAAGCAGGTCAGAGCTGGGAGCAGAGTCACAGAAGCAGCCTGCAGAGCAGAGCTGTGCTGGGGGCAGAGCTGCAGCAACCAGAGCCAGAGAGGCCAGAGAAGCAGCCCAGGGAGCTGGAGGCAGAGCAGCAGCAGCAGCCGTGCTGAGGCAGAGTGGAGCTGGAGCCGGAGCTGGAGCCAGGGCTGGAGCCGTCCGGAGCTGGGTGCGGTGAGCAGCTGGGGAGAGTGAGGGGGACCCTGGGCAGTGGGCCCAGCACAGGGAGATGCCTCAGCCAAGAGGCCTTGCAGGCCAGACTTGCAGGGGGATCATAACCCCGACCGGGCGGGGGCGACACTGGGAAGAAGGGTCCTGCCACCTAGAGCCTGAGAGCGTGTGGCCACCACCGGAGCAAGTGTCCAACCCACAGCATCCCTGCAGCACAGACAGGGCCTGAGAAGCAGGCCTGGGACCTACAAGGAACAGACTGAACTGCCCTGACGTTCCAGAGACACTGTTTGTAATGTTCCCTGCCACAGAGCAGGGTGATGTGTTTTCCTTTAACCTTTCCCATTTTTCCTTATTCTTTTTTAAAATTAATTGTTAATTAAACAACTTGTATTTGCTTTAAATTGTATGAAATGATCAGTGGGTCAGGGAGGTGCCCAGTGCAGAGAGAGTACCCCGGAGTGGGGACACCCTAGCCCCTGTCCTGGGTGACCACCGCAGGGTTGGGGGTCGAGCCCCCCAGGAATCCTGGGCCCAGCCTTGTCGGGGTTTATGAGGACTCTGCCAGACAGGAGAGTGAAAGGGGAGTCCTCAAGGGCAGGGAGGCCCCTGGGTAAAGGAAGTGGGAGCGAGGACTCCGATCCTTTCGCTAGCCCACTTCACCGGGGTAGTGCAGAAGCCAGGAAAGTTCCCCACAATAGCGGGACCATTCCCCCGCTTACATAATTGGCGTCACGAACAGGATCCTATCCACAGAGTCTATCCCATTGGTTTTCTGGTTAAGTTCTAGTAGCATGGTCCGGGCCTAGTTGAGCACCCTACCATGGCTGGAATTGAAGAACTACGAACCCAGTTTGCTGAACTTCAGCGCAGATTATCAGACCAAGCGGAGGCATTACGGCAAGCTAGAACTGAACAGAGAGAAGCCTTATCGCTGGCCAAGGCAGTAATAGACCAACAGACAGCAGAAGCTAAGAAACCCCCTACTATTTATGTCCCACGGGAGCGGAAGGTCACGGAGTTTGGTGGCTTCCCGACTAGACCAGGAGACATTTCAGTAGAGGAGTGGGTCAAGTCTGTGAAGGCAGCTCTGCGTGTGCTAAGAGTACCTGAAGAAGATCATGTGGACTTCATAGAGGAGCACCTCGAGGGCCAGGCCAAGGCCACAGTAAAGTTCATGGCAGTGGCAGACAAGAAAGATGTGGAAAAGGTATTTGAACTCCTCCTAGAAGTGTATGGGGACAAGGTACCTATTGGAACCCGACTAAAGGAGTTTTTTGAGAGAAAGCAGGAGCCTGGTGAAACTGTCCGGGCATACGCATATGACCTCCAGGAGAGAATGAGCAAAGTGGAGCGGCGAGACCCTCGGCGAGTTCCAGACCCAGATACGGTTCTGAAAGAGCAGTTGGTGCTGGGGCTCCGTGATGACTCCCTCCGACGTGAAATGAAAAGGAGGTTTAAAGAAGAGCCCAGTAAGAAGTTCCATGAACTCATGCAGGCTGCCATTATGTGGTCAGAAGAAGAGGAAGTTCCTGTGGCAGAGGCGGCCAAGCCTAATCCCCATACACGAAGTGGGGGCCTAGTGAATGCAACTGCTGGGGAAAAGGTCCTGCCCCAAACAGAGCTAACATTGGAAAGCTTAAGTGAAGCTGTCCAAAAACTGGCGGCCCAACAGGGGGAGATGCTGAAAGTGATGACCGAGTTGATGAAAGAAAAAAATCCCATTAGTATGCCAAAGTATCCAAGGGCACCGGGATCCCGAAGAGCCCCACTGAAGGACGAGCTGGGAAGATACATTTGTTACACTTGTGAAAGGCCCGGACATACTAGCCGAGAATGTTCACTGAGAAGGAGAACAGAGTCCCAGGCACTCGAAACCAATGGGGCACCAGGAGCAACTGGTCCCTCTACAGTAGAAGGCCAAGCAGTGGCAGAAGGATTCCTAGGCCTGTCCTTCATGGAAAATCCCTCTGCATACAGTGTTGAGAGGAACATGGGCAGTGCCAGCATATCTAGCGACTTCTGTAAGCGAGCATTTGGAGACTGTCTAACTGCTGAAGTATGTATAGCAGGGGTGAAGACCAGATGTTTGTTAGATACTGGCTCAGAAGTCACCACCATTACTGAGTCGCATTTTCAAAAATATCTGAAGGACAAGGACCTGACCATGCACAGCACACGGTTTGTACGTCTAACAGCTGTTAATGGACTGGCAATCCCAGTGGTGGGGTGCCTTGAAGCAGACATAGAGTATATGGGCCAGACACTGCCAGGGAAATGCATCTTCATCCTGAAAGACAAAGCCTCAAAAGGGAGCCATATAGGAGAAGGAGTCCCAGGGATTCTAGGGATGAACATCATTAGTGAGCTGAAGGAGCTACTCTTACCAGGAGAAGGAACCAGGAAGATGAACTGTCACGAGCACTCTATGAAGAATGCTGTGCTGAGTAAAGTACTGGCTCGAGAGGAGAAGCAGAGTCTTTCCCTGGGCCCCACAAGGCATATGGGAAACGGTAAAGTGGGCAGAGAACGGAAGACCATTATTCCTCCTTGGAGAGGGAAGATCCTTGACGAACACAGCTGTGTACCAGGAAATGAGCTGCAGGTGACGAGGGAGAAGGGAGGACGAGTTACCTTTCTTCAAGAAAGACGTGATGGGAGACTGCCAGTTCCAGTTCAAGCGGCACGCCAAGGGCTGATTCCTGCACATGTGGCTAACATAAGGGCGTTGCCAGAGAAGCATCAAGAAGTCTTTTCTAAGAATGAGATGATCAATTATCATGACCAGGTCAAAGGTCACCATGACAGGCTAAAGACAGCCTGGAAAGTTGCTCTCAGAACAACTAAAGACAGAGCCCAAAGTAGGAAAAGGACTTATGATAGCCAGTCCAGTGGGGCTCTCATCAGATCTGGTGACTGTGTACCACTTCGTAGCCGTAGACGCCGGAGGTGTAATAAAATACAGGACAAATGGAAGCCAAATCCCTCCACTGTGATCACCCACAACAATCCCGAACTGCCAGTGTACGCTAACCAGCCTGAACGAGGAGGTCCTGGGATAGTAGTACATAGGGACCAGTTGAAACATTGCACTCTTAGTCCAGACAGGGACCATAGGAGGCGTAGATCAGTACACCCTGAGGAGGCTAAAACCAATTGGGAAATGGTTCTAGTCCCACAAACCGAATACAGAGGGGGACAAAGTGGGGCAAACCCAAACCCTAACAAGAATGGCCAGATCCTTCAAACTGACCCAGTATTACCCGAGGATAGGAAAATAGAAAATATGGGTAACGAACCGCCAGTCTTAAGAAGGTCCCAGAGGGCTAATAAGGGCATACTTCCTGTTAGACTTAAAAATAATTGTTATTGGTTCTATGTAGTGTTTTAATGAATATTGTTATGTATGGTATTAAGAAGTAGATGTGGAATGTTAAATATGTTAAATGTTTTGATAATTGCTAATGGGTTGTTGATATACAATGACATGGGTATATGTTGTTACCATAGGGCCCGGATGTACCGGTGTAAATATTGTGGATGTGGCAGTATTTTAGCAAGGGGGAATGTAAGGGGACTGTTGTCCCTTACTAACATTCAGTGGGGTGTTTTGGTTGCTAGCTCCCAGCACTAAAAGGGGAGGGGTCGATGGCAAATCAGGAGCCTGAGACTGATAGTCCCCAGGGGCAATGGGGAGAGGCCAATGCTCCAGATCAGCCTGATTGACAGGGCGGGCAGGCTAATCAGAGAGTCAGGAGGCCAGGGTGGGTCCCGTCCTCCGTGTGAACTGGAATGGCCTGAGTCAGACAGAGTGGGGCCGAGCTAAGGGGAGAGCAGGGGCCCGAGCTGAGCTGGGGAGCAGAGCTGCAGCCTCAAAGCCAGAGCACAGCCAGAGAGAGCAGAGCTGTAGCAACCAGAGCCAGAGGGGCCAGACAAGCAGCCAGGAAGCAGGTCAGAGCTGGGAGCAGAGTCACAGAAGCAGCCTGCAGAGCAGAGCTGTGCTGGGGGCAGAGCTGCAGCAACCAGAGCCAGAGAGGCCAGAGAAGCAGCCCAGGGAGCTGGAGGCAGAGCAGCAGCAGCAGCCGTGCTGAGGCAGAGTGGAGCTGGAGCCGGAGCTGGAGCCGGGGCTAGAGCCGTCCGGAGCTGGGTGCGGTGAGCAGCTGGGGAGAGTGAGGGGGACCCTGGGCAGTGGGCCCAGCACAGGGAGACGCCTCAGCCAAGAGGCCTTGCAGGCCAGACTTGCAGGGGGATCATAACCCCGACCGGGCGGGGGCGACACTGGGAAGAAGGGTCCTGCCACCTAGAGCCTGAGAGCGTGTGGCCACCACCGGAGCAAGTGTCCAACCCACAGCATCCCTGCAGCACAGACAGGGCCTGAGAAGCAGGCCTGGGACCTACAAGGAACAGACTGAACTGCCCTGACGTTCCAGAGACACTGTTTGTAATGTTCCCTGCCACAGAGCAGGGTAATGTGTTTTCCTTTAACCTTTCCCATTTTTCCTTATTCTTTTTTAAAATTAATTGTTAATTAAACAACTTGTATTTGCTTTAAATTGTATGAAATGATCAGTGGGTCAGGGAGGTGCCCAGTGCAGAGAGAGTACCCCGGAGTGGGGACACCCTAGCCCCTGTCCTGGGTGACCACCGCAGGGTTGGGGGTTGAGCCCCCCAGGAATCCTGGGCCCAGCCTTGTCGGGGTTTATGAGGACTCTGCCAGACAGGAGAGTGAAAGGGGAGTCCTCAAGGGCAGGGAGGCCCCTGGGTAAAGGAAGTGGGAGCGAGGACTCCGATCCTTTCGCTAGCCCACTTCACCGGGGTAGTGCAGAAGCCAGGAAAGTTCCCCACAATAGCGGGACCATTCCCCCGCTTACATACAGGAGCTGGTATGACAAATGTGCTTCTTAAAAAGCTGGAAGATACGGGAATTGCGATAGGTGACATGAGAGATCAGGGCATAGGATAATCCCATAAGAGACCCCAAACAACAATTCAAAATTGAATTCTTTAACCAGGTGCTAGATTGTGCAATACAGTGAGTTGAAGAATGTTTCATGCATCTCAAGGAACACAGCAGTATATTTGGGATGTTGTGACAGATTTATGTTACCAATTTGCCTGGGGATTTAGGCGATAGGCTGAGGCCGCAGGATTTTGAGAGGAGGAGATGAAGGAGCACACTAAGTGATTAAGTTTAAAGCTTTATAAACCAAATAACAGCGGTGAGTGCTGGGTGTGCCCCATGTTACTCAGAGGGAGGAAGAAAGCATCATTGCCCAAGCCCTAACCCACTTTTAAACTTACACATGCACAACCCAAGGCAGGCCAAGCCTGGGTGTAACGTAAGAAGAAGACGGGGAAAAGTAGATGAGAGTTCTGCCTTGTGCACAGGTTGTTTAGGGTTTGCTGTAAATTTTTGACTTGCTTTAGTTTTGGGAGGGTTTTAAGCCCTGGGTTTTTTCGGGAGCGTTTTTGTTTAGGGACCCTTGTTCCTCATGCTTTTGGTACCAGTTGGCCTTTTGCAGCTTTCTTAGTTTTCCCCAAACACACCGGTCTTAGAGTTGCGAGACTGTTGTTTTTTAACTTACTGACCTTTGCAGTTTTACAAGTTTTGCACCCCTTCAGTTCTGTCTGGCTCGGTTTTTCTTTTTCACGGCTGGCCAGGGTTGAGACACAGGCTTCTGGTTGTTTGGCAGCAGAGAGCTTGTTTGTGTGCGCTGGCCTTGGGCTGCAGTTTTGTTTTTTATCTTTGGGCCTAGCTGGATTTTTGAGTTAACCCATTTTTTTTTTCTTCCCCTTTGGCCATTTGTAACCTGCAAAGGAATCTTTCACTTCACACTTACACCTTTAACCCTTTCCAAAATACTTTTCAATGTGTATAAAGGCATTAGCAATACACAACATTGGTGCTTACCCAAGGGACCCCATGGGAGGGGGGCATTTTATTGTGACAGTCCCCCCCTTGATCCCGAATTAACACCCATTGTAAGGGGTCACCACTTAGGTTTTCACCCTCCCTCTGACCCTGTGGCTAGAGTTACCGTTGGCCTCCTACACAAACAGCAATATAGCAAAAACAAAATTATTAGGGCAGCAACAATTGCATATACAAGCCAGTAGTGGCTTTTGGCTTTATTAGTAACATAGCATAATACATTTCCTTGTTGACATAGATGCCCCATCCAATGGCTGTGGCAAAGGCCGCTTTTTTTAGGTTGAATGTGTGCTGCAACATTGTAAAGGAGGAGGCATCTGTCTGGAACATGGTAAATTGTTCCCGGGTGTGTGCCAATGGGAGAAAAACACTGGGTGTAATCCATGAAAAATTAAACACAATATAGTTAGAAATATTAATAATACTTGGAATAACAGCTAACCAATGCACTGAAAATTTTAAATTTAAAAGGGATGTTGGAAATTGTTTGGGGCATGTGATATTTACTTTCCCACACTGGCAGAACATGTGTGTAGATGACTGGGTGATATAAGTAATATACCAACATTTGGAACTATGGGGCTTGGGTTTTGGGGGAAATAGAACAGGGGGGCCTTTTTTTTAATAGCCAGAGCTGTGAATCTGAAGGCCCCGAAATAAACCCTCCAACAAAGGCTGTTATGCTGACTGCCCTTACACAAAGTAGTACAGGCCTAAGCCTGAGCAAGACTGAACAACACAGTTTTCTGCCAAACTCAGTCAAGGGTAATGGCCAGAGGAGGGAGGGAGAAGGAACAATGCAAACTGCTTTAGCAATATAATAACCGCAAGTTTATGAAATACATTAAGAAATTGCTTTTGCAAAGAGCTAATCACTCTTGCAGTTGCAGCTATCTGCAAACTTTCCAATTCCAGCTATCTGCAATATTATCCAATCATAGATCGTCTTTAGGCGTCCCATGGTAACCCCCCTTAACCCTTCACCGAAACCCCCCGGAAAATAGCATGTGCCTTGCCGAGAAATGTACTCAAACTGGTGCCAAGTACCACCCCTGTGGAAAACCATCAAACGCCCCTCTACCCAAATAAACACCCAACTCTTGGGAAATAATGAGGAGGGTGGAGAAGGGAGGGGCTGACCCCCAACCCCAATTTCTTAACTCATGACGTATTGTTTGTACTTTGCTTGTGGTTTAATGAAATAAAAACCCGCCTGCGAGCGGTCCTCGGGATGTCAGTCTTCGGACTGCACCCCAGTGCACTGGTTTGTATGTCAATAAACTGGCCTCAGGCTTGAGTCTTTGAACTAAAATCACTGCGTGGGTGTCTTTGACCACAACAGGTTGAACCCTACACCATTTGGGTGCCCATACTGCAACCACACCCTGATACAGCTCAAGGAACACAGCAATATATTTTGGATGTTGTATGATATTCCAAAACTGCTCACTATACCTAAAGAAGACCTACACCAGCAATGCAGGGCACTAGAGACAGTGTTGACACATGATGACATGCGTGATATTGATGCGAGTGATTTAAGTGATGAACTGAAAGCCCTTTCAAGATACATTTCAGCAGGATCAACTCCAAAGGCTGTTCTGGAATATATGTGCACAAATAAGATGACCATCCTCTTTCCAAAGGCTTTTGTTGCTCTGCGCATACTTCTAACACTTCCTGTAACAGTTGCCAGTGGAGACCGCAGCTTCTCCACGCGGAAGTTAATGAAAACACATATACGCTCCACAATGACACAGGAGAGGCTGGTCGGCCTTGCAACCATCTCAATAGAGCATGAGCTGGCCCAGACTGTGGACCTTCAGGAAGCAATTCAGATCTTTGCAACCAAGAAGGCACGTAAAGCACCACTTTGATTATTCAAACAGATAAAAGTGCCAGTATTTACTATGCAGACAAGAAAAGTTACATTTGCTGTTCAGGTGTTTGAAAGTTAAGTGTTACTTAAAATTTTTGAACAAGGCATTTTAAGTTGTTTGTTCTCCTTTATTGGGGTAGGTAGCAGAGCAGTACCATGAGAGGAGTAGAACAGGAAGAAGGCAGAATTGAGACCTTTCAAAGTTTTGGCCCAAGCGAGGGAGCATGGAGACATCAGTTGAGCTCCCCGCCTCAGGTATCAAAATGTTGTGGGCCGGCCCTGAAGAGGCAAGTACTGAAAGGGGATCTTCAGACAGAAAGAAAAGACAAATACTCCTGAGGGAATTCTGCGCCCGTGTACCTTCCGCAAATTTCTTGGCTGCCCCGCTCCTTTACCTTGCCAGAGTGGTGTAAAGAAGCCTTATTGTAAATGACAGTATCGGAATCTCAGCTAGGAAGGTCTATGGGCTTTCTCACTTTTTTTCCTGTGCCAGAAATGCACAATGGGTTAGGTTACAGCTCAGGATCTATTTTACTTTAAAAAAAATCCAGGACAATTATTAGCAAAACTGTTTGACTTTTCATGTGTGAAAGTCTGAGCAATTTAAAGCAACATTCTACTTTACAGAACACCAAACACCAAAATAAAAGTAATGTAATTTAAATGAAAATCTAGGATTATAACTGGAATGCAGGGTATTGGTTACCAAGTTTCATGTGTTTAGATAATGCTAAACAGTTATTTGTGATTTTTTTTTCTGTGTGGTAGTTTAAATAAATTACCAAAATAAGTGAAACTGGTATGATTATATTGCATTATTTTTGACAATTAAAATATGCAGATTTTTGGTGCAGAATTTTTGATATTTTTATTGCAGAATTTTTTATTTTTTTTTGGTGCAGAATTCCGCCAAGAGTAGACAAATAATCATTTAGCATAATGAATGTGGTCTGAGGCAAATGTTTCATGGACAAAGAAAACAAGGCCGTTTCCTTAGTGCCTCTTCAGGAGAAGGGAAAAGGATATCACAAGAAAGGTGTTTGATACCCTGAAGAATGAAGGAGAATTTCCGCTTTTCATTGTTCATAGAGCTGGTTGGAAAATGCTTTTTTCCCCTACAGAAAATGTCAAAAAAGCAAACAATCAAAAATATTTTTTGTTGAAATTTCCTACAGAAAATTTTGACTTTTTGGTAAAAAAATTGAAAACCAAACATTGTTGGCTAAAAAACAAAACAGTTTGGCCAAAATCTTTTGAATTAAAACCAAATATGTCTATATGGAAATGTCACCATGGTGCCTCATAGAAATTGTTGTTCAGGTGCCTCATGTCCCAATTCTTCCCTAGGGACAAGGTTCCCTGGCCAGACTACATCTCCCCATAATGCACAATTGTCTCTTGCTGAGCCACCATACTGCATCAAGCCCATAGTGCATCATGGGACATGTAGTGTGACTGGGGAACCTGGTCCACAGAGGAGAAAGGAGGTAAATGAACTACACTTCCCATGAGGCACTGTGCCAGTATTCCTGAATTTAAATTATTCAGCCAAAAATGAAAACTTTTTTTACAGTTCTATTGTCCCTATTTGCTGGAGGTGGTGGAATCACCTTCCTTAGAGGTCAGGCTTGACAAGCCCTGGCTGGGATGATTTAGTTGGGGATTGGTCCTGCTTTGAGCAGGGGGTTGGACTAGATGACCTCCTGAGGTCCCTTCCAACATTGATATTCTATGATTCTATGACTCTATTTTCAAAAGGATGTTGAAAAATTGGAGAGGATGCTGCTAAGAACAACAAAAATAATTTGAGGCCTGGAGAAAATGCCATATGATTAGAGACTTAAAGAGCTCAATCTATTTATCAAACTGAAGGCTGATGGATTACTTGATTGCTGGTATAAGTACTTTCACAGAGAGAAAATATCAGCTAATAAAGGGTTCTTTAGTAGAGATATGTGTAATCAGAACCAACGGCTGAAAGCTGAAGCCAGACAAATTCAAATTAGAAATTAGACACAATTTTTTAACAGTGAGGGAGATTAATCACAGGAACAAATTACCAAGGGAAGTAGTGGATTCTTCATCTTTTGATGCTTTAAGACAAAACTAGATGCTTTTCTGGAAGATATGCTTTACTCAAAGACAAGTTATTGGGCTCAGTGGAGGGGATGAAATTTCATGATCTTTCTTATCCAGGGAGGTCAGATTCCATTATCCCATAGTCCATCTGGTCTTAAAATCTTGCCAACAGGGGGGCAAAAGGGGCAGCTGCCCCCAGGCCAGGGTTTTAAAAGGGCCCTCGTCGCCCAGCCGCCGCTGCCACTACCATGGCAGCGGTTGGAGCCCCAGGCCCTTTTAAATCACTGCTGGAGCCCCGAGTGGTGGGGGCCAGGCAACACAGATGGGCTGGCTGGGGGAGGCTGACCCCCAGCCCTGCCCCTTCTGCCCCAGGCCCTGCCCCTTCAAGGGGGCCGGAGCTGGTCCCGGTATCGGTAAGAATTTAATATTATTTTCAACCCTTGGGTGCTAGCGAGCGTGGGTTGCAGTGCTCTGTGCGGCATGGATAGGATGGAAAGGCCGTTAGCTACTTACAGAAGCCGTTGCTATGGCTTGTGGTGCTGCTGCAGTAGTGACTGTTGTTTGCGGCTAGTGAGTGGTGTTGATCATAGAATATCATAGAATATCAGGTTTGGAAGGGACCTCAGGAGATCATCTAGTCCAACCCCCTGCTCAAAGCAGGACCAATCCCCAGACAGATTTTTACCCCAGTTCCCTAAATGGCCCCCTCAAGGATTGAACTCACAGCCTTGGGTTTAGCAGGCCAATGCTCAAACCACTGAGCGCTCTCTCTCTCTCTTTTATCCACTACCAATGCATGGGGCCAGATCCTTCACTGGTATAAGCAGGCTGCCTCATTGCAGGGAGGAGGCCTAGGCGGGAAGTGTGCAGCTAAACCCCTCCTTAGCATGGTGAGGATCATGCTTAATCCCATGTCAGCTCAGACCTTGTGACTCACTCCTGCAGAGGGCTAGAACGGGTGCTTCACATCATGCAGCCCTCACTTGCATGGCAGCGCAACGCCCTCCTAGAGATGATCTGAGCAACCCCGTGGTGGGAGAGCTTTGGGAGACACCCACAACGACTGCCTGTCTCCAGTGGCTCTGCTGCGTCGACTCCCTAGGGAATTTCTCCCCTTCAGGCCCGTATACTCGTTGACGTCAGTGGAGTAGGCTGAGGAGCTGGCTCCATACGACCAAGGACTGAGAGATCTTGGGATGGTGACAAAATTTCCCAACAGTAGCTATGCGGCTTTTCTTTCTGAATTATTATTTCTATATGGCACATCCTGCAATTCTCCCCCTGGTTTGTGCCACCCTTCCTGGCTAAAACTTGATCCTATCTCTCCTGTTTATTCTGTAACAGGATGGCTCAAAATGCCAGGGCAGACTCGTTAACAATATCCACCCCTGGACTAGCACCACATGAACTTTTGGAGGCCTTGTATTCAGGGAGCAGCAAACTTCACTGGGGCCAGGGCCTTCACCAAAGCTACTCTGTGGCCATATATGGAGTTTCTCTCTGTAGTTACTGGTCAGCAAACGTTCACTTGCTTGCATTAAGAACGGCTTGGCTCAGCTACACAGGACGGGGCCTCACACAGACCTGGTTAGAAGTAGGCCCAGGATGTTCTTGTTCCAGAAAAGAGGGTGGTGCACGATTGCTGCCCTTCTTCTTCATCCCCTGGGTAAAACACACTCTTGCTGATTGCCTGGTGTGAAATGCTCTGCTGACACTAGCGCTGGCTACAAGACTCTCAACAGCACCGAACCATGGGGACAAATGCTGCTCTTAACTCGTAAAATGGGTCAAATGTTTCCCATTATTTATCCCACAAGAAAAATAACTGGCAATGAAAGAAACGGGCCTTTGAGCGTCCAGCCCCAGTAGGTCCGACGTGGTCTCGCCAAGAGGATGTTCCGTGGAGAAGCTGTGTGCTTTGGCAGCACACGCAGAAACATCTGAGGAGCTTCCAAATCACGTGTTCGAGGAGAGGTCAGTCAAGGCAACTACGCACCTGCATCAAGTGCTATGGGGTGGGACGGAATGAAGGACATAGTCTAGCAAGACATCTAGGAGCAGTTGCCCTTCCGCTCCCTGCAGCAGAGAGGATATGCTCCCAAGTGCTTGTTCGAGTCCTACTGCAGCGAACATGGTTCTGGCTGCAGCGTGCATGGAGAGAATGGCGCATGCACACACACTATCTCCGAGGAAGGACAATACATTCCAGCAATGTCCAGCTTCCCCAACCATGCACAGGAGTTTCTGCAGTTAACTCAGAAGGGAATGCACCATGCTCATTGAGGCTAAGTGGGCCTTTTGAAACCCAGCTTTAAAAAGAAAAAAATGGGGGGAGTCGGGAGGGGGAAGAAAGCCACATCCAAGCAAACCCTCTCAAACAGCCAAAGCACAGGATGAGCAATAAAAAGGGTCCAATTAGAGGCAATCACAGCTATTTGTTACCCTGGCAATTCCAGCCCTCCGTGTCTCAGAAAGAGAGGACAAGTAAGTACTCTGCTATGCCAACTGGTTCCAGTATTGTTTGAGGTTAAAAATAAATCCCTTCTCTGGCAACTGTAGTGCTCTCAACTAGGTGCTAAACCTACACCAAGGGGACTTGATTTGAAAGGGCTCTTGCAACAGCCGAAGATGGGGAGAGCCTCGGAACAGAGAAGGCCGGGAGTTGGCATGTGATGCTAGCTCCCCTCGGTAAATCACGTGGAGCCTGGTTTTTAAAAGAGCTCAGGGCCTAATCTGCCAACTCAGCGCCCGCAACCGGGGCCAGATTTTCAGAAGAGTTCAGCATCCCGTGTGCACAGGTCTTCTTATTCAGGTGCCCAAACGGGAGTCACGTTGTTCTGATGTCAAATGAAAGGGATACCACTTACCTACCGCTGCAAAGACGCTGGTCATTCACACTTCAAGAGACTCGGATGGAAGGGGTTAACCATGCAAAATATTATCCCCCCCTGCCCCCCAAAAAAAAGAAAGAAAGAAAAAAGGCAAAAAAAAGTTCAAAGCAAGAGCTGGGCGGGGGGAGCTGAGCTGGGTGGAAGACTCCTCTTTAAAGCACATTCTTTATTAAAATGATTGATGCTGTGATCGTGGATAGCTAGCTACTCTGCTGCTGTAAGGCAACAGTTAGCTTTCTTACCCAGCAGGGTTCCACTGGTGTGGTTGCCGTAGTTCTGTGAGTGTGTTCTTTCTTCTAGGTGTCCTGCAGCATTCTGCTCTCCTTCAGGTCCCTGTCCCCTACAAGGTTTTAGCCTGCTGGCTGTCACCTTTATATATGATTTGCAGTTCCTTAGCTATAATGTATTATCATAATTCAGCCAATCAGCTTTCAGGTATTTACACAGACTAATTTATGTCATGTGTCAAACTCAGCCAATCAGCTTTCAGATATCAGCATATGTTAATTATATGCTAATTAGTCACGTGTACTAGTAGCTGCTCCTCCTCCCATAGACTTTTGTGGGCTCAATGTATTCCTATGGAGTTTTTCAGCTGACCTTTGGATGAACCCTAGCTACTTCCTGTTTGAAAGTCCCATGTATTCCTATGGGCTACAATGTAGCTCTGTGGAATTTTGCTGAGTCATTCCCCACAGGAAGTGGAATTTACCATTGCATCATAGGAAGTGAAGTTATTACATCATATGCAGTAGACCCCTATGTGCCCTAGAAATGGGATCTCCCAGTATATTACATCACCCTATAGCCGCCATTACTAGATTTTCTAATTTAAACTATTCTTAATTTTTATTTAATTAAAGATTTATTCCTCAAACTGATTACTATTCTAAGCATTCCAAAGGGTCCTGATACCATCACTACTCATTTTATGTCTCATTAAGCCAATTGTAATTTTTCTGAAATGTAAACCCTTTCTCGAGGGTTGTTCCCCCACCCCACCCCCCCGCAAATCTCCAATTTAAAGTGTTGTAAGACATTTCGGGCAGAGTGGATTTGATTTAAATCACTAGTCAGGAAGACTCGATTTAATCATGGATTTCTACATAAAAGTGCATTCTTGTTGGTTATTATAACCTTAATACATATTCTTCACAACTCAGAGATAGATGTAGGTTTTATTTTTAGAAGGTACACACTATATATTTTTAAACAGTCATTTATTTTGAAAACTTTTCAGATTCGTTTTACAGCTATATCAGAAAATGAATGATTGTTGGTTATTTCAGTTACCAAAGGTAATTGAAGCAGATATTTTTGAAGAGGTGGACTATCTCCAATTCAACAGAAAGATTAACCTAAATAATCTATGCAGAAGCCCCTGGAACCCCATAATATTGGGTTCCTAATCCATGAACTATTGGAACTCATTTACAAAACTTTTCTTAAACATTACATGAATATATTGTCTCATACTATAGAATTAGCATTTATAACCCCTATTCCATGATGAGATATCTTTGAGCTATAATGTATCTTAATTAGAACTATCTTTAGATAGGTTTTTTCCCTCAAAAATATGATTTAAAAAATCACTGATTTTAATCCATCCTGATTTCGGGCAACTGAGGCAAAATCTCTAGTCACATCTAAGGAGACCAATTTAAGCAATTTTAAACCTGTGATACCTCTAATATAGTCCAAATTACACTCAATAATAAGATATTATGGAAAGATTTCCTAGGTAGGCCATAAGCTTAAATTGCAAGGTAAAGTATCTGAAAATTGGGCCGGGGTGGGAACAACAAAACAATAGCTACAAAACTAGTTAAGGAATTGGAGTGACTGATGTAGGAAGAAATATTCTGGATACTGGCTGTATAATTCTCCTCTTTAAACCTCACTTTCCACTTTCATAAACCCCACTTTTTGCAGCATATATGGCCATTCTGGAGCTTTGACAGCAGTGAACAAGTAGCCTGACAGCAGCCAAGGAGCCTGGAGAAAATGAATGGAGGCTTATGGAGGAAATGTGTATCTTGTGGAGTTCCTAAAGCCAGCTGGAACAGTGCCTTTGTTCTGACAGAGTTCGTGAGCTCTGCAGGGCAGCCACCTTCCCCAACTGAGAAGCAACTAAGATATGTGGGAGCAAGGCTCCACTTTGCACACTTTAGAGGCCCCTCAGGATTCAGAAAAGACATTGTGGATAGGTTGTGGGCTTGGAGGAACAGGGTAAAGAGGGCCAAACAGCAACTAAGGGCTTGTCTACACTGGCAATTTACAGCACTGCAACGCTGGTAGCTATGCCCCTTGTGGAGGCAGTTTTTTCAGAGCCACGACCACACAAGGCACGTTAAAGCTCTGCCGTGGCAGTGCTTTAGCGTTGCAAGTGTAGACTAGCCTTAAGAGATTGAAGGATATGCATTTGGTTCTATTGTTGAGCCTTGCTGACTTCCTGAACTCCACCAGAGCAGTGCCAGATGACTATAGGAAAGTAGTGAGAAACAGGTATGTTAGCCCCAGTCTAAACAAATCCGTGTTACCATGGTAACCAAATGGCAGTTACTCCAAGTTAATCAAAACACCTGGGGCCAATTAAGATCCTTCTAGAAAGCAGTGGAGACAGCTAGGTTGATTGGGACACACCTGAAGCCAATCAAGGGCTGTCTGGAACTAGTTAAAAGCCTCCCAGTTAGTCAGTTAGAGGCACATGTCAGGAGCTGTAGGAGGAAGCCACACTGCTGGAGAAACTGGCCAGGACAAATCCTATCAGGCACAAGGAAGGAGGCCCTGAGCTAAGGGTGAAGTAGATGTTGAGGAAGTGGGAGCTGCTGTGGGGAAGTGGCCCAGGGAATTGTACTTGTCCGGTTTCAAAAAGTCAGCTACCAATAGCTGCCACTATTAGGTCCCTGGGCTGGAGCCTGGAGTAGAGGGTGGGCCCAGGCTCCCCCTGCCATCCCCTCCATGATTAATCACAGAGGCTGTGAGACAACAGACACTGTGCAAGGGAGGGTTGCTTCTTCCCACCTCCCTTGCTGGTTTATGATAAAAATGGCTCAGTAGGCTGTGACCTTTGACTCTAGAGAGAGAGAAGGGCTACATGGAGCATCACAGTGAGCCTCTGAGGCTAATATAATCTGCCTGAAAGCGTGGGACCCACTGAGACAAGGTCAGAGCTTTGTCACAGCATTTACTGAGTGTGAGCTTATGGTTTCAGGGTCCAAGAACTTATATAGTCCTGTTTTTTCACTGTGTTTACTTTATTATTTCCTCTGTACATGAATGCTTTGGAATGACAAGTGGGTAAGTTAAAAAATCAATGCCGCTAACAAACCTGAAGCTATCTCTAGGTACTGCAATTTTATTTGTACCTAAGAATAGAGATTTTCAAAGCTATGATGTGCCTTCTTAATTGAGGCACAACAGGCTACATCTCTGAGAAGGAAAAAAATAAGGAATAATCAGTAGAAATGTGGTTTCACAGGGGACTGATCAAAGCTCCGAGGTTAAAGAAAAACAAAACATATGCTGTAAACATTCAGGGAGAGATTCACCGGTCTACTTTGGCTATGTTGCTCCCCTCTAGCAACACAAAGCAGCTCTATTCATGGCTTAACCAGCCCTTTTAAAATGAGTTTACAGCCACTTTACTTCACTGGAGTAGTGCAAAGCAGCCTGCAGCTTACTGGGGGAAGGCATCTAAACAAGTCTATAGATTCAATCATTACTTTCAGGAAAAAGACAGAATACATTAAAAAAAGAGGTTTAGAGAAAATATAGGGAGTACAATGTGTGATCCTTTCTCAGTAATCTTTGGAGAGATTAACTCAGTACACCACTTTTCTATGGTTCTAGCACATGGGCCCTATCCTGTGAAACATGCAAAAATACTTGCTTAATTTTACTTAGGTAGTCAATGGGGTTACTCACATGCTTAAAGCATGTGCATAAGTACTATAGTTGATTGGTGGCATGATTCCTTTCTATAATTTTGGGACAATAATAATCATTTATTTTATTAATAACATAGGCAGTCAATCACTCATAAATAACAAGCCAACCCAAACAGATTTGGTTACATGATTTTATGTGAAACTAGATGGAAAACTATAAAATTTAAAGAAAATATTTTTAAATAATGCTATGGGGTAATTACTTGGCACAAATGTTTACACATGTACTGTGAACCCCAGGAAAGATTCCATCAGAACACTCACACAAATGTGGACAATAGCAAACATCAGTGGAGCAGCATGGTCACAGTGTGTTTTCAGATGCCTACCTAAAAAAGAGATCTTGAACAACATGGCAAATAGACACTGCAAACTATTCCTGCACTTCCAGTACTTTAGTCCACAGCTGTGCATTCTACCTTTAGCACTTGTGATAGATGCTTGAATTTAATTGTTGTCATCCATTGTTCATTAATTTGGCCATGCATTAGTTCTGGTTCCATTGGACTGCTCTGAGCCTAGCAGCTTACACATACAAATACCTCAATAAAGGTGTCTTCGTAGACCAAAGAAGACATTACAGGGATGTTTATTGTATGAAATATTGTACTGCATTGCTTTTAGCAATCTAAACAGCAGCAATTGGGACTACTCATATGTGTAAAGGTAAGCATGTTTGTAAGTTTTTACACAATCATAGCCAAAAGGAACACCTTTCCTGCACTCAGCTGTTCTCCTTATGCCATCAGGGCTTTCCTGTGTTCATACAGATGAATACTCAGGCATCTTTGTCCTCAATTCCAAAGTTCGTGCTTCTTTGCATAAGGCATAACTTCAGCAATGCCTGTCAATCCAATGTAAAAAGAGCAAGCCCATTCCTTCATTAGAAGTATTCAGATATCTACAATTGCCAAAGGAACCCTACGTATCCCCAGTAGCCTGGTAATGAGCATTGCTCTGAGACTGAATAGACCTTTTCCCATATTCTCATAGGGGAGTGGAGCACCACATGTGTCAGAAGAAAAAAGACGGCGTCTCAGAAATAAATGGGCATTAAATTAATAATGATTGAGATTAGGATTTTCAAAGGCGCCTAACAGAGTTAGGCACTCAACTCCCACTAAAAGCCAATGGATCTTGGGCAGCCAACTCCGTTAGCCCCCTCTTCTGCAAACATGAATGCAATACTGAACTTCTTTTAAAAATGTATTCTCATTTACACCACTGTATACCACTCTGGCAGTGTAAAATTACTTTTAACTGAGCATAAATTACATTTACCTTCTCTATAAAGCCATCTCTCACAGTTAAGAGTAAAGTAGTGCTAGTGTAAATGAGAATTAGGCCATGCATCTTTAAAAGAAAAATCATAGAATCGTATGACTGGAAGGGACTTTGAGAGATCATCTAGTCCAGTCCAGTCCCCTGCACTCATGGCAGGACTAAGTATTGTCTAGACCATTCCGGACAGGTGTTTGTCTAACCAGCTCTTAAAAATCTCCAGTGATGGAGATTCCACAACCTCCCTAGGCAATTTATTCAAGTGCTTAACCACCCTGACAGGAAGTTTTTCCTAATGTTCAATCTAAACTGTCCTTGCTACAATTTAAGCCCATTGCTTCTTGTGCCATCCTCAGAGGTTAAGGAGAACAATTTTTCTCCCTCCTTCTTGTAACAACCTTTTATGTACTTGAAAACTGTTATCAAGTCCCCTCTCAGTCTTTTCTTCTCCAGACTAAACAAACCCAACTTTTTCAATCTTCTCCCACAGATCATGTTTTCTAGACCTTTAATCGTTTTTGTTGCTCTTCTCTGGACTTTCTCCAATTTGTCCACATCTTTCCTGTAATGTGGCACCCAGAACTGGACACAATACTCCAGTTGAGCCCTAATCAGCATGGAGTAGAGTGGAAGAATTGCTTCTGGTGTCTTGCTTACAATACTCCTGCTAATACATCCCAGAATGTTTGGGTTTTTTGCAACAGTGTTACACTGACTCATATTGAGCTTGTTATCCACTATGACCCCAGATCCCTTTCTGCAGTATTCCTTCCTAGGTAGTCATTTCCCATTTTGTATGTGTGAAACTGATTGTTTCTTCCTAAGTGGGGTACTTTGCATTTGTCCTTATTGAATTTCATCCTATTTCCTTCAGACCATTTCTCCTGTTTGTCCAGATCATTTTGAATTTTAATCCTATCCTCCAAAGCACTTGCAACTCCTCCCAGCTTGATATCATCTGCAAACTTCATAAGTGTACTCTCTATGCCATTATCTAAATCATTGATGAAGATATTGAACAGAACCGGACCCAGAACTGATCCCTGTGGGACCCCACTAGATATGCCCTTCTAGCTTGACTGCAAACCACTGATAACTCTCTCTGGAAGCGGTTTTCCTACCAATTATGCATTCACCTTATAGTAGCACCATCTAAATTGTATTTCCCTAGCTTGTTTACGAGAAGGTCATGCGAGACAGTATCAAAAGCCTTAGTAAAATCAAGATATACCACATCTACTGCTCCCCTCCCCCCCCATCCACAAGCCTTGTTACCCTGTCAAAGAAAGCTATTAGCTTGGTTTGACATGATTTGTTCTTGACAAATCCATGCTGACTGTTACTTATCACCTTATTATCTTCAAGGTGTTTGCAAATTGATTGCTTAATTATTTGCTCCATCATCTTTCCCGGTACAAAAGTTAAGCTGACCAGTCTGTAATTCCCCCGGTTATCCTTATTCCCCTTTTTATAGATTGGCACTATATTTGCCCTTTTCCAGTTTGGAATCTCTCCCACCTTCCATGACTTTTCAAAGATAATCGCTAGTGGTTCAGATACCTCCTCAGTCAGCTCCTTGAGTATTCTAGGATGCATTTCATCAGGCCCTAGTGACTTGAAGACCTCTAACTTGTCTACATAATTTTTAACTTGTGCTTTTCCTATTTTAGCCTCTGATCCTACCGCATTTTCACTGGCATTCACTATGTTAGACGTCCAATTGCTACTAACCTTTTTGGTGAAAAATGAAACACAAGTCTTTTAGTACTTCTGCCATTTCCACATTTTCTGTTATTGTTTTTTCCCCCCTCATTGAGTAACAGGCCTACCTTGTCCTTAGTCTCAATTCTTGCTTCTAATGTATTTGTAGAATGTGTTCTTGTTACCCTTTATGTCTCTAGCTAGTTTAATCTCGCTTTATGCCTTGGCTTTTCTAATTTTGTCCCTATGTACTTGTGTTATTTGTTTATATTCATCCTTTGTCATTTGACCTAGCTTCCACTTTTTGTAGGATTCTTTTTTAAGTTTCAGATAATTGAAGATTTCCTGGTTAGGCCAGGGTGGTCTCTTGCCATACTTCCTATCTTTCCTATGCAGTAGGATAGTTTGCTCTTGTGCCCTTAATAATGTCTCTCTGAAAAACTGCCAACTCTCTTGAACTATTTTTCCCCTTAGACTTGCTTCGCATGGGATTTTACCTACCAACTCTCTGAGTTTGCTGGAGTCTGCCTTCTTGTAATCCATTATCTATCTCATGCTGTTTTCCTCCTACCATTCCTTAGAATCATGAACTCTATCATTTCATGATCACTTTCACCTAAGCTGTTTTCCACTTTCAAATTCTCAACCAATTCCTCCCTATTTGACAAAATCAAAACTAGAACAGCCTTTCCCTGGTAGCTTTCTCCACCTTCTGAAATAAAAAAGTGTCTCCAATATATTCCAAGAACTTGTTGGATAATCCGTGACCTTCTGTGTTATTTTCCCAACAGATGTCTGGGTAGTTGAAGTCCCCCTTCACCACCAAGTCCTGTGCTTTGGATGATTTTGTTGTCTAAAAAAAGCCTCATCCACCTCTTCTTCCTGGTTAGGTGGTATGTAGTATATCTCTACCATGACATCACCCTTGTTTTTTACCCCTTTTATCCTAACCCAGAGACTTTCAACAAGTCTGTCTCCTATTTCCATCTCAACCTCAGTTCAAGTGTATAGATTTTTAATATGAAAGGCAACACCTCCTCCCTTTTTTTTCTACCTGTCCTTTCTGAGCCATCTGTGCCCTTCTATACCAATCTTCCAGTCATGCGTATTATCCCACCTGCCAGCTATGTCATAGTTGTGTTTATTAACTAGGATTTCAAGTTCTTCCTGCTATTCCCTATACTTCTCACATTAGTATACAGACATCTAAGATACTGATTTGATTTCATCCTTATGTTCTCTCTAGTCTCTCCCTTATCCCTGCTATAATGGCTCATGCTACACTCAGATTCTGACCTTTCTCCCAGATCTCCATGTTTTTGGCTTTTGTCACCTGCCCCTGTCAAACCTAGTTTAAAGCCCTCCTCACTAGGTTAGCTAGTATGTATCCAAATATGCTCTTCCCCTTCCTTGATAGGTGGACCCCATCTCTGCTTAGCAGTCCTTCCCACAACAGCATCCCATGGTCAAGGAAGCCCAAGCCCTCTTGGCAACACCATCCTTACAGCCAGGCATTCACTTCCAGGATGCATCTGTCTCTGCCCCTACCTTTGACTGGAAGGATCAAAGAGAACACCACCTGTGCTCCCAACTCTTTGACCCTTACTCCCAGAGCCCTGTAGTCACTTCTGATCTGCTCAGTGTCATACCTCGCAGTAATCATTAGAGCTCACATGGATGAGTAGCATGGGGTAGTAGTCCGAGGGCCGGCTGATCCTTGAAAATCCTTCTGTAACAGCTCGGATTTGGGCCCCTAGCAGGCAGCATACCTCCTGGGATGCCATGGCAGGCCGACAGACGGGAGCCTCCATCTCCCTCAGAGTCACCAACCACCACTACCCTGCGTTTTCTCCTAGGAGTGCTGGCTGCAATCCTCATGGCCTTGGATCAGAGTTATACTATGTTAAAGCATTTTACTAAACTATCATAAGATCAAAATCAATTCATACTGTCTTGAATATAAACAATGTCACGTGGATTAAAAAGTGGCTGATGGACCTTAAACACAAAGGATAATATGTGTCAGTGTATCTAATTGAGGGGAAGTGTTTGGTGGGTACATTCTAGAGATTATTAAAAAAAAAAAAGTAGGAATTAAAAACAATGTTGAAAGTCTTTTCTATCTATTGTATATAATTCTATACTCCCTTATTTGACTTTGTTAAAAATTGACTAATGACCAAAAAGTAGACATTGACAGAAATATGAATTAATTGAAGTGCAAATTAGTCTAAGGGTCCAATACACTGCTGGCATAAGTAGCTGCATCCTCATTGTAGCTGCATCCACCAAGCAGTGAATTTGACCCTACATGTTTATAAAAGATTGTAGTATTCATGAAGATATCTTGATTATTGGTAGCATATAGTACATAAAGAGTGAAATTCACCCCAGTTGGAAAGCCTGAGTGTGGCCTTACAAACAACTTTAACTGAAGGGCTTAAATGGTGCATAAGACAGTGTACAGACCACCCTCTGCAGTGGGATTAATTTCAGCCAAAGAGAACATCATGTATTTGTAATCAGTTGTTGTTATAATTTTATCAAAATGAAATATGAGATTATCAAAAATATAATGCAAATATCTATATTATATTAAGCTTAAGGGGTTTGTGAAATGATCCTGCACCATTAAAGTTAATTAAGCCCTTTAGGACAAACTTGGTTGTGTAAGCGAACAGCTCCATGCTGTGGTTATCGGAGTTAATAACAACAACAAAAAATCCAAGTTCACTTACTTTAACTTTTCCCCCTAAAATATACTGGAAGCAACATGCTTGTAAAATAAGGTCTCATTAATCCAACTCTTGCTTTGATACACAATAACTTCAAATTGTGATATACCAGAGAAGAGAGAGTAAAACATGAGAATCCCAGTTTTCAGGAAAGAATGCAGAAGGCTGAATTATATAGTAGAAAAAAAATTGTCAATTGCAGAAGCCCAAAATAAATAATAATTAAAAAAAAAAAAAAAAAACAGCCCATGGGAGAAACTAATATATCCCTGATTCTCAACGTGCAGCACTTCTATTAGCCCTGCTGCACTACAAATGGGAGCAAATCTATTTCTAGACTGCAGTAAGTATATTATGTGGGCATGGCTTTGCAACCTGTTCTTTGAAAGGAATTTTATTGATGTATCAGGAAGTCAGTAGTTTTGGCCTAACCTTTCTTAACTTGGCTGGCATAATTTTTAATTTTTTTTATTCTTTAATTTTTTAAATATCTCCTCTTCACTAATGCCAAAACTCGGCAGAGGATGAGGGAGCAGAAAGGGAAAGAAAGGATGAGGATGGCTCCTAGGGAAAGGGAGGGAAGGCAGGAGCCCTATGGGAATCTCTTGTTTACCGCCATCAACCCAATGATCAGACCATTGATGCCTAGAATGTTCCCTGACATGTTGTAATTGATTGGATCTAGATTTTAAAACGGTTACCACATTTACAGATGGAGAAATGTCAGTGAGTTGAGCAGAAGGCTATTGCAAGCTCAGCTAATTATGCAATGTGGCGTATGCCCCATCTAACAAGCTTCTTAAACAATAGCTCCCAATTTTCATTCACATTGTTCTGTTTAATGTTTTTCTCCAAAACACTTTCACTAATCATTTTGGTCATCTTTGGAAAGTTAGCCCTTTCAGTGCACCAAATATAAATATTGCTGGTTGGGACTGCCCTCTGTTGGTCATAAGAACAGCCATACTGGATCAGATCAATGGTCCATACAGCCCAGAATCCTATCCTCCCAGAGTGGCCAATGCCAGGTGCCCCAGAGGGAATCGACAGAACAGGTAATCATCAAGTGATCCATCCCCTGTCGCCCATTCCCAGCTTCCAGCAAACACAGGTTAGGGACACTTCAAGAGCATGGTTTTGGATCCCTGTGTAAGGTGATTTTGGTACATGGTCATATTCTGTTATGAATGTTGCTGCAATTCAAAGTGGAGTTTAGAAATTGAAGATGGCGCATATGATAGGAAGGGTTTGAACTCCATTATGGTACCCTTTCTTCATGGCATTTTCCCGCCAAAACTCTGTTTTCCTCATGGAACCTGAGGGACAGAGAACTGGCGGGAACCGGTTGGGAGCGGTGCCTGTCAGAGTGTGCCTCAGGAATGTGCGCCTCAGAGAGCGTATAAGGGACTGTTAGTGTGACGCAGGTGCTGTCCACCATCGAGGCAGCCACGTCCAGGTCCTTTGTGCGGCATTAGATCAAGACTTAGGCTACTAACATCTGTCAAGGACTCTGATTCTTACCTGACTCCTGTAATCCACCAAAGGATCCAGTGAAGTCTGTGCTATCCGCTCAGATCTGTTGATCTCCTGCTTCGGCAGTAGAGAGCCAAATCCTCCGATGTTCCAGAGATCCTGAGACAGACCATCCATTGCCAGTGTCCTCCATCTGCAACTAGAAGAGAGACAGTAATTATTTTTTGGCATTTATTAGTTTAGCCAAGGGACAATTTAAGGGCCTGGGCTTTATGCCCCCTTACTGGAATCTATTCATGGGTATTGTAGTGTTCCCCATAGTGAATTTTCCCCCAGTTGTATCTATCCCTTAATAAATCTTCTGTTTCAGGTTATATTCTCTCTATTCTTTATTTCAATACAACACGGGCGGGAGGCACACAGATTTCTAATTCTCCCAGATGATAGATGCGGGTAGGAGTCGAACCTGTTGTATGTGTCATCTCCTTATTATTCCACACCTGCCCATCCTGGCTAATAGCCAGTGACAGACCTATCCTCCATGAACTTATTTAGTTCTTTGTTGAACCCTGTTATAGTCTTGGCCTTCACAAAATCCTCTGGCAAAGAGTTTCCCCAGGTTGGCTGTGTATTGTGTGAAGAAATACTTCCTTTTCTTTGTTTTTAAACCTGCTGCCTATTCATTTCATTTGGTGACCCCTAGTTCTTGTGTTACGAGAAGGAGTAAATAACACTTCCTAATTTACTTTCTCCATACCCGTCATCATTTTATAGACCTCTATGCTATCCCCCCTTAGTCATCTCTTTTCCAAGCTGAAAACACCACTATTTACCTCTCTCCTTTTTGAAAACTGACCATTTAGTCAGACCCTTTCTTTCTTGCCTTTTAACCAGTTACCTATCCCAGAGAGGACCTTCCATCTTACCCCATTTTGCTTCAGAGCCTTTGGTGAGGGACCTTGTCAAAGGCTTTCTGAAAATCTTAAGTACACTACATCCACTGGATCACCTTTATCCACATGCTTGTTAACTCCCTCAAAGAATTCTAGTAGATTTGTGAGGTATCCTTTCCCTTTACAAAACCATGTTCACTCTTCTCCAACAAATTGTGTTTATCTATGTGTCTAATAATTCTGCTCTTTACTATAATTTCACCCAATTTGCCTGGTACTGAAGTTAGCCTTAGTGGCCTGTAATTGCTGGGAGCGTCTCTGGAGCCTTTTTTAAACATTGATGTCATATTAGCTATCCTCCAGTCATCTGGTACGGAAGCTGATTTAAAGGATAGGTTATATACCACAGTTAGTTAGTAGTACTGCAATTTCACATTTGAGTTTCTTCAGAACTCTTGGGCGAATACCATCTGGTTCTGGTGACTTATTGCTGTTTAATTTATCGGTTTGTTCCAAAACTGGTCCTTACTGAATACAGTCAAGTCATGATCAGTGGCCCCAGAGCAACCACAAACATCCAGTCCAGTGATCTGTTCATCTTTATCCACCACAAGGAGGCCCACAATAGAGTCACCCCTAGTTGGGTACAAAACTTTGTATTAGAAAAGTATCTATAATTTTTCAAAATCTCCAAGGATGATTTGCTCCTGGCTACGTGAGACCTCCCCTGTCCGTCTCCCAATAGGAAGTCCCCCATGCTAACCTCATTTCTTCCCACAAGTCACAGACAGGTGTAAAAGGAGAAACATTTTCTGCTTGCTGGTTTGGATTCAGTGAACTGTGCCAGCCCTCCACCGGTTCCCCTGCTGGGCTGTGTTATTAGCAGATTGATCCCTGTCCATTCAAGGTCCTGGGATTCTCAATGACCAAGAACGTAAAACAGGTCATGATGTGTCTGATGCAGGGGTTCTCAAACTTCATTGCACTCTGACCCCCTTCTGACAACAAATTACTACATGACCCCAGGAAGGGGGACCGAAGTCTGAGCCCTCCCGAGCCCCACCGCTCCAGGTGAGGGGGGGAAAGCCAAAGCCTGAGCCCCACCACCCTACATGGGGAGGCCAAAATCGAAGCCCAAGGGCTTCAGCCCCAGACAGGGGGCCTGCAGCCTGAGCCTGACTGCCCAGGGCTGAAGCCCTCAGGCTTTGGCTTCGGTCTCAGGCAGTGGGGCTCAGGCTTCTGCTTTGGCCCCAGCAAGTCTAAGCCAGCCCTGGTGACCCCATTAAAATAGGGTTGCGACCCACTTTGGGGTCCTGACCTACAGTTTGAGAACCGCTGGTCTAATGTAAAGTGCCACCCTGACCACCACTATTTTTTTCCCCTCTCTCCCCTTAGGGTTACCATATTTAACAAATAAAAAAAGAGGACCCTCCATGGGGCCCTGGCCCTGCCCATTTCCCACCCCCAGCCCCGCCCCAACTCCGCCCCCTCCTCCCTCCCACTCCCAGCCACGCGAAAAGGGCTGCCCGAGCGCTACCGGCTTCACGGTTTGCCGGGCAGCCCCCAGACCCTGTGCCCCCGGCCGGCGCTTCCCCAGCGCAGCTGGAGCCCGGGAGGGGAAGCGCCCGGCCGGCAGCTGGGGTCCGGAGGCACGGGGGCTGCCTGAAGCCCATAGTGCTCGGGCAGCTCGGCTCTTAAACAGAGCTGAAGAGTCAGGGGAGGAGCAGAGCAGCCGCGGGAGGGGAAGTGTCTGGCCGGCATTTTCCCGGACATGTTCGGCTTTTTGGCAATTCCCCCCGGACGGGGGTTTGATTGCTGAAAAGCCGGACATGTCCGGGAAAAACCGGACGTATGGTAACCCTATCTCATTGGGTTGTAACCAGTGACACTAACATTCCAGTCATACACATCGTCCCACCGGGTTTCCCCATTTCCCCTCCTCAGGGAGAATTTCCAACTCCTCTTCCCTAATGCCAGTGCCAAGAGCAGTGTTGCTTCCCTTCATGAGTGATATCTTGCAGGGCACATACACCGCAGCACAGCATTCCCCTGCATCCACACTTGTGTTACTGCAGGATGGGTTATCTGTAAGCAGGGAGAGACTCCATCTCACATGTCCCTTTCTTCCCTCCACTGGAAGGTGCCGGGGGAGAAAGAGGACGTGTCCCCGGGGCTGAGGCAGAATGGGATTGGTGGCGTTGCAGCATGGGATTGGTGGCGTTGCAGCATGCTCACCAGGAACCCTCAAGCCTTCCCTATCAGCTCTGCAGCATCAGAACAGAAGAGCCTGGACTGGAGCAAGGGAAAGGCCTGTTTCCCACAGAATCCTTCTCTCAGGCCCGGAGCATTTAGAGCAGAAATCCCGGTGGGAGTTAATGTTGCTCTAAAAAGAGCTGCCAAGGGGCGTGCAGCTGCTTGACAACACCACGCAGAGGGATCTGTTTGTAGAGAAGCACAAAGCCCTGCACTGATTCTCTGAGAGGATTCCCCCGAGCAGTTGGGGGAGGCAGGACCTTATTCCTCACCTCTCGTGACAGGGCTGTGTGAGAGCTTGTAGAGCGCCAGAGGCAGCTTTCTAGAGGGTTAATTCAGAAATTCCCTATGGAACCTAGGGGCTGCGGCCTACGGCAGGAAGGAGCCAGGTGGTTGTTGGAGGTTTCACTTCAGCCCAATCTATAGAGAGGGGCCCAGCCAGGGAGTTTGGCTCAAGAAGACCAAGTCTCCAATTTGTAAAGGGTGTTTTGAATTCCAATCCTGTGCTCCAAAGTGCTTGGTGTCATCTGTAGCTTTTAGAAGCATACTCTCCACTCCATTTTCCAAATCATTAATGAGAATATTGAATAGTACCAGACTCTGGGCTTATTCACCACAGCATCACACTAGGAGCTCATGTTGAGTGGCTTCTCCACTATGGCCCCTAAATCCTTTTCAGAGTCACTGCTTTCCTGGACACACTTCCCCATTCTGAAGGTGTGGCCGGCAGGCCTCGTTGCTAGGTATAGGACCTTGCATTTGGTTCTGGTCAAACTTGTTTTCTTTGAATGGGTCCAGCTTGCCGAATGAGCCAGATCACTCTGTTTCAATGCCCTCTCCTCATCAGTAATTACCACTCTGCCACTATTTTGTCACCCACCAATCTTATCAGCAGTGATTGTATGTTTTCTCCCAATTCATTGATAAACATTATTTTAAAAAATTAGTCCTTGAGAGCTTCTTCAGACCCTTAGTACCCAGGACCTGCTCTCCACAGCACAGTGAGAAAAGGCCCTCCAGCCCTGCTGGTACATAGGCGATAAGCACAGAAGAAACACACCTTTAGGAGCCATGTTGTCCATAGGCTCTGAACAGCATGTGGGAGTCAGCAGCTTACAAATGCACTACAGACCTGTAGTGTAGACAGGTCCCAACAGTGTCTCAGTTTCCCACCCTGTAAAATGGGGAGAACAAACAAAACTTTGATTAGCTCTATTTGATAGTTGGGGAAACCGAGGCACCCAGTGGTGAAGAGACTCGCTCATGGTCCCAAACAGGGGCGGCTCTAGGCACCAGCAAAGCAAGCAATTGCTTGGGGCGGCAGATTTGCAAGGGGCACAAGAATCCAGCATGGGAGCTGAGAATCAACAGGGGGCCCTGGGAGCTGTAGTTCCTTGGTTAACTCCCTGCCTATAGAGCCAGCCCCGGAGCAGGGAAAGAACTACATTTCCCAGCATTCCCTTGGCCACTAGCAACAGGAAAGGGTGTGGGAAAGGAGTATGGAACTGAAATCTGCAGCTTGCTGTGAATGGTAGGAACAGAGCCAGCTCTAGGTTTTTTGCTGTCCCCCCCATCCCCCGCCCTGGGCTCCCCCTGCTGCCCCATATCTGGCCCCACCCGCACCCCCTGCCGCCCCAGCCCTGGGCTCTTCCCCCCCACCCGCACCTCCTGCCGCCCCAGCCTGGGCTCTTCCCCAAAGAAAGAATTGGGTGGACTAAATGGACATTGCACCTCTCTATCTGAAGCCTAGCAAGGCAGGTATATGGGTCCCACTAGAATTTAAAATGAAAAGTAAGGGAGGGGAGGCTCTACTAGACTGGGCAGCTTTAGATACAGTACCAGGCACGTAGGAGGATTTACACTTCTGAGCCATGGAAGCAGAAATTGACTTTTCTTTTCCAGATTTAGCTAATATTCAGAAAGGGAATCTAGCACCTGCCTTCCAGATTTGAACATCTCAGAATTCAGGAGTGCTCAAGCTCAGTTTGGGCAACTGTTACTTCATTTCTCCCAAATCAAATATAGTGATCCACTGTAACGTGCTGCAGAAAAAGTAGGATAAATTGAGCAAGAAATGCTTCCCAGTGGTTATTAGGACTGGAATTGCTATTTTCAACAGCCATTGCTTTTATTATTATTATTATTATTATTTATTATTATTAAGTTTTAGTTTTATTTGTTTAAAAGGAAGACAGTGATATTGCCTTGGCAAATTCCACATAGAAACAAAGCGTGGAACAAAAGAATAATAAAGGCACCTCAACTTTTCCTCATTTATGTAGGACAGTCTTATAATATGCCTCCAGATAGCCTTCAATCACACAAGCTGAAAATTGTTCCACTTTACTGCAGTTCTGTAACCATATGGGAACCAATCCTGTCTGTGTTCTGTGCACATCCAAAATTCCTGCTGAATGACCCGCCCTGGGAGCGAGTTACCAGTGACCCAAGGCTGGGGCGGCAGGAGGGTTGGGGGGGGGCAGCCAAAATTTTTTTGCTTGGGGCAGCAAAAAACCTAGAGCCGGCCCTGGCCAACAGAACAGTCCCTAGGAACCTGTTCAAGCCAGTTCCAGCAGCTCCGTGGCTTTTCAAGTGCAGTTCCTCTGGTGGTCCACAGCTACCCCTCAGGATTGGGAGGGGGGCAGAAAGTTGCCATAACACCACCTCTGTCCCCCTAACAGGAGAGCCAAGGAGGGTCCTAGTTCAACTGAGGCTCCAGAACAAGACTTTTAATGACCACAACTGGCCGGGCCCTTGCCTTGCTTTTATACTCTATATTATATGAAAGACATCCCCCCAGGAGCAGCACATCAGCCCCTCAGATCACATTGGCTCTGTACTGACTGGGAGGGAAGCAGTGCCACCTACTGAATTACCACCACCATTTGTTGGGCTTCCCTGGAAATCCCACTTCTAAGTATTGCCTGAGTCCAACACTCTTTAGCTGTGGCAAAGCTACAGGATCACAGCCCAAGGCAACATAGCTAGGGCCATAGAAAATGATAACGGAAAGACAAAAGAGCCCAACTGATCATAATTTCAGTGATACCTTTGCTCAGCTAGAATACCGTGGGATTCCACAACCTTGCGGAAAATGTTGGTAGCAATGGACAATTCATCACATGCTTTCCATATTTCTCTGCCATTGACCCTGAATCTTAACTGTGGACATTGGCATGAGAACAGGATTTTGCTTCTGTACCGTTCATTTTTGCTCATTTCTGTTTACTCCTCCTGCAGAAAAATATGATAAATGATAATACTTTGCAGTTCCATAATGTGGTAAATTCCTGTGGGGGCGTCAACACTCCATTCCATGACTGTATAATCCAGGCCAGGTTTTAGGTAGCATTTGTGTGGGAATCCTGGGAGGCAAAAACTATTGGATGCATGAGTCCTGAACCCTAAATTAAATATCCCCTTTGCGTGTACTATACTTCCCTCTGGGAATGAATCTCAAAGCCCAACCTGGCAACACCCTAGAATGGAAGATCAATATTATCATCGTCCCCATTTTACAGATAAAGAAACTGAGGCACGGAAGCACTAAATGACTTGCTCAAGGGCCCTTGGGAAGTCAGATCTCTCCAAATCCTATGCTTTCACCACCTCCCTCTTGCCATCCCCCCTCTTGCCTCTAGCGAAATCAGTATAATTCTGCCTAACATCACAATAGGCTGCCATGGAAATGATTAGAGAGAGATAAGGGGAGTGTGAGGTAATATCCTGGGACCAACATGGCTACAGCTACACGGCATACACAGAAATGATTGTGATTTTGCAAATGGGATTGTGACTTTCTGTGAGGAATAAGCAGCAGGCCCAGATGAGGAACAAAGCTAACAGACCATTCTGGAGCTGACAGTCTGCGGGGAGCTGGGTGCTGCTGGCCTGTAACCAGCATCTCATTAGCACTTCCATGATTTATGGTTTGTTCTTAAATCAGAAGCAGTGGTGGTGATTCTTCCATCAGTGTTCGCAGGGCACTTCCCCCCCTGACATACAAACCCTAAAGCAAACTATGCACATTTATTTTCTTCCCAGGTTTTTTGCTCCATACACAGCTGTTAATTTCCCTGTGCAACACTTCCATCACTCAGATGATCCATGCTTGCAAAGCCAGCTGCTCCCCTTTTCCCTAATGGGCAGTGTAAATTCCATGATGGGGCTCCAGAGCAACATAAGCAGCAAGCATTTAGGAAGGGCACCAAGATGTTAACAGACATCCCAGTTAACAGACAACCCTCCGCAGAAGCCCCTGACACTTTTAAAAGAACTCTATATTCATAAATGTATATATATGCAGCTTGTGACAAAGTGGGGCTTTTCCCTTGTTAGGTTGTATGTGAGTCTCACTGTTGAGCCTATGTGAGTTTTACTGTTTTGCATGAATAATGTGTGCCTCAGTTTCCCTGTGTGCGGCACCAATACCTTGGTGGTGGGAATAGGGGTGTGTGACTTTGGCTGAGACCTCTGGGGCAGGTGAGGCTGTTCTAGCTGTCTGCATGTATGCCATGCCCAGTGCCCTTCATAACCTGAGACTCAGGAGGGGGATGCAACCAGGGGATGACCAGGTGACTCTTTGCCTGGGAAGCGAGACAAAGACAAGGAGGAGGACCAACGGGGGTGTCTGAGGTCGGGTCGCTGGAACCTGGCAGTCTGCTTCGGGGGACTGGAAGAGGGGGACTCCAGGCCGCCTGGCCCAGGACTCCCCAAGATGGACTTGTGGCTGAAAGTCACTGATTTCTGCACTAACAAGTTCTGTTCTATGCTGTGTTCCTGTCGACTAATAAACACGGAAATGATTCCGGTTTACACTGGCTGAGAGTCACGTCTGACTGCGGAGCTGGGGTGCAGGGCCCTCTGGCTTCCCCAGGAGCCCTGCCTGGGCGGACTCGCTGCAGGAAGCGCATGGCGTGGAAGGGGATGCTGAATGCTCCGAGGTCAGACCCAGGAAGGTCGAAGTTGTGTAAGCTTCTTGCCCTGCAGACACTATGCTCAGAGAGAGGAGGCTCCCCCAGAGTCCTGACTGGCTTCATCTGGAGTAGTTCCAGAGCATTGTCCGGTGACTCTGTGATACAGCTATGGAGTGACCACAACCCACTGGGAGTCAGTACAGAATGAAAGGGTGGTCTTGTGGGTAAGGCATTAGAACAAGAATCAGGAGAGCAGGGGCCAGTTCCTGGTTCTGTTGCAGACTGCCTGTGTGACCTGAGACAAAACATTTAACTGCTCTGTGCCTCAGTTCCCCATCCATAAATTGGCCAGGCAAATACTCCCCTGTCTGTTGTGAGGATACTTACTTTAACATCTATGAGGTGCTCGGACACTGTGGTATCATATAAGGGTGTTGGTAGAACAGTGATGCAAATTTTAAAAATTGGGGTTATTGTGGGACCAGCAGTGAAATCAAATGAGTCCTGCAGTTGCACTGAGCAGAAAATGAAGATGAGTCAGAAAAATCGACAGGACATGCCCCATGGTTGCACCTACATTACTGATTAACGGGAGCAGGGCCGGCTTTAGGCCGATTCAGCCGATTCAGCTGAATTGGGCCCCGCGCTAAGAGGGCCCCGCGCCGCAGCTCTCCACCCCACCCCCAGCTCACTTCCCCCTCCTCCCCTCCCCTCCCCTGAACGCTCTGCCCTCT
Source organism: Malaclemys terrapin pileata (assembly GCF_027887155.1). Classification (NCBI taxonomy): domain Eukaryota; kingdom Metazoa; phylum Chordata; order Testudines; family Emydidae; genus Malaclemys; species Malaclemys terrapin. The sequence continues at coordinate 44,336,697 of NC_071507.1, read as the reverse complement.
GCTCCTCCCCCGCCCCTGCTTCCCGTGAATCAGAGGTTCGCGGGAAGTCTGAAAAGAAGCAGGGGCGGGCAGACAGCACCAGGTAAGCTAGGGTGGCGGGGGGCGCGAGAAGGGCTCCGGGAAGGCGTGGCCCAGTCCGGCCCCGGTTCTGGCCGAGCGCGCCAGCCCCAGCGGCTCCGGGCTGGCTTGGCTCCAGCCCGGCCCCCGTGGCACGGCTCGGCTCAGGTCCGGCCCAGGCCCCGCGGCTCGGGTCCGGCCCGGACCCCGCGGAGCGGCTCGGGTCGGTCCAGCCCAGCCCCCACAGCACGGCGCGGCTCGGGCCCGGCCCCGCGGTGCGGCACAGCTCGGGTCTGGCCCGGCCTGGCCCCCGCGGCGTGGCGCGGCTCGGATCCAGCCCGGCCCCCACGGCGCAGTTTGGGTCTGGGTCTGGTCCGGCCTGGCCCCCGCGGCGCGGAGCGGCTCTGGCCGCCGAGCAGCTCTGGGCCAGACCCAAGCCCGGCGGCCCCGGACGGAGCGTGGCTTGATTCCTGGGGGCGGGGCTTGCCGCAAGCCCCGCCCCCAGGAATCGGGCCCCGCTCTTGCTAAAGCCAGCCCTGAACGAGAGACAGGTCTGATTTTCAAAAGCTCAGGCACTCACTGAGCATCTGAAGAAGTGAGGTTTTTACCCACGAAAGCTTATGCCCAAATAAATCTGTTAGTCTTTAAGGTGCCACGAGACTCCTAGTTGTGTTAACAGTACTTGTTAGCTGTGTTGACCTCACTATTTGGTCAAGCTTTTGATTGGCCTTTGGTAAAATTAGGGACTAGGAGGATGGCTGGTTGTTAGCAGAGGTTTCATTATGCTTTTGATTTTGTAATTAACTGATTTATGAATGCACGCCACACTGTACTGCTATACATTTCTAAAGCTAAAATGAATAATATTGTTATCCTGCAATCTAATTCCGAATGCAGGGAGATTGTTGCAGCGCTGTTTTCTTGGCCACTGCAGCTAATTTGATCATAAAATCATAGAAGTGAGTTTTACCTTCATTATTTTAATTGCCAGCTAATTTAAGTGTGATACAAAAAAGACACTTCAGTATAATTACAAAGCCATCTGAGGGTTTAGATTTGAAAGGTTAGATTTAAAATCTGACCTGTAGTACCACAGTAGCCGCATGATATTAACATTTCCACCTTGTCCAAAAAGAATCATATTCTAAGGATATCATATAAACCCAAGGGAATGCTCTGCATTGTCAGAGTATCATAATATTGTTTGCAGTGTTGTAGCCATGTTGAGATCTATAGATATATATCTCATAATATTATACTTTCCAGTTAGAATCTGTTCATGAATTTGAATATTTATACTAATAAATTCAGTCCTATTGTGTATCAAAGCCATAGTGCCCTGCCCTACTTTGCATATATGAAGGCCACAGCAGCAGTGGGAACACTTATGGCCATTATTCCTGTTATCAATGGCTTGCAAACAGTCCTTTGGACTGCTAGGCGCAAGTGCATGAAATGAACGGTGGAGGGCTCCCTCTGTCTAGGCTTTGCATGAAGATTCCTAAAGAAACCCTGTTAATACGTGGTAAGGAAGGAAGCTTTATGAGCATCTGTATGAGTCTCACACACTGAATTCCTTCCTCCCCCCGCCCAGTAACTGGACATTTTCAGTTAAGAAAAGATGTCAGGGTTTCTGTTTTTCCACAAATCCTCTTTTATCCTCCTGCCAGCTTGAATGTTGTATGTACTAGAGGGTCACACACTTCTTAGCTTGTGTAGCTCATTGTGCATAGCAGGGACTCCTTAACTTCTTTCATTCCATCCCAGGAGCTACCGTGGGCCACCCTCCCATCCCCCTCTACATCAGGGACTCCCTACAATTCTCCCCAACCTCCTCCCTTATTATGATTATTTGTATTACCACAGCACCTAGGAGCCCCAGGCATGGGCCAGGACCCCACTGTGCTGGGCACTGTACAAACTCAGAATTAAAAGATGGTCCCTGCCCCAAAGAGCTTGCAATCCCAGTATAAGAGACAAGAGAGAGATACAGATGGGGGAGTACAAGGAAACACTGAAATCATTGATAATTAGTGTCTCTCTCCTGTCTGTTACAGAGGCTAACAGTGCAAATGCTCAAATATTACCTTACAATATGGGATACAGATGTTGTAAGTGAAATTAATGCATGCAGCAGTTTACAAGCATTCCATAAAGTCGAATCACTAAACACATTCTTATAATTCTAACACCTGTGTTAACAATACTAACACCAAGGTGAGCCAGACTGGTTCCAGCTATATATGTCGGAGTTCAGTGGAGACATAGGGACCTTGGCATGAGCTGGCACCTGGTCTGCCAGCATCATACAGTCTCCCCATGCCAGGGGCTCTCTGTGATCCCCTTCCCCTATACAAATCTCCCCCAATTTCTCCCTGCCAGGGGTTCTATGTGCCCCTTATTCCCCTCTTCCCATACCGAGGACCCCATTCTCTTCACATGGCTGTAGCTGTGTGCATTCCCAATTCCAAACTCTCCACTTCCGCCCCATACAGGGGCTCTGTGTACCCCCATCCTTCCTCCACCCATACCAAGGCCCTACAATCCCCTGCCCCTGACCAAGTGTTCTATGTGCCCTCTGTTACCCCCTCCCCCCAGCAGGGTCCCCCCACTTCCTGCCCATTTTAGGGGCTGTGTGCATGCCTCCATTCCCCCTTCCTCGGGACTGGCATTCCCCCATTCTCTCTCCTATGCGAGGAACTCTGTATGACCCCCCATTTCTTTCCCTCCCCGCACTTGCTAGGGGCTCTGCATGCCTCACTTATGCCTCCCCTCATACCAGAGTCCTCCATTTCTCCCCCATGACAGTTGCTCTGTGTGCACCCCATGCTTCCCCTATTCTCCCCAACATACCATTATGATTTATTTTCTTTTAGTCTGGGATATTAGTCATTCAGGATGTCACATGGTGTTAAACTTTGCTGGGAAGATGAGCAGAGATGAGATTAGGGGACTTGTTATGCTGGAAGGCATTAATGGCTGCCGTCAATCAGTTCTTTGATCTACAGACAATCACAGAGGTGGTTGAAGCTGTGGGTCTGCTAAACACATGGCAGGGGTTCCATATGTTCCCCATTTCCCCCCTTTTGTTTTTTTCAGTTTTCCCCCAAAATCAATAGGGTTCTGTCCAGCAATGCCTACAACGTTCCCTGAAATTTTGGAATTGCTCAGATGTGGTGTTTAAAGGTGTAACAGACTTCCTTGGTCCTGTTTCTGTCTCAGTCGACAAACCACTCAGAGACCCTTCTGCTGGTTCAACACCGTGTGCACTTTATTTATAATTGAGTCCCACCACGTTGGCAGCATGCCTAGCGCTGACTCACTCCTGCCTGCTTTCCTCCCTTTCACTTCCTTCCTGCACCTATTTGTGAGCTCTGGCTAATGGCTTAATTAGCCTTTCTGCCCTGCCATGCCCCTCCCACAAATTAGGCACAGGTCTGCCTCATCAACTCCAATCTGCTATGCTATGCCTGATTGGCGCTGCTGTGAACAGAGTGCTGACTCAGGGTTTCCTACCTAGCACTCTGTCACAAAAGGTTATCATTTATTTGACAGATACACGGACAGAAATACTGTCCAGTGGAGTGTAAGGCCTTCACAAGCTTAGCCAACAACACTGTAAAATGGTCCTAACAAGTATCTCTTTCTTCATCTTATTCAGTTTGCTGTTAAGAATTAAAATCCCATCCCTACTGAAAAGAGGTCACTACCAGCAGCCTTCCAATGCACCTGTGCTTAGAGCAGTGGTCCCCAAAATTTTGAGGACCATGCCAGGAGTGGGGCCGCAGCTCTGGGAGGGGGGGTATGTGACCAGGGCTAAGGGGGCCAAGGCCGGGTCTGCAGCTGGGGCTGGGGCAAGAGCTGCAGCCAGGATCCAAGGCTGGAGACGGGGGCAGGAGCGGAGCTGCAGCCGGGCTGTGGTGGAGGTTGGCAGCCAGCCCACTGCCACGTGTGGCTCCATGCCTGGCCAGGGGCCGAGGCTGGGGGCTGGGCTCGGAGGTGAGCCACACCGAGGATGGGGATGGGGCCAGGAGCAAGGGACACAGCTGTGGGCAGGACCGGAGCAGAGCTGGGGGGGTGGGAAGGGGCTGGATGGCAATCCCACCCCATCCCACATGGGGGCTGGCCCGCCCCCCCCCCCAAACGTTGCAGGGACACACCCCACAGTTTGGGGACCTCTGGCTTAGAGAAACAAGGCAGCATTTTCAAACTTGGGTGCCCAAAGTGAAGCACCTAAACCCATGGCTAGGCCCCTCAATGGGCAGTCTGCTTTTCAGAGGTACTTGACCACCCTCACCTCTTGACATAAGAACATAAGAATGGCCATACTGGGTCAGACCAAAGGTCCCTCTAGCCCAGTATCCTGTCAGAGCAATGGAAGTTACCAGGAGGCGAACAAGAGAGACCAGTGGATCAGGATGGGTTTTAAATGAAGGAACACAGAGGAAGAGGGGCCAGAAAGAGGAAGCATGGGGCAGGAAAGAGTGAGCAAAGTCACAGAAGCTGGGAAGAGGCTCCATAAGAGAGAGCTCAGCCAGGGTGCAACAGCCAGCATGAAGAGGGGACACCCTGCCCTCCCGGACCCAGATGGTTCCTCCAGGACTCACAAGGAAAGGGCGATAGAAAGCAGGGGACATTTGTGCTTTCGTGCATTTATTGTTTTCTAGAATCTGTACTCTCCTGTGCTGAACAGGATTAAATCAAAGAGCATAAAGATGTCAGACTGGGCAAAGCATGGGTGTGCGTGTGTATGTGCTTCGCACCTTTTGGGTGGAGTTCTGGAAGAGGTGGGGTGCTAAGTACTAGGGACCTGAAGTCAGCACTGCTCCCAGAGGAGCTAGGCAGCTGGACAGCAGGTTCCAACACTCAGAGGAGGGTGCCAGATAATGTCCACACCCCGACAGTGTGCCTAAGGACCTGAGATTGGGGCAGTGGCTAAACTCTATTCAGGCTCCAGGGACTTGGAACACCTAGGGATCCAGACCACCGTTGGCTTGGATTCCCCTCGCAGCACTCCTCATGGATGGACAGGAGGGGATGCTCAGTAGGATGTGTGACACATGCTATCCCCTACTAGAAGAACACGGAAATGCAATGAGTGGAAGGGAATACTGGCTCAGACACCACTGAGTCAGCCTCTGCAATTCATTGCTTCAGGCAGTTAATGCATCAAATACTGTCACTGAATTTCTTAAAGGGGCTGTATAATTCTATTGCTCCTAAGAACACTTGCAGTTTTCACTTGCTAAGGGAAGGGTAAGCCAATCCTGCACTTCAGGGTGCACACCGATGGCTAAGGGGGTCAGAAAGGAATACCCAGTTACTACATATAGCACTGGAAGACTAACTGAACTATGCATTTTTTTTCATTCCCCTGGCATATCAGGTAGGGGCAACTCTCAGAGACCAGACAGTGGATTTGGACCAATGTTATGACTTGGCATGGCAAATCTATATGGTGGTCCACAGCTTTTTGAAGACATGTTCCCCTCATAAACCACTAGTGTGATACAATGGTTAGCACAGGGGGATTCCTGGATTCTATTCTCAGCTCTGGGAAGGAGTATAATCTAGTAGTTAGAGGAGGGGGACTAGGAGGCAGGACACTTTTGAGGTCAGACCAGTTTATCATAATAGTATTTTCTGGCATTAATATCTATGAGTATGAGAAATGTCCCAGTATACAACAAAAACACAGCAATGTTAAGACACTATATACAAATATTTCTAGCACCAGGAAGTATTTGTTATATGGCTAAGACCTAAGAGGCAGAGTTTAAAAGAAAGATCAGCTCCAATGGCCAAACATAACAGATTAAGGCAGAGGATTACTTCAATTGGGGAATGGATGTGTTGAATATGACACATGGTTTAGCCCAGGGACCTCTGCCTAATTAATTTTGTAGTTTTTTTGTTTTTCACCTTATGAAATTTGGCATGTTTTACTTGGCTAACTTCTTTGCTGAACGCTGGGGAGCTGCCCCCTCTCTTTCTGTGCTTATTTAGTAACTGCACACTCTGGTTCACAATGTGATAAATATCTCTTGAATTCTTTGCATCTGTATGTTGCATGTTAGCGTCCATATAAAAATGCTCAGCCCTTTCAGTTTTGTTCCTAGAGTTTAACACTTAATAGTGCTATGAGGTGGGAAGACATCCGTCTCATTTCAGATAGCCAGTCATGCTCTCCCCCTGGGACCAGTACAATAACCATGTAATTCCGTCTTGATATCTAGATGTTTATTTGAACATGGATATACCACTTTTACCCTCAAATCAATTTCCCCTACTTTTTTTAAAAAAACTCTGATTTCTTATTTGCCCCCTGCAGCTTTAATCTGAGAGTGGCTTCTATTAAATTTAGATTACTTTCCCTTGGGAATTACAGGATAAAAATGCAGCTAACAAATCAGGGGAACTGCTAAACAAGAACAGCTTCTAAACAGATAGACGGGATCTAATTTTCAGAGGTTCTGAGCTCCCACTAACCTCAACAGGAGCTGCAGGTATCCAGCAACCAATATCAGGGCCATAGTGTACCTCCCTTGCAAAATTAGAGTATTAGTTTAATCTGAGCTGCTACTGCCCACATCAAGAGGAATACATTTCAGTAGGAATTTGCGTGACTAAGGACTGGAAGCAGACACTTACTGTAGATAGTGCTGTTTAAAAATTGATCCAGCAGCATTTTTAAAAACTGAGTTTTTGTTATTTTATTAAGTTTGCAAAGATTGGAGTCCAGGATTCAGTGGAGTTTTTTTTTACCTGTGGTATGAAAAGATGTCACCACAAATTCCTAAGATTGGATCCACCAGCTTTTTACTCACCTCAATGCCTTCCTGCAACTCACTCATGGAAGTGAGGGCTGCAGAACGGGGGCCCTAAAGGAAAGGAAGGAGATCTGCAAATGAGAACACCTCCTCCCCACTCCCACTCTCTAAAAGAGAACAGTGATTGAATAGCCACACACTGCAGAAGTAGCCTTTAGCTGTGAATAACTCATTTGTTAGTTTCTTTGAAGACAAACCCTCTTACCTCTTAAAAAGCCACAGCCCTTAGCTCAAGTACCATCATTTGGATCAAAGTGGAGCTTTTTCTTTCAGTCAGTTTCACTCTGTTTGCTACAGTGTATATTATATCTATGTATAGAAACATCTATATTTTCAGAAATAACTAGAGATTTGAGTGCCTCACTCAGTTCTTTGGTACTCAACTTGAGACATGACAAAAAGAGGCCTGATTTTCGGAAAGTGCTGAGCATCTCTGAAAATCAGGCCCCTTTAAGGGGTCTCAGTTTGGGCACCCAAAATCATTAGTCACTTTTGAAAACGTAGAACTCAAGTTTAATCGAAGCATTTGCCTGAGGAATCTCAGCTGTTTGACTGTGAATAGAGGCTATTTCCTTTGTGTAAAGTTGACCACATGTCCTGGAACAATAAATCATTCCACTGTGAATTCATGCAGGTGTCTAGATAAGATTGCCTTTTATTTAAATAATCACCCCATGAGTACGATCTTGCTGAGTTCAACAAGGGTTGAGAGGGCTCTGCATCTTGTAGCATCAGCCCCCGTTTACCCCCTGCATCCCCTTAGCATCTCACTGGGATTGGAGGGGATTTCAACCACAGCTCATCACGGATGGATGAACTAAGTCAGACAAAAAAATCAGCTCCTTAGCTCAAAATGAACTACTTTGGAGCTCTGAATAATGTCTTCCCTTCTCCAACATTATTATTCATTTCTATGGGCTTCTGTGCTAGGCCCTGAAGAAAAGCAGAGTTGCCAGCCTGCCCCAAGAATCACAAAGTCCCACAAAAATCTCATCTGAAGACAGTCAGCTCTGGATGGTTCTGCCAAGGTTTGGACTTTTGTGGGGGCTTCTCTGCCCTTTTGAGGCTTTCATGCATCAGTAACACATGAAGCCGAGGGACTTTTAGGCTTTACATACTGGTGCTATGTTGAGGCAGAATCTGTTTGAAAGAGTCCTCTTCCACTAATCAACCAAATCAATGCAGTAAAGCCTTAATCATTCATAATTACATTTGAGTGCCTGCAGCACTTCCGGAGATTATGTAGTGCAAGGATTTACTATAACTAAGAGCTGAGCTACAGTGACATCCTACTTAGGACCCTAAATGAATTTCAGTCATTTTGTGGGAGCAAAGGATGTATTAGATCAAGATATAAATTGGCTCTTCAGAGCCAGTTAATTAGACCATAAGTGAGATGGGGCTATGCTTTTCTTCAGATGATTGTTTCTTTTTATTCAGCTCAGAAGTCAGGTTTCTACTAGTGTCTGTCAGTCTGTTTCAGATTTGCCATCTGAATCACTCTGATCAAACCAGGTAAATTACATCCAGAGTAATCAATATAAAACTTATTCTCCAATGTGCCCTACCATAGGCTGGACTCAAATGTCATGATGACTGTTTGTAAAGGTCTTTCCTTAAAAAAGACATGCCTAATTAGAGAGGACAGAAAGTGTTCTGTTAAATTTCAGATTTATCTTACCATAAGGAATCCTTGAGGGGCCACTTAGGGATCCGGGACAAAATCAGTACTTGGTCCTGCTAGTGAAGGCAGGGGGCTGGACTCGATGACCTATCAAGGTCCCTTCCAGGTCTAGGAGATAGGATATCTCCATTAATTATTATTATTAATTATTATTATTATTATCTGAAACGGGATAAGTGATTTTGCAGCAAACATAAATGCAAGACGAACGTTATAATGAAGGTGTTTATTTAAAAGGACAGCACAATACTTATAATGCTTATACAGCACTTTACAAACATTAAACTACTTCATCTTCACAACACACCTGTGCTACATCCATGTTAGAGATGAGAAAGCTAAAGGCTATCTGAGCATTAAGTAATGGTACTAAACATGGAGACACCCTGAGGCCACAAAGGAACACTGCTGCCAGAACCAGGATTAGAACTCTAGAATAACTATCTCCCAAGCCTGTCATAACACCAGACCATGGTTCTCACCAGTAAACCAGGTTTCAGCAATTCCTCATATAACTTATAAAAAAAAAAGCACAGCAGACAGTCTTTAGTTGCTGAAGTTAATTTATTTCTGAAAGGTGACTTCAGCAATAACTGCTTCTTTAAAATGTTCATTTAGGGTAAAATAATTTCTCCCTCCTAATACCAGGCAATACCAAAATAGCTAGATTACAAATTGAAAACATTATATAGATAACCTACCTATATATGTCTCCATCTTTGAATACAAGTTCTTTCAGTCAGGTAGTACATTCCCTTACAACGGCTGTGTTCAAGATTGCCAATAACATTTTACTGAACTGAAGTCAATTACAAAGTCCCTTTTTCATGTGATTTTTATTCAATATTTTGCTAAATACAGATACAACACAAAGAGAGTAAAAACAGTATGGAATTAGTTACAATACTATTATATACATCTGTCAGGACTGAGATCCCCACTTTGAACTTTAGGGTACAAATGTAGGGGCCTGCGTGAAAAACTTCTAAGCTTAACTACCAGCTTAGCTCTGGTTCGGCTGCCACCATCAATGGATTCCCTCCCTGGGAAGCCTTGAAAAACCCTCACCAAATCCCTGGTGAAAACAAATCCAAAACCCCTTGGATCTTAAAACAAGGAGAAATTAACCATTCCCCTCCTTCCTCCCACCAACTCCTGGTGAATCAGTTCCAACCCCCCCCCCCCCTGGGATCTACAACAGGGAGAAATTAACCATCCCCCCTCCTTCCTCCCACCAACTCCTGGTGAATCAAGATCCAAAACCCCTTTGGATCTAAAACAAGGAAAAATCAATCAGGTTCTTAAAAAGAAGGTTTTTAATTAAAGAAAAAGGTAAAAATCATCTCTGTAAAATCAGTATGGAAATTAACCTTACAGGGTAATCAAACTTAAAGAGCTCAGAGGACTCCCCGCTAGTCTCAGGTTCAAAGTACAGCAAACAAAGATAAACACTCTAGTAAAAGGTACATTTACAAGTTGAGAAAAACAAAGGAAAACTAACACGCCTTGCCTGGCTATTTACTTACAAGTTTGAAATAGGAGAGGCTTGTTTAGAAAGATGTGGAGAACCTGGATTGATGTCTGGTCCCTCTCAGTCCCCGAGAAGGAACACACTCCCAAACAAAGAACACAAACAAAAACCTTCCCCCCCCAAGATTTGAAAGTATCTTGTCCCCTTATTGGTCCTTTAGGTCAGATGCCAGCCAGGTTACCTGAGCTTCTTAACCCTTTACAGGGAAAAGGATTTTGGAGTCTCTGGCCAGGAGGGATTTATAGTACTGTACACAGGACAGCTATTACCCTTCCCTTTATAGTTATGACACGCCCCCCAAATCACAGATAGTGTTGGATGTTCGGTTCCACACTGGCTGTGATTTCTTCCTGGAGTTTTAGGAGAAAACAGAGTTAATAAGACACATGTACCTTTAGACATACTACTGATTATATAAAAACTAACAATATGTTTCATTCCAAAAACAATTGTTAACCAGTTAACTCTGGGAAACTTTCCCGGGAGAGTGCATCAGCCACTTTGTTAGAAGCTCCCGAAATGTGTTGTATTTCAAAATCAAAATCTTGGAGAGCTAAACTCCACCGAAGAAGTTTTTTGTTATTTCCCTTGGCGGTATGAAGCCACTGTAGCGCAGCATGGTCTGTTTGTAGTTGGAAACGCCGTCCCCAAACATATGGGCGTAGCTTTTCCAGCGCGTACACAATGGCATAGCATTCCTTTTCGCTGATTGACCAATGGCTTTCCCTCTCAGACAGTTTCTTACTGAGAAATACGACAGGATGGAATTCATGATCCGGTCCTTCCTGCATTAAAACTGCTCCCACGCCTCGCTCAGACGCATCTGTGGTTACTTGGAACGGTTTGTCAAAGTCTGGGGCCCTTAGCACAGGGTCAGACATGAGTGTTGCCTTAAGCTGGTTAAAGGCCTTTTGACACTCATTAGTCCACTGAACTGCATTTGGCTGTTTCTTTCTGGTTAGGTCTGTCAGCGGGGCGGCGATTTGGCTGTAGTGGGGTACAAATCGCCTATAATATCCAGCCAAGCCTAAGAAGGATTGGACCTGTTTCTTAGACTTTGGAACCGGCCACTTTTGGATAGCATCCACTTTGGCCTGTATGGGATTTATAGTTCCTTGACCCACCTGGTGCCCCAGGTAAGTCACTCTGTTTTGGCCTATTTGACACTTTTTAGCCTTAACAGTTAGTCCTGCCTGCTGGATGCGCTCGAAAACTTTTTCCAGGTGCTCCATGTGCTCTGCCCATGAATCAGAAAAAATGGCCACATCATCGAGGTAGGCAACTGCAGATTCTCCCAATCCCGCTAGGAGACCATCTACAAGTCTTTGGAAGGTGGCGGGTGCATTTCGCAACCCGAAAGGGAGTACATTGAATTCATACACCCCTGCCTGGGTGACGAAGGCTGACCTTTCCTTAGCGGGTTCATCTAGTGGTACTTGCCAGTACCCCTTGGTTAAGTCTAAAGTAGAGATGAATTGGGCATGTCCCAATTTCTCCAATAGCTCATCTGTGCGTGGCATTGGATAGTTGTCAGGACGAGTTACAGCATTTAGCTTACGGTAGTCCACGCAAAAGCGTATTTCCCCATCTGGTTTGGGAACTAGAACCACTGGAGATGCCCATGCACTCTTAGAGGGGCGGATTATACCCATCTGTAGCATGTCCTGGATCTCCCTTTGTATAGCAGTTTTGGCATGAGGTGACTCCCGGTAGGGTGGGGTTCTAATAGGGTGAGCATTACCTGTGTCAATGGAGTGGTATGCCCGTTCGGTCCATCCTGGAGTGGCTGAGAAAATTGGTGCAAAGCTTGTGCACAGCTCCTTGATCTGCTGTCGCTGCAGACGTCCAAGGGTCATGGAGAGGTTCACCTCTTCCACGCCACCATCCTTTTTTCCTTCGTAGTAGACACCTTCAGGCCACTCCGCGTCATCTGTTTCCTGGGCTGTAAACTGGCAAACGTTTAATTCTCTGGAATAAAAGGGCTTAAGAGAATTAACATGGTATACTTTAGGCTTTATGTTGGAGGTGGGGGAGACTATGAGATAGTTAACAGCTCCTAGGCGCTCCTGGACCGTGAATGGTCCTTCCCACGACGCTTCCATTTTATGGGCCTGGATTGCCTTTAAGACCATGACTTGGTCTCCTACTTTGAAGGACCGTTCTCTGGAATGTTTATCATACCAGGCCTTTTGCTCTTCCTGAGCATCCTTTAGGTTTTCTTTAGCAAGGGCCAAAGAATGTCGGAGGGTGTTTTGTAGGTTGCTTACAAAGTCTAGAATGTTTGTTCCTGGAGAAGGCATAAACCCCTCCCATTGCTGCTTCACCAACTGTAATGGCCCCTTAACCTCACGGCCATACACAAGTTCCAATGGTGAAAACCCTAAACTGGGATGTGGTACAGCCCTGTAGGCAAAAAGCAACTGCTGCAACACTAGGTCCCAATCATTGGAGTGTTCATTTACAAATTTACGTATCATGGCCCCCAAAGTTCCATTAAACCTCTCCACCAGGCCATTGGTTTCATGGTGGTAAGGGGTGGCAACCAAGTGATTCACCCCATGAGCTTCCCACAGGTTTTCCATGGTTCCTGCCAGGAAGTTAGTTCCCGAATCTGTAAGGATGTCGGAGGGCCAACCTACCCTGGCAAAAATGTCTGTTAATGCCTGGCACACACCTTTAGCCCTGGTGTTGCTTAAGGGTACTGCTTCCGGCCATCGGGTAGCAAAATCCATGAAAGTCAGTACGTACTGCTTTCCTCTGGGTGTCTTCTTTGGGAAAGGACCCAGAATATCCACAGCTACGCGCTGAAATGGGACCTCAATTATGGGTAGTGGCTGGAGAGGGGCTTTAACCTGGTCTTGGGGTTTTCCCACTCGTTGGCACACCTCACAAGACCGGACATAATTAGCAACGTCCTTGCCCATTCCCTCCCAGTGGAAGGACTTCCCCAACCGGTCTTTGGTTCTGTTCACCCCAGAATGGCCACTGGGATGATCATGGGCTAAGCTCAAGAGCTTTACCCGATACTTAGTGGGAACTACCAACTGCCTTTGAGGATGCCAGTCTTCCTGGTGCCCACCAGAAAGAGTCTCCTTGTATAAAAGTCCTTGTTTTACAACAAACCGGGATCGGTTAGAAGAGCTGAGAGGCGGTGGGGTGCTCCGCGCCGCCGCCCAAGCTTTCTGAAGGCTGTCATCTGCTTCCTGCTCGGCCTGGAACTGTTCCCTTGATGCTGGAGACATCAGTTCCTCCTTGGACTGTGGACTGGGGCTTGGTCCCTCTGGAAGTGATGCAGGTGCTGGGGCTGTTTCCATTGACTGTGAACCGCTGTCCGCTGGTGCACTATGTGGTAACTCAGGCTCTGGCTGAGCCTCTTGGGTAGGGTTATCTGCTGCTTCTGCCAGTTCAGGCTCGCTGGTGCCCTCTGGCGTTGGAGTTGTAGACGGGTTTGCAAGCGCTGGACTCAGGGCTGGCAATGGTTCTGGTGCTGGTTGCGTTGCCAGTTCCGGTTCTGGGACTGGCTTTGGCTGGGTCTCTGGGATTGGATCCACTACGGCTGTTGCAGTCGTTGGCAGAGGATCCAGTTCCACCACCTTTGTCTGGGTCTCCGGTAACACAGACGGGGCCCTGGTGGACGGCTCAGGAACAGGGATGGGGGTGAAAGCTTGCTTAGCCTGGCTGCGGGTGACTATTCCCACCCTCTTGGCTACCTTCACATGGTTGGCCAAATCTTCCCCCAGCAGCATGGGAATGGGATAATTGTCATAGACTGCAAAAGTCCACATTCCTGACCAGCCCTTGTACTGGACATGCAACGTGGCTGTAGGCAAGGTTACAGATTGTGACACGAAGGGTTGAATTGTCACTGTAGCCTCTGGGTTGATGAGTTTGGGGTCCACTAGGGATTGGTGGATAGTTGACACTTGAGCCCCAGTGTCCCTCCAAGCGGTAACCTTCCTTCCGCCCACTCTCAAGGTTTCCCTTCGCTCCGAGGGTATGAGAGAGGCATCTGGGTTTGGGGATCTTTGGTGTGATTGGGGTGTAATGAACTGTAATCGGTTGGGGTTCTTGGGGCAGTGAGCCTTTATATGTCCCAGTCCATTACATTTAAAACATCGCCCTGCTAAGGTATCACCGGGACGAGGTTGGTTGGTGGAGACTGGTGTGGTGGGGTGAGAAGGCGTCTGGGGTTTCCCTTGGGATGTGGGCGGGGCCTTGGGTTGTCCCCGGTGGTAAGGTTTTGTTTCGGCTTGCCCCTTCTGATATTCGCTCCAACTGCTACTAGTTTTTTTCTTTTCTGCCACCTCCACCCATTGGGCTCCAATCTCCCCCGCCTCAGTTACAGTTTTGGGCTTCCTATCTAGGATGTACCTTTCTATTTCCTCAGGAACACCCTCTAAAAACTGCTCCATTTTTACTAGGGAAAGCAGATCTTCCAGAGATTTAACATTTGCTCCTGATACCCAGGCATCACAATTTTTGTCAATGTGGTAGGCATGACGGGTAAATGACACATCCGGTTTCCACTTTAGGGCTCTGAACCGCCGACGGGCATGCTCGGGTGTTAGCCCCATTCTGAGTCTGGCCTTGTTTTTAAAAAGTTCATAACTGTTCATGTGTTCCTTAGGCATTTCAGCCGCCACCTCTGCTAAGGGTCCACTGAGCTGCAGCCTCAGCTCTACCATGTACTGGTCTGCAGTGATGCTGTATCCAAGGCAGGCCCTTTCAAAATTTTCTAAGAAGGCCTCAGTATCATCGCCTGCCTTGTAGATGGGGAATTTTCTGGGATGGGAAGTGGTACCTGGAGGGGGGTTGTTAGCATTGGCTGGTGCATCCTGCTTAGCCTTTGCTACTTCCAGTTCATGCTTCCTTTCTTTTTCTCTCTCCTCCATCTCTTTTTCTTTCAGCTCCATCTCTCTCTTGTGGGCCTCCTCTTTGGCTTTTTCTTCTCTTTCTCTCTGCTCTGTCTCGAGTTTTGTTAATTGAAGCAGTCTCTGATGTTTTCTTTCATTTTCTTCTGCTTCTAGTTTGGCCAGTTCTATTTTGTTAGCTACTTCTTTGGTAGTCATTTTCCTGTTTTCTTGTGCTGGGTAACCCCCTTTGCAGTTGACAAACTGGGAAGCTCTCAGCTCTGGCTGCTGCAGAGTTAACAGTAACTTTCTAACTAGCTACTCCCGAGGATGTAAAAAGAAAAAAAAAAACAATTCAGCTTGTAAATACCTTTTACCAGTCATTTGCTAATTGAACCCTTCTCTTAACAAAGGACCTGTAAAAAAAACTTAACACCTCTGCCTTCAGGCAAGGAGAGATAAGATATGCATCTATCTACTTCCAGCTCGGCTTTCCAAGCAGCTAGAAGGAAAAAAAAATCTCACTGGCTTTTGGGTTTAAAATGATCCCACCGCTATTCACCATGTCAGGACTGAGATCCCCACTTTGAACTTTAGGGTACAAATGTAGGGGCCTGCGTGAAAAACTTCTAAGCTTAACTACCAGCTTAGCTCTGGTTCGGCTGCCACCATCAATGGATTCCCTCCCTGGGAAGCCTTGAAAAACCCTCACCAAATCCCTGGTGAAAACAAATCCAAAACCCCTTGGATCTTAAAACAAGGAGAAATTAACCATTCCCCTCCTTCCTCCCACCAACTCCTGGTGAATCAGTTCCAACCCCCCCCCTGGGATCTACAACAGGGAGAAATTAACCATCCCCCCTCCTTCCTCCCACCAACTCCTGGTGAATCAAGATCCAAAACCCCTTTGGATCTAAAACAAGGAAAAATCAATCAGGTTCTTAAAAAGAAGGTTTTTAATTAAAGAAAAAGGTAAAAATCATCTCTGTAAAATCAGTATGGAAATTAACCTTACAGGGTAATCAAACTTAAAGAGCTCAGAGGACTCCCCTCTAGTCTCAGGTTCAAAGTACAGCAAACAAAGATAAACACTCTAGTAAAAGGTACATTTACAAGTTGAGAAAAACAAAGGAAAACTAACATGCCTTGCCTGGCTATTTACTTACAAGTTTGAAATAGGAGAGGCTTGTTTAGAAAGATGTGGAGAACCTGGATTGATGTCTGGTCCCTCTCAGTCCCCGAGAAGGAACACACTCCCAAACAAAGAACACAAACAAAACCTTCCCCCCCCAAGATTTGAAAGTATCTTGTCCCCTTATTGGTCCTTTAGGTCAGATGCCAGCCAGGTTACCTGAGCTTCTTAACCCTTTACAGGGAAAAGGATTTTGGAGTCTCTGGCCAGGAGGGATTTATAGTACTGTACACAGGACAGCTATTACCCTTCCCTTTATAGTTATGACAACATCATAAAACAAACCTAGGATGCTCTTCTTTCCATTCCTCAATTATACACTTTTGTTTAAAATCAAATCCCTCGGGGATGCACATTCACTCTGTTGTCAAGCTGATGAATTTGGACCTTAATGAACTGTATGCTGTGATTATCATTTCTGTGCTCATATAAGGCTTCCTTACACTAGTATTTAGAAAGTGAATCCCACCTCACCCACCTGTGCAGCATCAATTGCTTTGTAGACTCCAGTTTGCTGTTTCTATCGCTCCTACCACAGGAAGACCCTTATCCTGACTAGGGCCCTCAAGGTGTTACTGTAATACAATTTAAAAAATTTACCCAAACATTGTTAGAAATGCAAAATTTTCAGATCCAGAAAAGTCTTATAGCAGGATCCTGATCAATATATAGTATTGTTTCCTATGCTGACGGTATCAGAGCATGCAGGTAAATCACATTTTCAGTAAGCTTTCCACAGACTGGACAATATATCTTCAACCTACATATGTGGCATGCTCACCTCTCCCATACGCGCAATCAAGTATCCTCATGATCTAGGAGAAACACAAGAAGTTATCTCCAGCCCTATCAATTTCAACAGGCTTATTCAAGGGTCGTATTTTGGTCTCAGCCTTGTACGTGGAGCTCTCATGAAAGTCTCAGGAATGGCTCACAGGCCAGAATTTGGTTCTACATGAATTTTTGGTTAGTTAAAACACACAGCTATTGCTGGCAATGCAGTTTAAACAGAAACTTCCTACCAGCCTCCCCTGTAAAATGAATGTGCGTCCAGCAGTGCCAGTATTTTTAGCAATTACTTTTTAGGGAGGAGTCCCCGAAGCAGGTTCCTGCACCTCAAAGCTTAGGATGTTATTGTTTTGTCTTCCAAAGGATGTTGTTTCATTGAAGCTCTAAACAACTGATTTTGATAATGGTTGGATAAGGCTGTCTCATTGTGATCAAACCCAGCAGGCAGGAAATCCACCAAGCTCCTGAGAAATCTTTTCTGCCTGGGAAAGAGGAGTTATCATCAGGGCTGGCTCCAGGGTTTTGGCCGCCCCAAGCAGCCAAAACAAACAAACAAACAAAAAACCGGGATCGCGATCTAAAAAAAGCCGCGATCGCGATCTGCAGCGGCAATTCGGCGGGAGGTCCTTCAGTCCCAGGCGGAGTGAGGGACCGTCCGACGAATTGCCGCCGAATACCTGGACCTGCCGCCCCTCTCCGGAGCGGCGGCCCCAAGCACCTGCTTGAGAAGCTGGTGCCTGGAGCCGGCCCTGGTTATCATAAAGCACCTGCATAGTTAATCCCTTTGCAAACTCCCTTGCTTTATGAAAGGGATAGAATTGATTAATTTTGGATACACAGAGTCAACCTCCCTTGTGGAAAGAAACATAAAAGACTTTTCCCACAAGAATTACTTCAATTTACCAGTCAGGATGAACCCATGACCTCATTCATCCAGTGGGGTTTCTGGGGCTTAGCTTTGGGAAAGGCAGATGAGCTGGCAAATATGCATTTGGACAGTAGTGACCACCCTAATCATTACCTGTCCCACCGGGGGAATGTTTAAATAAGAGCACTGAACAGGAATGCAATATGAGGCCTATCACAGCAGCATTATATCAAGAATATGGTCCCTACATCACTGGGTAAAAAAGAAAAAAAAATTGCCAACTCATACAGCATGTTCTATCCTGGACGATCACCATGGCCACATAACCTCGGCTGGATAGCCAAGTTACTCCATGGCAAGGGGGAAGGATTCCACTCCAGTGGATAAAAGCCTCGTGTCTCCCACGTTCTGCAGACTCCATTAGCCTCATTATGTGAAGCATCTCCTCTAGATAACAGCCCTTACAAATAATTCACAACTATTTACACTTGTGTAGTCATCCTCACTGGCATTAAATTACAGTAATAAGAAGGGCTAAAGGTATTCCATTATGTAACAGACGACGTGCCCCTCTGAAATTAAAAGGCAGAAAATTTACAATGACGATAAAAGACAGAGAGGTATTTTCAGAAGTGCTCAACATTGGCCTAACTTTGCTCCTACTGAAGACGAATCCGGTTTCACCGTTGACTTGAATGGGAATAAAATGAAGCCACCATAAGCTTTTTAATGGTGAAATGTTTCCCCCCACAGAACAACTTCAACTCAACTGGAGGTTCATTAAAACAGCATCTGCCTACTGCAATGCATGGAAATAATCTGAAATTTTTCACTGTAAGACTTCATAAAATGTATAGTCAACCCATGGAATTCACTCGCATATGAAATATTATCATGTTAAAGGATACACTAACAGAATTGGATTATTTTCTGACCATTAACAATATATATATTATAGCTGAAACAAGATGAGGAATTTGAGTTTCAGTTTACAAACTAACAGCTTGTAGGGGTCAGGAAGGAAGATTTTTCCCTACCCATGTACAACATTGCCTGCTAGAATAGGTATGGGGATTTTTAACTTTCTCCTGAAAGACTGGAATTGGTCAGTATCTGAAGCAGGATATCAGAGAAAAGATATTTTAATATCCCAAGGATAACACAGACTTGGGCAGGAAGTAGAAACTATTTGATAATGGGATCTTCAGTCTAGCAGACAAGGTATAACATGATCCAATAGCTGGAAGCTGAAGCTAGAAAAATTCAGACTGGAAATAAGGCATAAATTGTTTAACAGTGAAGGTGATTAACCACTGAAATAATTTACCAAGAGTTATGGTACATTCTCCATTGTTGGAAATTTTAAAATCAGGAGTGGATGTTTTTCTAAAAGATCTGCTCTAGGAATTATTTTGGGGAAGTTCTACAGCCTGTGTTAGACAGAAGGTCAGACTAGATGATCACAAATGGTCCCATCTGACACTGGAATCTATGAATTTGTTCAGACTCTTAATTTTTACATTTGTTTATTACATTAGAAAATGGTGAATGATGCATTTCTTATTTAGTAGATTAAGTTTTTACTTGTCATTTTTGTCAAGCTCTAATTGGATGGAAATTAGAATTCAGTTTCTATTTTTTTCATTATTAAATAAAAAACTATCTTAAATGTGTTGGTTACATAAGAAACAAAGTTTATCAAAACATGCCTTGCATTTATAACTGACTGATTATTAAAAAGAGGAAGTATTATTATTCTCTCAATCATGACTAGGGCTCATCAATGCTACGATAATGCAAGTTAATAATAAATTGTCTCTAGTTAGTGAATTGAACTCATTGTTTCTGGTCACAATTGTCCTTCAAGATTTTAGAAGGAGTAAATCTCATCCTCAAACACCCCATTTTTATTCAACACTGAAAGAAGAAAACAAGATTTCCTGCTTTTTCAACTCAAATCAGTTTCTTAATTTTGAATGAACTAGTCATTGAACTGAACTAGCTGAATAAACTGAAATGAAGAAAATATTCTCTATACCTGTAAAAGAGGCTAGTACTGTCAAGAGATGGTTTAGCACTTCAGCAAGGTCTGGTTTCTGGCACTTAGCCAGTGACTTCAACCAACTGAGTGGTTTAACTTTCTTTAATTTTTAAAATTTAATTTAATTGATTTTAATAGATTATAGTAAGTTTAGGATTTAATACAGGTTGACAATTTCAAAAATTATTTTAAATAGGTTTATTTTTAAAAAGAAAAATTTATTATCTGATTTTTCAAAATAGATTTTAATCTACAATGGATAGAATGCATCTTAAGCAGCCCTCTAGTACAACAGCTGATGGATTTCATAATAATAGAAAATCCTGAACTAAAAAAGATTATTTAGAAGACATAGTTTAGGGAAAGCCTGTGTTAACCCAAAATTATTTGGTGCTTATTTTTACCCTCCCCCCCACACACAATTTTCCCCATTCTTTCCTTACCTTTATCAAAACAAACATTTAAAAACAGTGACAGTATGAGGTTCAGACAAAAACCCACACAGTCACTCACTTTTGTTTAAAGATATTCTACCATACACAGTATGGCACTAAATTGCATAAGAGCAGATCGTGGAAACCTGTGAGATTGAGTCCACGTATGAGGAAGTGTTTCTGACACATTTTAGTTATGGTGGTCTACCCCAGAGGTATTTCAGTGACTGGCAAGTTGTTCCTCGCATATACACAGTTTGTAAAATACTTTGGGATGCATCTAGATTAGAAGTGCTACTATTAGGAATTATTGTGCCACCGAGCAATGGGAGAAGAGCCTCATCAGAACAGCATCAACATAAATGGAGTGAATTCTACAGACAAACAACTGAACTCAAGGTTATTACATTTTAGGTGTTAAATTCAATACTATAACTAAACATTATCAAATACAACAATTCAAAAACATAATGCACTAAAAGCATACAAAGACAAATCTAGGGAACCAACACAGGGGGAAAATGGGCTATGAGAAATTAAGGGAAATGCAAATGAAGGATCACCAATCGCCATACAAAAACCCATCTTCACCAATACACCCATATGGATCATACTAAAAAAAAAATAACTAGAGAAAAAATTAGGGAGGTTCTGAAACTGGGTCATTTGACTGAAACATACGTTGAAGTGAGTGTCACACTACAGTGAAGCCTAAACTACAATAAAGGCCAATTGTCTTGCGACCCACGGCCTTGTGTACATGGGGACACTCAGGAAAGTTCAACTAAAGGCATGAAGTCAACGTGGATAATTTATAGCACATTGAACCAGTGTGGGTGCGCTCATTCGGGAGTAAAGTAGCCTTAGTTTGTGCGCACACTTGGCAATGCGCATCCTCACAAGGAGTGCTTGCATTAGTTCTACAGTGAACTAAGGCTGCTTTACTTTTGAATGAGGGCAGCCACACAGCGGTTTAATAAGCTTTAACTAGTGCATTGACCATAGCTTTAGTTGACTTGTCTGCACAAGGCCACTCAGGAAAGTTAAGACAAGCCCTAAAATGCAGTAGTGGAATCCCTAGAAATTGGATGAGATTTGAATGAAGTAATGGAAAAGGTGGCACCAAGGCAGTGAAATTCAGCTACTTAATAAATAAAGCTTTTGATAATCAACCTGTTAAGTGTGATACTCAGTAACTATAACAGTAGCTTTCTCTGATAACGTCAGCAGTGACACAGGTTGAAGGGAATGCAGATTCCGGTGAATAAAGACAAAATGATGCTATGGCCCTGGGGGAAGGCTGCAATCTAGTTTGAGAAGGTCCTTTTCTTGTAGACCTTGTAAAGTTCACGGACTCTAAGTACAGGATGCCAGAGAGTCAGGGTATGCCTACACTTACAACGCTGCAGCTGCACCTCTGTAGCACTTCAATGTTGACGCTGCCTACACCGACAAGAAGGGCTCTCCCATCCATGTAGGTAATCCACCTCCCGGAGAGGTGGTAGCTAAGGCCAGTCTATACTACAAATTATGTCGATGTAACTTACATCAGCATACAGCCACCAGAGTTATTAAATCGCTTGTGTGTGCACACACTTGGCAATGCGCATCCTCACAAGGAGTGCTTGCATTAATTCTATTATCAGTGTGGGATGGCTCCTAGAGGCCAGTAACAGTTGATGTAAGCAACACAGTGTCTATGCTGACACTGCGTTGTCCTAATTACATCGACCGTGACTCTACACCGCTCTGGTGTTACTGAATCGGTGTAGAGAGGTACTTATGTCAGCGGAATCCACATTTAAGTGAAGACACTTGCACAGCTAGGTCGACGCAAGGCAGCTTACATCGACCTAACCCCATAGTGTAGGCCAGTCCTAAATTGATGGAAGAATTCTGTAGCGCTGTCTACACTGGGGGTTAGGTTGGTATAGCTACGTCTTTCAGGGGTTTGAAATTTCACACCCTTGAGACATATAGCTATACCAATTTAAGTTCCTAGTGTAGACAGACCAGCCCTAAATACTACCAAGGGCTTGTCTACACTTACATTTTATAGTGCTCTAACTTGCTGGCTCAGGGGGGTGAAAAGCACTTGGGGTAAGCACTTGGCGATCTAAAAAGCAGCCCACTTCTATTTAGGAACCCAAATATGGGCATAAGGCTCCCAACTTTCAGCTCCCAGTTTGAACACTTTAGTCCTCGGCTTTCTTAGGGTATGTCTACACTGGAAACTTCAAAGCGTTGCTATGGGAACGCTCCCGCAGCAGCGCTTTGAAGTGCCAGTGTGGTCGCGTGTGAGCGCTGGGATAGAGCTCTCCCAGCGCTCCTGGTAATCCACCTCCACAAGGGGATAGTGCTCGGAGCCTGTCTACACTAGCGCTTTAAAGCACTCAGACTTGCTGTGCTCAGGGGGTCAGCGCTAGTGTAGACAGGCTCCGAGCGCTATCCCCTTGTGGAGGTGGATTACCAGGAGCGCTGGGAGAGCTCTATCCCAGCGCTCACACGCGACCACACTGGCACTTCAAAGCGCTGCTGCGGGAGCGTTCCCATAGCAGCTCTTTGAAGTTTCCAGTGTAGACATACCCTAAGAAAGCCGAGGACTAAAGTGTTCAAACTGGGAGCTGGAAGTTGGGAGCCTTATGCCCATATTTGGGTTCCTAAATAGAAGTGGGCTGCTTTTTAGATCGCCAAGTGCTTACCCCTCCCACTGAAATCACTGAAAGCCTCAAGTGCTCACCACATTGGAGTGGGGTGGGGTGACAGGGAGGGGGAATCAAGCCAGATTTATTTAAGAGGCTAACCTTAGGTACCCAGGTTTGACTATTTTGGCCAAAGTTAGCAGCTACACCCTGTAGTGGGGTGGACACCCGCTCCTGCCCTGGAGGGCTTGAAACCAGCCCTGAAAGAGGGCTGCAGGGGTTAAAAGCAGCCCTGCAGAGGGCTGTAGCTCTAAAAGCTGGGCTGATTGGGAAAGCGGCTGCAGCTGGGCCACGCCCCAATCAGGCCACAGCTGGCCTGTATATAAAGGCTGGGAGCCAGGAGACTCAGTAGTCTCTCTCTGACTGGAGAAAGAGATAGGCCTGGCTGCTGGGGAACCTCACCTGGGGACCTAGAGTGAGGCAGGGCTGGGAAGCCCTAGGCCAGTAACTCCCCAGGCTGCAGGGCCTAGTCTTAGGCTCACCTAGGTATTGGGCTTGCAGAGGGGCAGCCTGAGGGTAGGTAAAAGGCAGCCAGTCCAAACCCCTTTGCCTATGATGAGTGGCTGATATTGCAGTCTGCCCCAGTGAATGGGGGCTAAATGGAGACTGGGCAGTAGCCAAAACTGAGGTGAAGTGGGGATAGTGGGTGGGGAAACTCAGAGAAAGTGGGGTATTGCCAGGGGAGCAGTACCCAGACAAGAGCACTGGGGTCCTGTGAGGGACATGGGGGGCCAATGGCAAGCGGATCACTGGCCTGCAGAGGGCGGTCCTGGGTCAAAGAGCTAATTCCCAAGGACGACCAGCAGGAGGTGCTGGAGGGGTGAGTCTGTGCTGTGCTACACACCCCCTGCTAGAGAGCTGGCTATAAAGGGGGGTTTCAAGGCCCATTTGATTAAGCAGAACCTGAGCATGAGGAGGATTCTCTTTAAAACTGTCCCTCAAAGGGCTCTAGACAAAACCAATAAAATCTGATATTCACAGATTGAGTAGAATTGCCTAATTAAAAAACAAACTATTCCAGCAATCTGCTCGAGTCTCCATTTCATCTGTCTCATTTCAAACAATTTAGATAGACAGGTCAGATAGCAAGTTGGTATTTTATAGAAGCTCTTTTGTTTTGTTACTGGGGTCCATACATGTAATAGGCTTTATCTTTGCAAGGAAATATTTGGCAGATAAACTTTTATGCTTCTTTTTGGAGGTGCATTTAGTTCTGTAATTAATCCCTCATTACGCGGGAATATTTTCTTTTCAGGAGCCCAGCAGGCACTCTGGCATGTTGAAAACTGTCGGCCTTTTCAGAAGGCAGCCAAGCAATTTGGCTGAAGATAAAACAAAGGGAACAAGCTGGGCTAGAACATTTATTGGTAATGAACTGAATGCCAGAAGGAATGAGTCTAACCTCTTAAAAGGACATGCTGGCACAATGGAGGGAGGGGAAAAAATCAGTTCTTGGTCATTTGAACTTTCTTGACAGGTCTTTAGTATGGGTTGTGTCCTGCCGAGGGTCTCCCGTGGCAGGGGTTACAAAACGGCAGCACAGCCTAGGACTAAAACTATCACTGGGAGAATGGGGTTGTAATACTGACGGTTTTTAATGGAACAAGTACACAGCAGCTGCAGACAATGACCAAGATACCTGCATTTTACAATATCTAGATTAAGGGGGGGGGGGGGAAAATGAATTGGTGAAACTGCACCATTTGTGGAATGGCAGAAGCCAGCCAGAATTATGCAAGGGTAGCTTCCACAAGCACATTTCTGGAACTTTTAATTTGCTTGTGCAGGTCGGAAATGTTGGTATCACCAGATTGTATTTCAATCAAAAAGCATGGGAGCAATTCACCTTGGAACAAGTAATTAAATCGCTGAGGGTGGCATAATGGAAGCATTGTGCCCCCATTCGCTCCCCAGTATCTCTATGCCAGCTGAACAATTAGATTCCTTTTCCCCCCATCTCTCCAAAAGCAGGAGAGTGAGCCTGTTTCCATCCTGCACCATAACTGGCAAAAAAGAGTGTGGGGCCTGGTTTGGAAGAGGGTTGCTTCAACACACGCTGATCTTATTCAAATACTGTCTATCTCTAATGCACAGTTCTAGTCCCAGCTCAGCCTGTGGTTTTGTTCAGAAAACTGTACAGACAGAGCATTTCTTATAAAGCTAGCTGACTCCCTAAAGTTGAGGGGCTTCTGGAAAGCTGTGGTGGCCTTATGTAAAGAAAGGGCAGAGTAGATTACTTATCAGTGCCATTTACCCTCAGGACTGGGGGTTCTACACTTAGCAAGTCTAGAACGCACAACCCTCACTCTAACACTCCCTGGAAGTAATGTTGCAGGATATCCCCTCCTTATTTGCATATCGCCCTTGGTCCAGGTCAGGGTTCTCCATTCAGACATTGTGTAGGGAAGGAAGGAGAAGAATTTAAACTGTGTCTGGGAATAACCACTTGGGTAGCTTTTAGAGGCCATAGGCTCAACAATATCAAATCTGTAGGCTCTCACTGTAGGTCTTTTTTGTAGCACAGACAGGGGCTTAGAATTAATTTATGTGGTTCTTTGTTTTGCAACTGCTTCAGTTACTGCTACTTTGTTTGGATAGAGATTGTGTTTTCAAATGCACTTAGTCCCATTTTCATCAGCAACTTGGGCACTTAAAATTACAACCACAGAGAGTTTTTATAACAGAGCCCAGATAACAAAGAAGCATTAACTCCCTATCCCAAACTAGGAACCTTTGAAATCTTCACAAGAAATTAAACCCTTAAGATGCTAGAATGGATACTGTGCACTAGACTAGAATGTGCAGCGTTTAAAGGGGAAAGGAGGAGTCTAAACACTACAATTTCACTTAGAAAACTTCACAATACAAACATCCTCATTTTGTCCCTTCTTTCCTCCTTTGATCCTTCATTTTCCTCCTCCCTACCCATCAAATGCATTTGTTACTGTTAAATTTTAATTCCCTGTATTTTGTTGGGTTACGGCACAAACTGTTTGATTCACAAAGGAACTTATGTGAATAACTGACTCGTTGGGTGCCTAATGCCAACATTTAGGCACCGCTGACATTCACAAAAATCACTGCTCAGCTGCTGCCTAGCCCTGAATGTATCTATTCCCATAAGCAAGCAGGTTTCCACTAGGGGACATGTGCAAAGCCCCCTAAGTCCTAATGCTGCTGTTAAGCTGCTCAGAGCCCTACCTCATGCCTAAGGCCCAGCAGGGATTCTCGAATGTGTCAGTCCCTGATCTATTGCACCTGCAGGACCCAAGGTGATAAAGCATGCCTAACCTGCACAGAAGACAGCCAGGGAGGCAGTGAACAGGTCAAAATTTTAGGGGTGGGCTGGCTGGCATATGTGCATCCCAGAATACCTAAAAACCCAATGGGTAGGGCACACACATGGGATGTGGGGAAACCCAGCTTTGAATCCCCAAGCCGCCTGATTTGGAGCAGGGACTTGAACGCAGGTCTCCCACATCTCAGGTGGATTCCCTGACCACTAGGCTATATAGTCACTCTCGCTTTTGCTCTCTCCCCCCCAGACAATTTCATTATTAATACGAAGTGGAACAGCTCTAACAAAGAATAGCCAATAGCCTAGCGGTAAGAGAGTCACCTGGTTGGTGGAAGACCAGGGGGTTCTACCTCCTGCTCCAAATCAGGTAGAGTAGAAATTTGAAAACTGGTCTCCCAGGTGGATGCCATAACTACTGGAATAGTGGCAATAATGGGGTGGCCTCTCTTGCTCTCACCAGTTTTTCCTGACAATGGGCTCATGTGGCCTAAATCCAGGAGAGGACACACAGCAAAGAATCCCAACCTGAGATAAGTGCCTAGCAACCAGGATCAATGGAAGTTAGATGCATAAATACTGAGATGGAGCTGGGCCCTGAGCACCACCCCCTTCCTCTGCATTTCACTCCTGGCTAGGTTACGCGGGTTCCCACTCAGCTTGCTGCCTTCTGAAAATCCCTTTCTTAGGGCTCTAACTCTCCCAATGCAATACATAGGATGCCTGGGCAATTAACTCAGGGGCTGTTATTTCCAATGGCAGCAGGGTGCCTATTAGTTAGGCATTGCAACACCTAATTCCCCTTTATATTTATGGTCAATACTATGACTTGGGAATGGAAATATTCAGTAAATTTCACAGAAAAGGCGTGGGCAAAAGTGATAAGTCACAGAAAGCTAATCAAACAAAGTTGTTTTCGTTACATCAACACATGCAAGAGCACAGTGAGGGGTGCTGAAAGGCAAGGCCCGGGGGAGTTACAGAGTGAGCTCACCTCACAGCAGCAGCTCCCCACTCCAGCTGTTGTGACTTAGTGCATTTAGCTCACAGCACCAATCAGCTATGGTCCATCTGCCCCTCTGTAAATGGAGAAAGAAAGGCAGATGAGCCAAACCTGAGTAGCACTGTGATTCTGTGCACCAGGTCGCAAGGCCACTCTGCTTGGGGGCATAATCAAATATGTTTTACAACCATTTCCAAGATTTCACAGACTTTATTCAAATTCATGATTTTCATGATCACTGTGACAAAAATCAACCTTACTTATGACCCACAGTACAAAGAGCAGATGCTCCAACTGACGCCGTGAAGCACTTCCCTTTCACAATTTGTTTAAAGCTATACGGACTGAAGGACAAATGTGTTTTACTTCTCAGCAAGTTATTTGCAAGTTACATGATAAACACAAGCGTTTAACTAGAGACTATCATTACAGTTCATGATGCAGAGACATGGTAAGGATGGAAGACATTTTCTGTTAAGTCAGCAAATACACAGAGGAGGTGTTTAAACATGTACAGTGGAATTTCCCCAACAATGTAAGACAACACAGATATAACTTAGATTGAGCCAAGGCTCTTGTTTACAACGTTCAGCAATAAAGGCACAATCTTTTTGTAAACATGTACTCATCTCACATCAGCTATCTAAAGTAGCATTCAAAGCATTTTATGGAGGTATATCAAGTCATAGCACTCCATTGCCTATGAACACTTTACCTTTGTAAAAGTGTGTCAATATTCAATAGATCACTATTAAGTCTCCCCTGTAAGTATTATGATGAATTTATGCAGAAAGTGTTTCCTCTTGCCTGTATCGGGGTACCAACAAGTTTCATATACTGTGGTTTTCCCCAAGGCAATTAAAGCTTCAGATTTCACTCACTGACACATTCATGCCTGCAAATTTATTTATTTTTTTTGCTCTATGTATTGTGCTAAAGACAGAATCCCTCAAACAGGAGGACTGGTTTAAAATTTGCAACACTTTTATATTAAAAATACAGATAAAATATCAATCCCTTTCAGTTGTGTGTCTGCTCAGTCCATCTCTCCCCAGTAACAGATTGTGCATTAGGAAAGTGTGACTTTGGGCAAATGAATTAACCAAATGTATTGACTTCATTAAAAACTGACTGGCCATTTGTTATGAGATTTATATTTTGAGATGCAAGTTTCTTTACCATGAGGTTCTGAGCATGCACTGCTTTCGGGAGGGTGGACAACAGTCAAAGAAACCTTTACCAATGAGACTACCAAATTTGAAAAATGCTATGATAAATATTCAATATAAAGTTAAAACCGTTTATGCCTTAGGCAAAATGAATTGTGCATCTTCATTCAGTAATACTGCATGACTCTCACACCAATATTCTAACAAAATTCTTACTACTCATACATACAAATCCAGTGATTATGCTAATCAGTGCAGTTCACTATTACATGAAACTTGTGCGTTTTTAGAGTATTTTCCTTCTGCCTCACATGGCTGATTCTGGCTGTTTTTTTAACACAGTGTTATTCTTTTCATGTTCTGTAGGACTGTCAACTGGTACCTGCAGAAAGAATTAAGGGATTAAGTAGTTATACAAATGAAGCGGTCCCTGACTTCAGTTTGCCTGGGAACAATGAGACTAATCATTAAATTCTACAGTTCATATAGCCAGTTAGACTATATTACTGTTTTAGAAACTAGATTTGGTGAATAATTAGTTTGAGTTAGATGATAATAGAAAGGCATAAAAAACAGATTCCCTTCCCCCTCCAATTTTTGATTAAAAGTCGTATGGAATTTAGATCTCCTATAAATTATATAATTTTCCCATCTATATTACAGATGGAGTGTTGACATGGATCTTACTGAGATTAACATTCAGCTCATCCCCAGTGTATTTAAATCCAATAGAGGAGAATCTTGAAAATAAGGAAATCCTGCTGTAACTTATAGGTACATGTGAATTACCTAAAGTAGGCAGAAAACTGTGTGATAGATGCTGTTATAGTAAGACTTCACAAAGGCATCTTCATTTCCTTGAAGGTCAAGAAAACTACAGGATGGAAAGATTTCAATGGTTTACCCTCATTTAAACAACTAGTGACTATGTAATATATTGCAAAGCTAACAGCTGGGGTACACATCTTGTGATCTACTAAAGAACCTAAAGCAATGGTTATTGCTCAACTTTCCCTCACTTCAAAAGGAACAAAGGGATACACCAGGGATTGGCAGCCCGTCAGGGAAATCCACTGGTGGGCCGGGACAGTTTGTTTACCTGCAGCGTCCGCAGTTTCAGCCGATTGCAGCTCCCACTAGCCGCGGTTCTCCATTTCAGGCCAACGGGGGCTGCGGGAAGCAGTGGCCAGCACATCCCTCGGCCCGCGCCGCGCCACTTCCCGCAGACCTCATTGGCCTGAAACGGCGAACCACAGCTAGTGGGAGCTGCAATCAGCCAAACCTGCAGACTCTGCAGGTAAACAAACCATCCCGGCCCGCCAGCGGATTTCCCTGATGGGCCGCGTACCAAAGGTTGCCAATCCCTGGGATACTCCAAAACCGCACTCAATAAATTCGTCATGGCATGAAACTCTACCATGCCTTTCTTTAAGACACACGTGGACCGCACTTAAAGGGAAGACCATTATATCACTGAAATGCCAAATATACAGCATGTACCCTAAGCCATGGAATCCTGCTAAGAGATATACACATATCAGTCACATAGAGAAATAATCAGATAACTGAGGGCAGGTCCTGAAGTGTATCAGTTGCTCTAGCTGAATTAGGAAGCAGTCACATATTGTATTTTGATGTTAAATACTCATGAAATTACAAGTCAAATATTTAAGTGCAATAATACAACCAAAATATAAAAGGTTAAATCACTTACAGCTTTAAGGTCTGTGTTCAAAATCCCAGAATTTACAGTGTGTCTCCGCAAATCAGATTTGATTAAGGCTGAAACAAAGAAAACATTTATAACCCCCAACTTTCCCATAACGCGACCATTCCAGGAGACTGACTGTACCACTATGGCACAGTTGTGGCAATTACTTTATCACTGGTTCAAAAGAGATTTCTTTATTTGCACTCTGACTTATTCACCTACCCATATTATTCACAAATTTTAAACTTGCCCCTCACAGAAGTCATTTAACAACAGTTTTTACATATGACATTTTCTTAGCCGCATTAAGCCATCGGTGAGAGTGTGGTGAATGTTGACGTTTTTGGCACATACTCAGCTGTTTACATGTGTACCGGGAAGTAAGTCCCAGGTATAAATTTGTGAACCAAACAGTAATTTCTCTAGTCTGAGAATGTTAGAGCTGCCCAGAATGAAATCTTGTCAGGCTGTTTGCATGTCTCTAAATCCCCACAGAAGAAGGCCCTCAGAATAGAAGACTTATGTACAGAATCTCTTTTATGAAAGAAGAACAGAAGAGTTTTATTTCTAGAGGGAAAGCATCTACTTCCATGCCCCAGCACCTCTCCCATGTTCCCTCAGAGTGCACAATGTCCATGGATTTCTTACTAAACATCAGACCACCAGAGAAGAATGCTATCAAGCCACCCACTGGGGAATGAAAGCATGTGAATGGGACGCAGTACTCCAGGAATCACTCTCAGGTAAGATTCCTGCAAGTCAGTTCCTCTCTTCAAAGCAACATGCTTTGACATTCAAATGCATTAAATTACAAGTGTGGTCCAGTGAACCAACCACAGGCCCGAGATCAAAAAATCCCACATTCTAACCATGGATTTGACTTGTTGTGGCACATTGAGCAAGCCACTTTATCTGAGGCATAGATAAGCTCCTGTCTATAAAACAAGCGTGATTTGCTTCAGTTTCTTTGCACCACGTTATATAAGTACTAGGGTTATTACAGTATCAAAAATGTTCTGGATTACTACAAAAGTGAAGCAGTGCTTATTCACTTTTATGAGCTGATACTGTATATAGGCTATAAAGCTTTAACAACCAAATTTCTAGTTCTTCATTGGATAATTTACCTTTAAAAAAGGTCTATAAGCCAAGGAATCAAACTCAAGCTAGTGAGGGAAAACTTTCACATACACATAAAATGCCATTATTTCCTCACTAGCCAATTGACATCCAGCATTCCTCATAATCAAAAGGTTCTTATCTTAAGCACACACTCAGTGGTGGGTATTTCTAATTGGCTAACAAGGTTAGTTTTTCTCCTTATTATATTCCATAATGGATGGTTTTGCCTTTAACAAAGAAGTTGCAGACAAAAAATAAATGTGAAGAATGCCAATGCCATCCAAAAATTTAACAAGTCATTAAAAAGCGAATGCCTAATCAGTTCTCAAAAGCCAGCTAGAAGATGACATGAATGTTTTGCACATTAATAGCATACCATTAAAAACCTTTAAAAAATAAGTAATTTGTAAGACAATTACTAGTAGAATTGCTTATGCCCCACATATATAGGGCATCAGATAACACGAGATCTTATAAGACAGCTTTGCAAGCTTGTCAATAACACCTACAGGCAAAAATCTCTTATCCCGCTCAAACACCAATATGCACAAGAGCCCCATCTCCCAATACACACACTAGTGCACATGTGGATATGTGCAATCCAACACTCTAGGGATGAGGCACATAAAACTTCGAGCTTTCTTGAGCCATCAGGTTTGAACAAAGCCCAACGATACATTAGTTGCTCTTTTAGATTTCTAGAGGATTAGTTTTACAGATTTTAGCCAACTCCTTATTCTCATAATTTTGTAAGTAATAATACCCCTCTAGCAGTCAAACTCCAGAGAATGAGATAGCTGCCATCACTGATGTCTAATACCATAACTAGGCAATTCCAACCCTTTTCTGATGGCAGCTGGAAGGAATTTGTGGTTTCACCTCCAAACTGGCAGATCAAGTTCATACAAAGAAACCTCTTTTTCACAAAATAAAGCTTTGTGCTGTCTGTTCATACAACCATTGGATCATTCTATTCTAGAAGAGTGATCACCCCAGGCAACTACTAGAGATAGTCATTCACTCCAAAAACATTAAAATCAATTATTAAAAAAACCTGGATTTTTGCATAGGCCAGAAAGGACCATTGTGATCATTTAGTCTGACCTCCTGTATAACACAGGCCATACACACAAGGCCAAAATAATTCCTAGAGTATATCTTTTAGAAAAAACATCCAATCTTGATTTAAAAATTGTCAGTGTCAATTGAGAATCTACCATGACCTTTGGTAAGCTGTTCAAATGGTTTATTACTCTCATTGTTAACAATTTATTTGTTATTTCCAGCCTAATTTGCAGTTATTTGCTGAGCAATGTATTTGATTGGAGCTAAAAAAAACCCCACATATTTAAATAATCACTCTGGCTTGTAAACAGACAGACATTGCTGGCAAAACTAACTTCGCCCAATAAATCCATTTAACCAAATCTATCCAAAAATCTCTATACCTTAAATGTGCTTTTTCATACTTTGGATTTAAAAATAAATCCAGTTTAATGTACTCATTTAAACTGATGTATGTTTTTCTCATTTATGTTTACTGAAGATAGTCAAATGTTCTAAATTTATGAAGACACTGTAGAATTGCAGCCAGGAATATGACTGTATATGTAGTTGCTGTGTTGCCCTTAGAATGAGGTATGCATGCAGTAAATATGGATAACGATTCTTTAATCAAGAAATAATTTTCCATCCTTTGACATAGATAAGAAAACGGTGTGTTTAAACTCTATTGCTTTGTTGGAGACACTGACTCAACAACAAAGAACAAAAATATCTACATAAATAAAGATAAATAGCAAATGTGATTAGTTACCTGTTAAAATAATGCCTACAAACATCCATGCACAGAGGAAAAGGTTTCCCGCACGAGGGTCATATACTGTTATGAGCTTTCCTTGAACCAGCGTAAAAAGAATCCCAAATATCTGTAATCAATCATCATAAAACATTTCAGATTTTATTAGACTCACTTAGTAAATCTCTTCTAATTTAGCTTATAAAAATCCAGATCAGTGTATTGCAGTTTATCTACCAGTCTAGAGACTGGTAAATAAACAAACACTATAGGAGCGCAATAAAATGCCAGTAGCCAAATGTAGGACTGTTTCCCCAAAAATTCAGGCAGAGAGACTTTATTAAATGTTACCCTCATATACAAGAATAAGCCTGCAATAACCTGTGCTGAAGCATTAAGGAGTCCTGATGAAGTGCCTTCAGACTCTGGGTATGTAATTTCCACAGCAAACTCAAAGCCAAGCGGGAGATAACCTGTCATGAAGAAGCTGAAGGGGGGGGGGGAGGAGAAGGAGGGAGGAAGGACAAGAGTATCATAAGTGTGGCTCTAATCCATTGTTATGGATATGAAAAACAAACCAGAACAAAGGTCATTTTAAAGTATCAGGTTACAGTGTCATGTGCTTGATTTCAAGAATTTATATAGTTTAGGGCTTAATCTGGCCCTCCCTAGTTATCTGCCCTTGTCTTACAATTTCATTCTCATATTCTTCCACCATAGATTCTAGTCCTGACACGTTTGTCTTATTCTCATTGATCTGGAAAAAGGGGTAAACACTGAGGTGGCAAAATTTGCAGATGAATAATTTTGTATCAAGATAGTTAAGTCCCAAGTAGACTGCGAAGAGCTACAAAAGGATCTCATTGGGTGACTGGGCAACAAAAATGGCAGATGAAATTCAATGTTGATAAATGCAAAGTAATACACACTGGAAAACACAATCCCAACTATACATATAAAATGATGGGGTCTAAATTAGCTGTTACACTCAAGAAAGAGATCTTGGAGTCATTGTGGATAGTTCTCTGAAAACATCCACTCAATGTATAGCTGCAGTCCAAAAAGTAAACAAAATGTTGGGAATCATTAAGATAGATTGGGAATCATAAGATAGATAATAAGACAGAAAATATCATATGGCCTCTATCTAAATCCATAGTACGCTCACATCTTGAATACTGTGTGCAGATGTGGTCGCCCCATCTCAAAAAAGATATACTGGAATTGGAAAAGGTTCAGAAAAGGGCAACAAAAATTATTAGGGGTATGGAACAGCTGCCATATGAGGAGAGATTAATAAGACTGGGACTCTTCAGCTTGGAAAAGAGACAACTAAGGGGGGATATGATAGAGGTCTATAAAATCATGACTGGTGTGGAGAAAGTAAATAATAGGCAGCAGGTTTAAAACTAAAAAAAGTAGTATTTTTTCACAGAATGTGCATTCAACCTGTGGAACTCCTTGCCATAGGATGTTGTGAAGGCCAAGACTATAACGGTTCAAAAAAGATAAATTCATGGAGGATAGGTCCCTCAGAGGCTATTAGCCAGGATGGGCAGGGATGGTGTCCCTCGCCTCTGTTTTCCAGAAGCTGGGAATGGGCAACAGGGGATGGATCACTTGATGATTACCTATTCTGTTCACTCCCTCTGGGGCACCTGGCACTGGCCACTGGATACTGGGCTAGATGGACTTTTGGTCTGACCAAGTATGGCCTTTCTTATGTTCTCCCATAACCATCTCTGTGTTTTGTTCCATGCCACCCTCTATATATAGAGCTCCCTTCTGAAGCTGGTCCACAAAGCCACTACCCTCTCTTCACTAAAATCCCTTTACTAAAAGGCCAATTTCTTGCAAGTGCAGGACTTAAACAGGCAATTTAGTCACCAAGCTGTTCATTTATGCGGAGGAACGGGATTGACCATCAGTACAGACACTAGACCTGCAACTGGGGATTGCTGTGGAAATTGGGCGAACTAAATGATGGAGGGCAGATGGGAACTCAGTGTACTTACTTTTTACAATTATAACTTAGACTTAACGCCTATCATCACCACAATTGCTTCGCTTATATATCCCTTTCCTCACCTCTCTGGGGTTTTTTTAGATTATACGCTCTTGGGGGCAAGGACTGCATCTTCCTCTGCATTTGGGATGAGCCTAGCATATTTCGGATGCTAGGAAAATATAAATTGTACATATTAGCAAGTAGTATTAGTGAGCTCAAATGCCCAACCCCACTACTTTTGTTTATTTGGGGGGCTGATCCAATGATCATTGAAGTCAATGGGAAGACTCATTTGTTTCAATGGGCTTTGGATCAGGCTCTCATAAGAAAGCTAAATCTGGTCTTCATCACACCAGTGAAAATTGAGAGTAAATCTACTGACTTCAGCAGAGACTAGAATTTGGTCCACTCACCCATTGTATCTGTAGCAGAAGATAGGTTGTATGTATGGAAAGGGAGTTTTACAGGTATAGTCTTTTAGTTTAAAAAAAAAAGCCCTTAGATACCTTTAAATACAGTTTTTAACTAGAATTACAACCTGTCTTCCTTTCCCCTTTGATTCCTTACCCAAGCACTCCTCCAGTCACAAACACTATTACA
This sequence comes from Malaclemys terrapin pileata, assembly GCF_027887155.1. Taxonomy (NCBI): domain Eukaryota; kingdom Metazoa; phylum Chordata; order Testudines; family Emydidae; genus Malaclemys; species Malaclemys terrapin. Next base: position 44,301,013 of record NC_071507.1, on the reverse strand, counting down.
AGGTTTCCAATGTCCAGGGTGAAAGTAAATATGATCATTCCAACAAATGAGAGAATGTAAACGATTAAAGTAGTCTGTCTGCAAACAAAACCCAAGAGAAAATACCCATTGTAAACCGGAGAAGACAATACATATTGTCAAACATGGAACAGTCATATAAATATTACATATTCTCTTTGCTACAACTGAAATATCAGTTTTAAAAATCTGCTTCAGGTAATTCCAACTCAGATATATCATGCATTTCAGTGAGGCTCTGTCCGTCCCCTTCTCCTCATTCCCTTAGTTATATGGCTGCTTTATTCAAGCCACAATGGAGGGGAATGACTTGCTCAGATTCACAGAGGACAAGTAGTTACACCAGAAGATGACGTCAAGCCCTTTGTAGTTCCCTGCTCTATTGCATTCTCTGAACGACACTACTGGATTACATGCTATACTACATCAAATCTCAAGCAGCCAAATTGAACACTATTTCCAATAAAAGTGAAGAGTCAGATAAAAAACAAGCCAAATCTGATTAGAATGAACTATTCATTTTACAAATTGTATTACAGACTGAGCAACTGAGGCACACGCTTGTTTTATTAGCCAATCACATGCAGCAGAGCAACCATCCTACTGCATTACCATCCACTGGGGTTATTAAAGCTATTGTACATAATTTATGATAAAGAAACAGTCACTGAAATAAGAACTTCACTCTAAGACTGAGAGTTCTTGTTTTGAAAAATCAATATCCCCTATTTCCCTTGTACATGTTTGCTAAATGCCACAGCATGTGCATACTACAGAGCCTGTAACAGTGTTCTGCTGCACAGACATGCCCTGGATTAAAGGTTGTGTTGTGCTTATTTAAAGATCCAGCAGAGGATGCAAAAATTTGAATTAATAAATTAAGCTCCTAATTTACAATATGACAATGTGGTGAAGCCAGTATGCTCCACCAAAGGAAGGACTTGTTGGGTCAAAGCTGGAACAAGATAAAATGGAGAGCGGTGGGACTGCTGGAACCCAAGATGCCTTTCCTATTTTGCTAACATCATGCATGCATTCTCCAGCCACAGGGATAGACAGAAACCCCTACAAATTCACATCACACTATAGTGGACTCAGCCCAACCTTGCCAAAACCTCATCCTGGCCAGAAACCAATGAGATTGAGTCTAAGACTCTTACCACAGTCTCAGTCATGGCACTCCCTCAAGGACAAAGAAAAATCATGGACATACTGATTTTTTTTTTTTTTATCATTTCCCTTCTGCCTTCCATAAAGGTGCACTTGAATCTTTGCATTTTTATAGAAGACTTTTTTTTCCCCTAACACAATTGCACATCCGCCTACCCCTGCCCATCCCAACTCCACTCACTTACTTGTATGTTTTGGTGTAATCCAGCCACAAACCGCAAATAATGGAACCCACCATTCCTGCTACCACCAGTGTCAAGCCAATCCTCCCAGCATTCACTTCTTCTCCCTTTCAACAAATATTTATATGGTTTTTATTAATGACTCACTTCCACTCAAGGAGTCAGGCTCTCAGGCCTCTTGACAGTTATAAGTACAAACACTAGTACTTATCACCTCTATAACTGTATGGAGCATGCAATTTTAAGGGACTACAAAGGAGACTCTGAATCCTTGATCACACAAAAATGCCTACAAAACATCTGGGACACTAACTCTACAGATATACAAATGAAAAAGCAAAGGATTCAAGAGAAACTTACCTTATAATATGTCACTATCATTTGGTTCAATAATGTGGAGACAGAATAAAATGCCCCAGTCATCATACCTGCAATAGAAAAACAACATGATGTACCCTCCATATCATAAGTGTCAATAATAATCAAATGTTTACATTTAAAGAAGCTACGTTCCCCACCAGGAAATTCAGTAAGTCACCAGCTCGATGTCTACTTATCGCACTTTTTTTTTTTTTTTTTAAAGATTTCTCTGTATCCTAAAGCGCCCCCATCCTCCCCCTATACTCTGTGCCCAGACTCTCAAGGGCTAGCATTCAAGCCACCATCTGTCTGGATGAGGAGAATTCGAATGATAACTTTAGAGGTCTATGTTAGCTACTCCTTAAAAGGAGGCACGAAAATTAAAAATCACACGTCTGAATGTATTTTACCTATTCTTAAAAATGATAATTAAGATAATAACTTAAAGAGATTAGAGAAAATATATTTATGGTTTCCTCAGGGGGTTTGCTTTGTGCATTTAAAAGCATTTTGTACACAGCTTCATTGTTCCCACAGTTTGTTTCCCTAGGTCTTCCACACATCAGAGAAAAACAAAGCAATAAGCAATAAAGCTACTTTCCTCAACAAGGCTTGCTCTCCCAGGCTGTGTCTACACTAGAGACATTTACCATGCTAAGTGACATTTGTCCCCTCAGAACTACTCTCTCAATCATTTAGCAGCTATAAAGACTATGATTTGTCAAGGCTTCACATCAATTAAGCTTCAGTCATTCCAGGCCCAATTTGAATGCCAGAAGTGCTAGTACAAACAGTGTAAGTAATCCTTCTACTATAGTGGGTGAAGGATGTCAGGAGTAGAGCTAATGACAGCCTTTCCTCTACCTGCTTCCTCCAAAAGTACCATGATGCACTGAATTCTGCTCATAGTTTTTGAGAAGACCACAGGCCACCCACAGTTTTTGATCTCAAGCTGCTAAACGAGTGATGGCATGGCAAAGATCAGATGGACTCTAGGAACGTATCTCGCCTTTATTACCAGCCTAAAGACAGAAGGCAACACTCACCATAACTGATCAGCAAAAGCACAAAAGGAATATTTCTGAACAGGTTAATTATTGATTGTTTATAAGAGTAATCTTCAGGAGGAATGTCCTGGAGAACTGCTTGAGCCTGGCTTGGAGGAAATTTAGGCTTTTCATCAAACACTAGAACAAACAGAAAAGAAAAACATTAAAAGGATTTTTCACCCTACTTATCTTTATCAGTTTGCTTTGAGTAATGGCTTGGGATTTTATGTGAATACAAAATGTTCTGGTTTAAGGAACATTGTAAAGTAGATTTTATGAAAGCATAAACAAACATCTTCTATTCTGACTTTATCCTCCAATGAGGGCTAGCCAGTCTGAACATGCCACCTCCATTCACTCTGGTTGGAGCGCTACTGACAAACATATCCTAGAGACATTTTTTATCTGTCACATGTTTGGGCCCTTAAAACTTAGAATATAATTAGTTCAAACAAATGCCAAAGTCATGCTGTGGCATAAATTAATTGGCACACTATTCAGAGCACTATGTCTCTCTCTTTTCAAGATGACTGAACAGCTTACCCACACCAGCGTCAACATATTCCACTCTACTTGGACCTGGTCCAGTTTGTAGTTGGAGTCCCAGAAGTAAACAAGCCAGTGAATCAGCACATTCCTAAATACACCTTGAGCTAACTTCAGTTCAGAAAGAAGATGCAACAGTTCAGATCCTGAAACTGAAGCATTAATATTGGTAAGCCTCCACCATAACTTCTTTTTAAAGAGCTTGTTTTCCTCCTGGTTGAGTGTAAAGGACCAAGATTAAGGGCTTGTCTACACAAATGATTAGTTTTCAGTAGCTGGGGTCTGAATCTACCCCACAATAGCCTGCTGTGAACTAAATGCCCATGTGGACTCTGCTCCGCACATAAACAATTCGTTAGCACTCTTTGATCTAGTCCTCTTTGAGATGGGACTAGATTAAAGCGCATTAATGAACTGATACGGTGGGTCAGCAGGGTCCACATGCACAGTTAATCCACAGCAGGGTAGGTTAGGATATTCACACCCCAGCCTGCTGCGAACTAAATGTTCATGTAAATAAGCCCTAAGAGTCCTTTACTCTGGATATACTTCAAGGGAGACCATTTTGTTTCACTGGAAACTTGTCAAGTTACAATAACTCTCTTCTTTCTGATTGGCCCCACAGATAACTGAAAAACAAAACATTAAAGCTGTGATTTTCAACTTTTTCTCATTTGCAGACCTCAAAAAATTTTTAAATGGAGATGTGGACCCCTTTGGAAATCTTAGGCATAGTCTGCGGACCCCAGGGGTCCACAGACCACAGGTTGAAAACCACTGTTCTATAGTAACAACAATCTTTTGCAGACTGCTTAAATAACCCCTGCATTAGAGGACTGGCAAAAAAGAAACAGTGTTTAAACTGCTGATTGCTCCTTCTCATGCTCTATCTTGTCCTTGTACTAAAGAGGAAGTCAGCTGACCTTCCTTGAAAGCGTCTTTGAACCCTAGTTAGATGGGAGATATTCTTTTTGGCTAACATTGCTAACACAACCTATGACAACCTATATTAAGGTCTAAACATACTATAATATATTAAAATCGTTAAAAAAATAATATTTCATCAGTACATTTGCTGCCTACGTTTTAGAGTCAAACCATTCAACTGATGGAAGTCACTGGCTAAGTACCTGGAACCAGCGTTTGTTGAAGTGCTAAACCAGCTTTTGACAGAAGTAGCTTCTTCTGCAGATGCAGAGAGAATATTTTCTTCATTTCAGTTTATTCCACTAGTTCAGTTCAATGACTAGTCAATTCAAAGGTAAGGAACTGACTGGGAGCTGAAAAAGCAGGAAAGCTTGTTTTCCTCTTCCAATGACTGAATAAAAACAAGATGTCAGAGATCGACTAGCCCTAAAATCTTGAAGGACATGCAGACAAGAAACAATTACTTCAATTCACTATCTACAGACAGTACTTCCTTTGATTAATAAATCTGTTTGAATGCAAAACATGTTTTGATTAACTTACTTGTTTTTGTATGTATCCAGCATATTTAAAAGTAGTTTAATAAAAGCAATTTTAAAATGCTGTTTCTGTGCATTTAACTGAATTTAAATTTCCATTCAAATTCAGTTTGCCACAAATCACAAGTTAAAAACCAAAAACAAACAAAAATCATCTAATAAACAAGGAATGTGTCATTCTTCATTTTCTAACACAATAAAAATATAAAAATTAAGAAAATCTGAACATATGTTACAGTATAAAATTGCTAAAATAAATGTGAATAGATATAGTTTAGTAAAAAGTAGTACCAAAAACTTAGGGTAAGGGTTATATTTAATAGCAAATCAACGTATTTCAATTGTTACCAACCAATGAGACTCAGCTATTATTTTGGAAAATAACTAAAAAGTACAAAAGCAAAACAAGATTAGAAGTGATTATTTAAATCAAGGTTTTCTGCTTGCTGATTTATATCATGATTAAAATCAATCCACTCTGGAATGAAGCAGGATCACATTAATCAGATCACCTAGCCCTTAAGTATTTAGATGTTCTGCTTACAGTGGCAAAATGAGGGTCAATCTAGCTCCCTTATTTAGTAATAAGGCCGAAAGTGCATTGCTATGCTAACTCCATTATATCTCAGTATTACAACATTTGTGACATAAGGTCACAAGATGGAAAAAAAAAAAAAAAATCACAACTTTGTGCAGAAGACCTGTCAAGGACCTCTATATTGTTTATGCACCATTTTAAAGGGCTTAAATGGTACACAGAGTCTTCATGCAGACCCTCTACAGAAGGATGAATTTCACCCCAATCCTTAAAGATTCTACAATACACAAACACAAGAGAATAGGGCAGGGGTCGGCAATGTTTGGCACGCGGCTCGCCAGGGTAAGCACCCTGGCGGGCCAGGCCAGTTTATTTACCTGCTGACGCGGCAGGTTCGGCCGATCGCGGCCCCCACTGGCCGCGGTTCGCGGTCCTGGGCCAATGGGGGCGGCGGGAAGCCGCGCCCAGCACATCCCTCGCCCCCGCCGCTTCCCGCCGCCCCCATTGGCCCGGGATGGCGAACCGTGGCCAGTGCGGGCCGCGATCGGCCGAACCTGCCGTGTCAGCAGGTAAATAAACTCGCCCAGCCCGCCAGGGTGCTTACCCTGGTGAGCCCCATGCCAAACGTTGCCAACCCCTGGAATAGGGCAAGAACAGACTTTCAGTGGTACCTGAATTTACATGCTTTGGTATGGGTTTGTATCAGACCCTTAACAGTCTGTAGTATAACTTCTTTTATTTACAGTATTAAAAGTTGAATTTCTGTAAATATACCATTGGCTCCGGAGTTTCTTTAGGGATCTTTTGGATACAAATAAGCCAATGAACCCTTTAAAATCTTTCTGACCTTTGTATATATCTCTAAAGACATAGTAACACCATACTAGCTCAATATCCGGTGGATATAAAAACAGTGTCAATAATTGTTCAAGTGCCATTCAGCTGTATTTGATGCTTTAGCATTTTTCCTTTTTCACTGTAGGTGGAACCACTAAAACAAAGCACATAAAGACTTACGAAATAAAGTCTAAACACAAATCCTTTCTAACTTGCTATTTAACAATACTTGAAAGTGTTTACATTTTAATCTTAGTAGGATTCAGTTCTCATTACTTTGATCTATTCAATTAGTATTTTTCCCCCTACCACTTCCTTAAACTTTAGTCATCCTCAGGTTAGATAAATCCATACATTGCTATTTGGTAATCACTAGACACTCAATCACCAATTTGCAGTATTGATCAGCAGCTTTCACATTGACTGTGAGTGAGAAACGTGAATTCAGTATCGAAGACTGAAAAAATAAGAGCAGCTCACCAGCTTTATACAACCACATCAGATGTTCTATCCATCCTCCTGAAGCTTTAGCAAACCAAGCCCTGCTAAAACCTCACAACTCCTTCCAATGACAGGTGATGAGGTTTTATCAAGAAAACAGGAGATAAACTATGTGGTGTAGAAGGAAATCAAGCTCAACTTTAGGTAAACGTTATACATGAGGAACATGGACATATTTGTCCATGTGGAATAAAGCAAAGGGAGTATATCACCTATGAAAGCCTGCAACTCATTCATTTATCATAGATGTAACTGACCTTGGGCTTGTCTAGATGGGTTAGAGCCTGGAAAGCTGGGGTGTAAATCTGCTGCACACTAGCATGCTACACACAGTCTGCGTGCCGCGGATGCTGCCGCTGTGCCCTGGTTTCTAGCAACCAGCAGAATAAAGAACACTATCCCCAGGGTTCAAAAGGAGTACTCTTAACTCTGGCACCATTAAGCTGAGATCCTCTTTCTGAACACTTCTTTGAACCGACATCAGTCATTTAGGGAATCTCCTGGTGTTGGGATGGCTGAAGATTTTACAGTTGTCAACTGAAGGAATGGCAGAAAATCAAGAGACTTCAGTTATAATAACAAGTCCAAAAATAGACTAAGAGGGAGCAGAGCATGAAGACATGTTATCTGCTGCCAACAGAGATAACCTTTTCCATACCTGGTAGTAACACTGGAGGATTTTATGCAACTTTACTGGACACGCTAGATCAGAAGCTGATGTCTCATAATCCAAGCTGCAAGATGAAGAGACTTTGGCCTGGGGATGCAGAACAAGGCTGTCTTCCTGGGCTAGGCATTCTGAACACACCGAAGACAACCATGACAGATCCAGAAGATGCACATACCTCTACTACTTGGCCCAAACAGGAGGGATCAGAATGACACAGGCCTTGTCCTGTCTGATCACCAATGTACATACAAATCCACAGAATAGGAGGATTCTGCTCCAGTCCCAACAAGAACACATCTCTAAATGTGTTTCCATCGATCTCTGCTCTGAAGCAAAACTGAGGGAGCTTTGCATTGCTACACTTGCAGCTAGCAAAGAAAAGGAAGATACTGAAGCAACTGGGGCCAGGCTCTTACACTCTCACCTGTGAACATTCAGTGCCTTGAGGGAATGCTTGTGCAATCCCAATGCCCACTGCTTTTTGAGCAAGTTCCCAAAGCTCAGCAACACCTTGGAGCACAACCCACAAGAGGTAACATGCAGAAACCACCTCAAGTATTATCAGTGTACAATTTATAGAAGCTTATTCTCAATTTTTTTGCTCCAATGGCATTTCAACTGGTTTAAAGTTAAAACAGGAATTTGAGGCGAAGTCTACTCTTAAAACATCTTCTGGTGTTGTAACATCAGTTAGGGTTACTTGTGGCACCTTAGAGACTAACAAATTTATTTGAGCATAAGCTTTCGTGGGCTATATATATGTTCCATTCTATGCATCTGAAGAAGTGGGATGTAGCCCACGAAAGCGTATGCTCAAATAAATTTGTTAGTCTCTAAGGTGCCACAAGTACTCCTGTTCTTTTTGCGGATACAGACTAACACGGTTGCTACTCTGAAATCAGTTAGGGTTGTGATTTTTCTTTTTAAATAACGTTTTATACCAGCAAAAGCTCTAGCTTAGATGCAGTTATACTGGCCAAAAAAAAAAAGGGCTTTTGCGGGTACAGCTCATATAATTATGGGGAACTGGTATTCGCTATTCTGACAAAAGCACTGTTTGGTATAAACTGCATCTATACTAGGAGAGTTTGCCGATACAGCTATTCCTGCAAACCTTTTTTAGTGCAGACTAGGCCTAAGTCTATTCAGGTCTTTTTCTACAGCTCAGGGCCAACACACAATATGGCATAGCATGGTTAAACGCAGGCAAACACTATTTTAGCCAAACAAAACTTGCACATGAATTCAACCTATCTACTTATACAGCCCTTACCGTTATAAGCAGTACCTCCCAAGAACAAAAAACAAGCAAATGTAATTCACCACTTGCTAAGAGTATCTCGACAGAAAGCAGATGTATGGTGTGACACACTGATAAGTGTATTCCAAGGAAAGCCAAGTCAGAGAGGCGGGGTTTGCAATTTTTTCTAAAACCTAAAGGTCATGGAATTTAGAGTCACTATTAGATTGCTCAGCTCACACAGTCACTATACGAAATGTTTCACTTACCAACTCCTGTTAATAAGAATAAAAGTGTGGATACTGCTGCTGTTCCATAGAACATGATGCTGATATTATGCCCCATTAGATCAATATCATCAACTGTGTTTGGAACCAAAACTGGTGGTAACAAGAAGCCAATTGCCGTGCCAAGCTGTAAAAAGACAAACAAAAAACAAGTACATTTTCCTGTGAACACGAACAATCAAAAGAACAAAGAAAAAAAGTCCTACACTGTGGAATATGGAGCTTATATTATAGCACAGAAAGTGATTAATAAGAATTACAAAAGAAAAGTGTTTCTGCATTGTACTGAAGGGCAGTAGTTATTGATCTGTCAATCTTCCTGACAACCCACATCCAATATTTCCATAAACCAGTTTTCCTACTCTTCACTGCAATGCTACAGTCGGAATGTTACACACTGACAAATAAATATATGGAAATCCTTCTTTACGGAGGAAATTTCATACGAGAACACTGCTTTATGCACACACATTTACTTGGCCTGTCATTCTGTGACTGAATGTACAGTAGATCTAGACAGGACACACGTTTCTCTTACAGACCAGTCTTCACTCATTCTTGATCATAATCCTGCATTTGACTTCACAGCCTGATGTTATAAAAGGGAAGTTCGGCATTATATTTTCACTGCAGGATTAATCAGGAAGAGAAAGGCAACAGGGAAGGGAATGCCTTTGTAGAAACACATTTTCAGTTACTATTAAGCCTGATAAGAAGTGCCATAAAATACAAAAGTAGCACGTTTATGTTTTGGACCAGTTTCAATTCAGCCTCTAATTCAAGAAAAATAGAAGGCTGTGATTTAAAATTTGGCTCCTGGTATGTAAAACATTTGAAAATTTCTGCAGGCGTAAGCATAGCATAGCTTCTTTAAATTTATCTTGGTTTTGTCTCGTTACTTTAGCAAAAATAAACTATTTTCTTTTTCAGTAAAAAGTGAAACATTGTCCGTCAGGCTAGAAACCCCAGTGACTATTTCAAGTAGTTTAATTTCTATAATTATGTCTGAAAATCTTTGTTAAAAAAATGCTAAGGATTCAAAGTCAAGCACTCAAGCTAGGAAATGCCAGAATTAAGGTTCCTTGTGCAATCTTAATACAGCCCCCATGTGCATATACATTATGATACAGTCTTTAATTATATGCTCATATGCTACTTTTTCCACAAGACCTGCATTGAATACAGAACTATTAATTTCTTTATGGATCTTTTTAATATTGTTCTTACTGTAGTACCTTAGGACCATGTTTACACTACAAACTTTTATCCCCACAATTTATATCGGTGTACAGCTGCCAGAATTAGTATGACGCTCGTGCACATGCATACTCGGCTACTTGCGTCAGCACAGCACGTACTCGCAAGGAGTGCTTATGACGATGCAAAATTGGTGCACCAAAAAGGAGGTATCCCAGTGTGTCCTGCACTGCCATCTGGTGCGATGCCTTTTGGGAATTTTTTGCCATGTGTTATGGGATAGAAATGACTCACCCAGAGAACTCTGGGAGCTAGAGATCAAGTTCCCAATATGCAACATTCTCCATCCCATAGTACCATCCATCTCCCATAATTTTCGCACCTTATTTTAAAATCTCACTAACCCACACAGCATTTTTTTTGCTGTTCGCCATCTCTGACATAAGCATGGAGCCTGCAGAGCTCTACACTATTCTCATGAATGTTGCCAATACAGGACACTTGAACCTCTTGCACATGGAGGCCTAGAGGATGTACCACAACATGGTGATTTCCCCAAGAACAGTCTGCTGAGGGACATAACGCAAAACAATTTAAGGTTGTTGGTGCCGTTCATCGAGCAGCTGCAGAGATGGTGGAGCACTGCTTCTGGACTTGAGAAACGAGCACTAACCGGTGGGATCACATAATACAGATTTGAGACGAACAACGGCTCCGAAACTTTCAGATGCAAATAGCCACATTCCTGGATCTATGTGTTAAGCTCACCTCAACTGTCCAGCATAGGGACTCCAGAATGATAGCTGCATTGACAGCAAAGAGAGTAGCGATCGCACTTGGGAAGCTGGAAATGGAAATAATTTTGGAAAATCCACAGTTGGAGCCATCATCATGCAAGTGCGTAGGACATTAACTGTGTCCTGCTCTGCAGGCCTGTGACTCTGGGAAACATAAGGACATAGTAGATGGATTTGGAGCTCCTGAACTACAGTGGGTGATAAGATGACATACACACATCCCTATTTTGGCACCAGTCTACTTTGTCACAGAGTATCGTCACAGAAAGGGCTATTTTCCTAAGGTAATGCAAGTGTTGCTGGATCATCAGGAACGCCTCACTAATATCAATGTTGGCTAGTCAGGGAAGGTGCATGAGGCTCGCATTTTTAAGAACACAGGACTGGTCAGAAAGCTGCAAACAGGAACATTCTTCCCAACCAGCAGATTACCATTGGTGATACTGAAATGCCACTACTGATTCTGTGGGCCTCAGACTTCCCCATCTCATGAAGCCATACACAGGCCACTTTGACATCACCAAGAAAAAAGATTCAGTTATCGGCTCAGCAGGTGCAGAATAACAGATTAATGTGCATTTGATGGATCCCAGGGAGAAAAATATCCCAATGGTTATAGCTGCCTGTTTGGCCCTGCATATCTGAAAGACAAAGGAGGAAAACCTGGCACCAGAGTGGGGATGCAATGGCTGTTTGCTGAGTTTGAACAGCCAGACAAAAGGGCCACTACTAGAGCTCAACTTACTCCTAAGGGAATTCTGCACCAAAAAATTAAAAGACTTTACACACAACATTTTAAAATTCTGCAAATTTTATTTGTCAAAACAACAAAATATAAATCACTCCAGTCTCAATTATGTTGGTAATTTATTTCAAAATACCTGTCAACAAGTATGTCTGTAACAAACAAAAAAGATTCAGGAAATGGTTTTAGACAAACAGATTCCTTACTAGACATATTAACACAGAACTTTGAGTAATAATTCATTTAAACTACAACACAGAAATTTATTTCCCACACCCCTCAGAAGCAGTGCAAAGGCTTGAAGGAGTCAGGAGTAACAGAGGAGCTGAGGAAGAGGGAAGTAATTCCTGGGGAGGAGCCTGGGAGTGAACCTAGAGGGTTGTTGGGTGTGGGTGGGAAAGTATGGAGCAGGGGTTTTATTGGGGGGGAGGGGTTGTTAGGGAGCCTCCTCTATCAAGACCCTGGCTGATCCCTAGCTTCTCTCATTCAGTCAGGCACACCTGCCCCTGTGTCCCTGTACCCCCACTCCCCATTCAGCCAGGCATATCATCACGTCCCAATATGTCTCTCCACCCTCACGCCCCTGTCCCCATGTGTCCCTGCACCCTCACTCAACCAGGCATAGCTGCCCTTGTCTCCCTGCACCACTACTCCCATTCAGCTCCTGCCTCAATGTTGTCACTCTACTAGCTCCTGTGCTTACACCCCCATCTGCCCCCCACCAACCCTTCTGAACCCCATCTGTGAGATTCCCCCAGCAGCCCTGTGTGCCCTGCACTGTGTCCCCGACCACCCCCATATCCCATGCCTCCTCACCTGGCCCTGTGGGCAGAGCCCTGTAATGAAGGAAGCCTCTGCCCCTTTGTGACATTATTGATATAATCTGGGACCATATAGAACATGATAGCAACCAAAGTCCTGTAGTGGCACCAAATCTTGTATAAAGGGGGTCAAATGAGGTGTCTAAGACAAGGTTATGGTTTGCTGGTTATAATTATGCTGTCTATATGGGTGTATCAATTTTGTAGTTGAAGTTATGAATATTGGCTCTATACCGTCTGTATTTCAAACTTATGCTATGCTTCTGGGAGATATCCCAGACAAGTTGGTGTTAGTTCTGCCTAGCATGCTTGATGGCCCATTAAGGACCATCAGCTATATAACTGACCCATTGAGAAAGGCAGGTACACCTTGTAACTCAAAGTATGCAGGAACTTGCCCATGTTACTCCAGACTCCATTTTGCTGTAATTTTCCACAGTAAGAACAAAGAGGTCTGGAAAAGACTATAAAAGGCTGATGGCTCGTCTCCATCTTGTCTTCAATCTTGCTTCTTATCTCTGGAGGGACTTTGCTACAAACTGAAGCTCTGAACAAAGGACTGATGACCTATCCCAGCTAGGGATGTATTCCAGAGACTTGATTTTGAACCTGCAGTTTATTTCATCACTGCTACAAGCCTGAACCAAGAACTTTGCCATTACTGTATGTAATTGATTCCATTTAACCAATTCTAGCTCTCATCTATCTCTTTTTCCTTTTATGAATAAACCTTTAGATTCTAAAGGATTGGCAACAGCGTGATTTGTGGGTAAGATCTGATTTGTATATTGACCTGGGTCTGAGGCTTGGTCCTTTGGGATCGAGCAAGCCTTTTTTCTTTTACTGGGGTATTGGTTTTCATAACCATTTGTCCCCATAACAAGTGGCACTGGTGGTGATACTGGGAAACTGGAGTGTCTAAGGGAATTACTTGTGTGACTCGTGGTTAGCCAGTGGGGTGAGACCAAAGTCTTCTTTGTCTGGCTGGTTTGGTTTGCCTTAGAGGTGGAAAAACCCCAGCCTTGGGCTGCGACTGCCCTGTTTTAGCAATTTGTCCTGAATTGGCACTCTCAGCTGGGTCCCGCCAGAACAGGCACTGTCACACCCCTCTCTTCCACAGCTGACTGATCCCATCCTTGAGCCAGCTGCCCTCTCTTCTGGTGCCACATCAGGCGGGTGGGTGAAAGATGTAATTGCAGCATGACCCCTCTCACAGCTTCCCTTCGCCTCTCCATCAGAATCAATTATTCCGCCTGGGGCGAGGAATCTGCAGGGGGCATTAATTCTGCACTTGCACAGAACTCCCCCAGGAGTAAGCTTTGGCTTCTGCTAGGAAATCTGTGGTGCTTGCTGTACATTTACAAGTGTCATATGCTTTGAATACCAATAGGCATTCTTCAGTGTGTGCTGAGAACTACTAAAGATGATAAGTTTATTCTCCAAAAATAGAAATTTATTGAGTGTCAAAAATAATGCAGAAAAACAATGTATTTTTTCACAACAAGCAATGCAATACAATCTTGAAAACATAAATTAACAGAATACAACTTTGCTGCCTTTCCAATTTCAAACATTTCTGTTGCTTTCAGTTCACACAGTCCCTTGTGACTTCACAAACACTAACCCCTGAGAACCATGATTAGTGTATGTGAAATTGCAGTTTTCCTTGCTATCCCCTGGCATGGAGTGGTAGGGATAGGATGCAGCATGAGATGCCATGTGATATGCTGGGAGATATAGGGAGCGGTTACCATGGAGTTCTCTAAGGACTGCACAGGGTGGGGAGTCTGAGATTTGGAGACTTGCAGGTCAACCAGGGTCTGCAGCATTTGGGTTTGCTGCCTGAGGAGAGCCATTATGTCCCTGTGCATCTCCCTCTCCTTTTCCTGTTAGGATTTCCTCCTGTCTGCTCTCTCCTTCTCTGTGCCATCTGCCACACTGGCCCTCTCTTCACAGTCCAATGCAGCACTGGCTTATAAGATCTCACTAAACAGGTCTTCCCCAGTCTTCTTTCTCCTCCCTATCAGGGTGAGATGTTCTGTGGGCCTGGAGGGGGCACCCCTAAAGGCCACAATAGCAGAAGCTACATATAAAACAGACATGTATCACTGGCTACACAGTCACAACAAAAAGGCAAGTTTCAAAACTTCCTTCCCTCATTCTGATAAAAACTCCTAATAAGGAATGTTTACTGACCCTTCAGCTTTGGAGTGTCTCAGCACAGCACCACCCTCCAGCCCCAGCCATGGTGAATAGGACCAGGGGGAAGGGGGAAAATTCAGCTGCATGAAATAAGTTTTTGGTCCTTATTCCATGCGTGTGAGTATAGGGCAATGGCACTGAATATTGGCACTATTTTCCATAGGCAGTGGTGGATTTGCTGATATTCATTCTTAAGAATGACAAAGGCACAAAAAGCATAGCTGCTACTGGTGTCCTGAAGCTGCCCAGGCCCGTATGTCACTAGTCAGTTTACTGCAATGGTGCCAGACAAACTCATTGCAGAGTGGCAGGGAAAAGTATCCTACTGCAGAGGAAAAAACAAGGCAGCCATCCCCAGAAACCTTCAGGAGAGAATTGCTGAGTGTCTCCATGAAGACCTCCACTGAGATCTCTCAGGAGGATATAAGGGACATTGTGTGTACATAAAGTGTTCTGCATGACGACCCCCCACCTAGCCCTATGGGGAAACAAAAAGCACATGCAAATGACACCTGTTTATTATACCCCTACCTCTTCTCATGCAAATTAAACAATGAAAAGTTAATGTGTGTGTCTTGTTAGCTTGGGCCAGGTGCCCTCTTTAAATTTAAAGATTATAAAGAAAAAAAAATATACACACACACTTACCTGAGGTCCCTTCCACTTCATTGGGGCTCATCCATGCTCAGCTGGCAGGACTGGACTGACTGTGGTGGAGTCTCAAGCAGGTCCTGGCTCATGGCATGGCTGAAGTCCCCATCGCTTCTCTTCGCTGCTTATGGCAGGGGTCTCCGCCAAGGTGTCCATGATGGTGTGCAGGGTGCTGGTGGGGTGTCCACCAAATATGGCATGCAGCTCATTGACAAAGTGGTAAGTCTGTGGCTCAGAACCAGATTGACTGGCTTTGTGGGACACTTGCCACAATTCCTTCACTTTCCCATGGTGCGACTGCTGATCCCTCTCACACTCCTTTGCTTCCATTCCCCATGTAATCTGCTTGTATATGTCCAGGTTTCTATACCTCGTCTATGGCTCCGCTTGCACAGCCCCTACTCCCCACAAGCGCAGGAGATCCAATACCTCCTGTCTATTCCAGGCAGGAATGCATCTAGTGTGTGGAGCCAGCATGGTTGGTTGGCCAGTTGCACACAAGAAGGGAGAGCTGCTAAATGTGCTCGCCAAGCTGGGCAATCAGGAAAAGGAACTTCAAAAATAAGTGAGGGATTTTAAGATGAGTAGTGGCTTCTGGTCTCCATGAACCCTAGGCCGTAGAGTTCACAATTGTGACTAGAGCAGTTGCTGTTGCAGGGAATGGGGCATTATGGGACAGCTGCTGAAGAGCTGTTGGGGTCAACACAGGTCATACAATGTCTACCTCAGCTACACACCAGTAGAGAAGATGGTTTTGCTGTGTCATCATAACAAGGCACTCATAACATTGGCAGGAGACATTTCAGTGCTTCCCCAAATATTACTGATTTTTACTGAAAAATTCCTAGGTTTTACAAAAGCGATTTTGTTTTTACTGATTTTCATATGAACTTTGGACTACACAAGTACATGAGAATATTTACTATGTTAAGAAAACACAATAAATTAGGTAGACTAATTAACAAATACATCAAGTGTAAACACAAGGGTGTCAAAGTAAGCCAATTCAGTGGAAGATACACACACGTACATACTGTTAACGTACAGGTCATGAAATAAACTGCGGCATTAACTGCTTTTAGAATCAGAACTGGAAGGGACCTCAAGAGGTCATCTAGTCCAGTCCCCTGCAGTCAAGGCAGGACAAAGTATTATCTAGACCATCCCTGAATAGGTGTTTGTCCAACCTGCTCTTAAAAAGCTCCAATGATGGAGATTCCACCACCTCCCTAGGCAATTTATTCAAGTGCTTAACCATTCTGACAGTTAGGAAGTTTTTCCTAATGTCCAACCTAAACCACCCTTGCTGCAATTTAAGCCCATTACATCTTGTCCTAGCCTCAGAGGTTAAGAACAACTATTTTTCTCCCTCCTCCTTGTAACAACATTTTATGTACTTGAAAACTGTTATGTCCCCTCTGAGTTTTCTCTTCTGCAGACTAAACAAACCCAAGTTTTTCAATCTTCTCTCATAGGTTATGTTTTCTAGACCTTTAATCATTTTTGTTGCTCTTCTCTGGACTTTCTCCAGGTTGTCCACATCTTTCCTGAAATGTGGCGCCCAGAACTGGACACAATACTCCAGTTGAGGCCTAATCAGCGCAGAGTACAGCGGAAGAATTACTTCTCGTGTCTTGCTGACAATACTCCTACTAATACATCCCAGAATGATGTTTGCTTTTTTTGCAACAGAGTTACACTGTTGATGCATATTTAGCTTGTGATCCACTATGACCCCCAGATCCCTTTCTGGAGTACTCCTTCTTAGGTAGTCATTTCCCATTTTGTATGTGTGCAACTGATTGTTCCTTCCTAAGTGGAGTACTTTGCATTTGTCCTTATTGAATTTCATCCTATTTACTTCAGACCATATCTCCAGTTTGTCCAGATCACTTTGAATTTTAATCCTATCCTCCCGAGCACTTGCAACCCCTCCCAGCTTGGTATCGTCTGCAAACTTTGTAAGTGTACTCTCTAGGCCATTATCTAAATCATTGATGAAGATATTGAAGAGAATCAGATCCAGAACCGACTGTGGGACCCCCACTTGTTATGCCCTTCCAGCATGACTGTGAACCACTGATAACTACTCTCTGGGAACGATTTTCCAACCAGTTATGCACCCACCTTATAGTAGCTCCATCTAGGTTGTATTTCCCCAGTTTGTTTATAAGGTCATCCGAGACAGTATCAAAAGCCTTACAAAAGTCAAGATATACCACATGTACTGCTTCCCCCCATCCACAAGCCTTGTTGCCCTATCAAAGAAAGCTATCAGGTTGGTTTGACATAATTTATTCTTGACAAATCCATGCTGACTGTTATTTATCACCTTATTATCTTCTAGGTGTTTGCAAATTGATTGCTTAATTATTTGCTCCATTATCTTTCCGGGTACTGAGAGTAAGCTGTCTGGTCTGTAATTCCCCGGGTTGTCCTTATTTCCCTTTTTATAAATGGGCACTGTATTTGCCCCTTTCCAGTCTTCTGGAATGTCTCCCTTCTTCCATGACTTTTCAAAGATAATTGCTAATGGCTCAGATATCTCCTCAGTCAATTTCTTGAGTATTCTAGGATGCATTTCATCATGCCCTGGTGATTTGAAGACATCTAACTTGTCTACATAGTTTTTGACTTGTTCTTTCCCTATTTTAGACTCTGATCCTACCTCATTTTCACTGGCATTCACTATGTTAGACGTCCCATCGCCACCAACCTTCTTGATGAAAACTGAAACAAAGAAGTCATTAAGCAACTTTGCCATTTCCATGTTTTCTGTTATTGTCTCCCCTCCCCCCTTCCCCCCCCCCCCCCCCCCATGAGTAACAGGCCTACTCTGTCCTTGGTCTTTCTTTTGCTTCTAATGTATTTGTAGAATTTTTTTCTTGTTTCCTTTTATGTCCCTAGCTAGTCTGATCTCGTTTCGTGCCTTGGCTTTTCTTATTTTGTCCCTCTGTACTTGTGTTGTTTATATTCATCCTTTGTAATTTGACCGAGTTTCCACTTTTTGTAGGACCCTTTTTTGAGTTTTAGATCATTGAAGATATCCTGGTTAAGCCAGGGTGGTCTCTTGCCATACTTCGTATCTTTCCTATGCAGTAGGATAGTTTGCTCTTGTGCCCTTAATAATGTCTCTTTGAAAAACTGCCAACTGTCTTCAGTTGTTTTTCCCCTTAGACTTGCTTCCCATGGGATTTTACCTACCAACTCTCTGAGTTTGCTAAAGTTGCCTTCTTTAATCCATTGTCTTTATTGTGCTGTTCTCCCTCCTACCATTCCTTAGAATCGTAAACTCTACCATTTCATGGTCACTTTCACCCAAGTTGCCTTCCACTTGGAAATTCTCAACCAGTTCTTCGGCTGGAAATTGATTCCATCACCAGAGTAGCTATAAGATGGACACCTGAAGGCAAGCAAAAATTAGGCTGCCCCAAAACAACAGAGAGATGTGGAAGTTGAGCTGAAAAACCTGGGGCACAGCTGGGGAACCACTGAAAGACTTGCCAGAAACAGACAGGAGTGGAGGAGCTTCCTCACTGCCTTGAACGCCAGAGACATAATGGGTACTAACTAAGGCTGCGTGTCGGTCACGGAGGTCACGTGACCTCTGTGACTTCTGCAGTGACCGGTGCGGCTGGCTCCAGGGCTGCACGAGCACATCAGGCAGCCCCTGGGCAAGCAACATCGGCCGCTGCTGAGGCAGTTTGGGTGTGGGAGGGGCTCAGGGCTGGGGTGCGGGGAAGCGCTTACCTCAAGAAAGCTCCACAGAAGCTGCCAGAACGTCCCTGCAGCTCCTAAGTGGAGGAGCCAGGGGGCTCCGTACGCTGCACATCTTGCAGGTGCCACCACCACAGCACCCATTGGCTGTGGTTCCTGGCCAATGGGAGCTGCGGAGCCAGAGCTCATGGCAGGGGCAGCGCAGGGAGCCCCCACTGGCTTTCCCTCCCCCTAGGAGCTGCAGGGACACCCGGAGCCGAGTAGGGAGCTTGCCAGCCCTGCCAAACCTCCCCCTGCCCTAGCACTAATATGGGTTCCAGACCACCCCCCAGTCCCTGCGGTGCCCCCCCGACCACCACCCCAGTGCACCCACAGTCCCCCGGCCCAAGTGTTAGTTAAGGGAATATAGTACAAGTCATGGACAGGTCATGGGCCATGAATATTTGTTTACTGCCCGTGACCTGTCCATGACTTTTACTAAAAATACCCGTGACAAAAACGTAGCCTTAGTACTAACTAACTCACTCACTCTTATGGTGGGGTAAGAAGACTTCCAGTTGAACTTCCACAAGAGTGAAATTACCAGCTCCTCTCATGAATTCTCCAGTCGTCCTGGCAAGACTTCTGAGGCTCACCAAAGGACAATCCCAGTCTGTTCATCCTGAACAGGTTCATCAGACCAGGACTACAGCTGGTGAGAATGAAGACTTCTACTTGAGTTTAGGAGCATGAATGGGGCAGGCCTCTTGCCTACCCCAAGCATCCCACCTCCATATGGCGTCCCCCATAGAAACAACACATGACGGTTTGAGATGTGGAGTCACGGATGTGCGCAGGGAATGGGGATAATCAGTTCTTAAAGGGATTTCACAGCTCTAATGCTAAGTAGCCTAGCACACGAAGGCGAGCCTTGATGCAAGGATGACTCAACTCAGGACTGGATGACACTTTGCCCCAGGCTCACCCTCAGACCACAAGCCCTGCCTACATCTCCACATGACTCTCATCCCCCACCATCTTCTCCCCCCCCCCCCCCCCCAACCCTGATGCTGCAGTATTATAGTAGTATTTGTTATAGTATTTATTTTCTCTGCTTTTTGTTTGGGAAAATGATAGTCACAATTATTTAACATAAAGCTAAATAGACCTTTCACCTCATTACAAGTCTCAACTAAAGCTTGTTTCTCCATTAGTTTTTCTTCATTGCTTACCTAACTTTCACTGGATTAGTGAAAAACTCTATTAAAAATTGAACCATGCTGTACATATTTGAAACAAGCTCTTTGTAAGTTACTTGGTGATGTTACCGCAGTTTTATTCTTTGATATGGTTTGTTTAAGTACTTGCCATATTGAATTATAAGGGACAGATAATTTAGCTTCTATAACATTTATTTAGTTTAAAAGAAATACATCAGCCAAAACCTCCATTAAATTATAATGAGCCTCTAACACCCATGTGCCCTTGAAAACTTCAGAAAAGATGCTGGATTAGAGCAGTCAGGTTTCTGATAGTAATTTCAATTCTGGCATTGTAATTATTAACTACAGTAGTTTAGATTTTCCCCTATGTAGGCCTGCCACACTCATCTGCAAAGAAAAAAAACTCAGTTTGTGGGGAGGATGCTGGATTTTAAATCTCGCCTTCTTGTGATAAAGGATTTTGCTGTGTGCGTATCAATGGAAAAATCTCTCTTGGGTCTGAATTTTCCTCATTCAAACAACATCAACTCTGTATGCTATATTACAAAAGCGAGCACTCAAAAATACAACATTATCAAAGTGTGTCCCGTCCCTCCCACCAGCACCTTCTGAGATTTCCCCTAATTTCAACCAGATTCTTCTCTTCCCCTCCTTCTGTCTGGATTTCCTTCACCTTGATTTCTCCCTTCTAAACCATGGATTTGTGGCTGTTGCACTGATGAACAGTGACCTACCCCTCTTCCCCCACGACTCAACCTGGCATTTCTTTTTTAAAAAGAAGGGCGCAAACCTGACTCCCACTTTCCTACATAACCCATTCCTCCCCCGATCTTTTGCTCCCTTTCCCCTTCAGCTCTCTCCCCTCCCCTTTGCCCCAGGTCCTCCCATGCTCTCCCCTCCGCTCACCTGGTTGCCTAGCACGGCCACAGCGCAGGCAGTGGACACCTCCTTAGGCCCAAACCAGACAGCGGCGATGCGGGAGGGCAGCCCCAGGATGAAGACCTGGGCCACCGCGCACACGGTCTGGGCCAGCAGGGTGAGCGGGTAGAGGTCCTGCCGGACGCTGGCACACTTCAGCCAGGCGCCCAGGCAGTTGAGGCCGGAGCCCAGCAGGGCGGTGAGGCGCAGGCCGCGGGTGTCCAGCAGCCAGGTGGCCGGCAGGATGAGCGGCACGTAGGCCACCATGTAGACCATGGAGAGCCAGTCCACGCGGGAGTAGGAGGCGCGGTAGAAGTGCGCGAAGACGCTGCTCAGGATGCTGTACTGGATCCACTGGAAGGCGTTCACCAGCGAGTAGAGGCTGAACACGGCCAGCACGGCCAGCCTGCGCCGGGAGAGCCGGATGGGCGCCTGCGCCACGCCCGAGCCCGGGGAAGGCAGCATGGCCTGCGCCTCCGGGAGCGCCCCAGCATCCGCCCCGGCCGCGTGGCTGCCGCGCTCGGCCCCCTTCCCCGGGAGGAACCCGTTGGGCTGCAGCGGGGGCCCCGCCAGCATTTCCCCCTCCTCATCTTCCTCCTCCGCCCCGTCCCCAGCCATGGCCGCGCCCTCCCCGCCCAGCTTCCCGCGCCGCTCGCCGGCTTGCAGGGAAAGAGGGCACCGATGCTCGGCGGGGAGAGTCCCTGCACCAGTCCTCTTGCGCACGCGGCTCTTCCCCGGCCCAGCACCTGTCCAATCACAGGAGAGGGGCGGAGCACCTACTCCATCCTTTCAGCGTACCTATGGAGAGCGCCTGCGACCTCCTCTTGCCCCTCCCGCAGGCCACGTGTGCTCTCCCCGTGCCCGCGGGCACTAAGCCTGGTGCTACCCAGTCCCGCCCGCTGTCCCCGCCCCTCCTCCCACAACCCGCTGGAGGGCGAAGGGCCGGGCCAGGGAGGTCACAGGAGGGCGGCCGGGGCTGGAGAGACGGTCTCCCCCTGTGGGGAAGCTGGGAGCCCAGCAGGGAGGCAGGATCCAGCCCCCTGCCCCCCACAGGACGAGGGGGAGGTTCCCGCCGCCCCACCCTGGCAGCAAGATTCCCCAAAGAGAGGAGCCCCTCCCCGCATGCTCACGGTCTCTGCCCCATAGGGAAGATGGAAGTGATGGGGAGAGGATCCAGCCCATCTCACCCCCCCCCTAACGACCACTTCTCTAGAGGGAGCCAGAGCCCAGAAAATGTGGGGAGAGGAGCCAGGGCCTTTCCCTGCTGAACCCCCTCTGAACTGGGGGAGCCAGAGCCCAGATGGGGATGGGGGAAAGTGCCAACCCCTCTTGCCTGCCGGCAGAGCTACTGTCCAGGACAACCCATGGTGGAGATGTGCTTCAGCAAGGGTAACCATTGACTGTAGTGTATATCCTGCCTGTCTAGGAGTGAAGAAAGTCTGGCCCACAGGCTTTTTCAACCTCCCTGCCCCATCCAGGAAGATCCCAGTAGTAATGGAGAGGATCCAATCCTTTTGCCCCTGCAGGAACCCTCTCCCATCAGGGAGACAGGTTCAGGTTCTACCCCTCTGCCCTTTCCTCCCTTTGGGGAACTAGAGCCCCAAAGATGAGAGAAGGCATTCCTCTATACCAGGGGCGGGCAAACTTTTTGGCCTGAGGGCCACATCAGGTTTCGGAAATTGTATGGAGGGCCGGTTAAGGGAGGCTGTGCCTCCTCAAACAGCCAGGTGTGGCCCAACCCCTGCCCCCCCCCATTTCTCGCCCCGTGAAGCCCCCCCTGGACTCCTGCCCTCCTCCTCCTGTTCCCTGATGCCCCCCCCCGGGACCCCTGCCCCATCCACCCCCCTGCTCCCTGTCCCTGGAACCCCCACCCCTGACTGCCCCCCGCAATCCCATCCAACCCCTCCTCTCATTCCTGACTGCCCCACCCAGGACCCTGCCCCATCCAACCACCCGTTCTCCCTGTCCCCTGACTGCCCCCCGGAACCCCTGCCCCTGATTGCCCCCTGGTCAGGCTGGGCTCCACAGCTGCTCTGCCCCAGGAGCTTGCCGCCCAGAGCATTGCGCTGGCGGCGCAGTGAGCTGAGGCTGTGGGGGAGGGGAAACAGCAGGGGAGGGTGTGGGGGCTAGCCTCCTGGGCCAGGAGCTCAGGGGCCAGGCAGGAGGGTCCCGCGGGCCGTAGTTTGCCCATCTCCGCTCTATACACTGAGCCAGAGCACAGCTAGAGAGATGTAGGATAGTTCTGCAAAATAATCTCCCCAAAACGCAGAGCCAGAGTCCGAGTCCAAAAAGCAAGGAACCACTCCTGTTATCTTATAGCACCCTTCCCTGCAAGAGGAGACAGCCCCATTCCCTCACACTAGTATTGCTAATCCCAAGTATTCAAAAACCAAGAGTCAGGGCTCGTCTACATGGTGCCACACTAATCAGGTTGTAAACTCCAATGTGTACTAGCCCATGTGGACCCTGCTGGCATGCACTGAAAGTTCCCTACTGCATGTTAACATAGTACTGTTTGAAACAGGATTACATTAATGCACACCACAGAACTTTCAGTGTGCACCAGCAGGGTCCGCATAGATCAGTTAGTGCACAACATGTTGATGTGCATTACAATTTATATCCCTCCCAGCTATGTGTAGAGTCCAGCGCAGATAAAAAAAAAATTGGATCCGCATCTGAGATAATTAACTTGTGTTTGACCCACTTTTTGTATGTATTCGCACCAGCACCCTATCTCATAATCTCACTGTTAGAGCCCTACACGGATCCAAAAATTTGGATCCATGATCAGCAAAGATGGTAAACAGGCAATGATTACCCCCATCCCGATTTTTCACACTTTCTATCTGGTCACTCTAAGCCAACCACACATCATCATGGCAAATCCCAAAGAGATGCAGCCTCCTTGCGGATCGAGTGCACCCATATTGATCTCTAGCTTACTCCTTAAGGTAAACGGGCTGGATATTCAGTTTATGTCCATCATTGACAATGCTTCAGCAACCTTGTCACAGGGCTCCTGACCTACACCTGGCGATAGAGCACAGGAAGAAGGGGGAAAGAAGTCAACTTCTCCACCTTCCAAAGAACTCTCTTGAACAGGGAGAGCCATCTGCCCTGCTAGTGACACAGAAAAAGTGACAATGTAGCCAGAGAATGCCCTGGCCATCCTGCTGGAACTGTGATGGGAAGTTCTAGAGACATCGTTTGCTCCAGTCCCTGCTGCTGGTTCTTCAGAGACTCCTCCATGGGCATGTCTAGCCTAGGAAAGAGAGTTTCTGGGGAGAATCCTCATATTGGACACCCAGTGTTTAAACATTTGTAAAGTTGTTAATTCCGGTCTATTAGATGATAAGTGGTGTTTTTAAAAGTGTTAATTCAAACATGTTAGCTAATGTTTTAAAAAACCACTCCTTTTTTCCTGGTCTAAACAGGGCCTATATGGGCTGTGCATGGTGGGTAATTGACAAAAGTTTGGGGAATGTTGCCTACAACCCCCACATAACCTCAGCAGAAATAGCACTGCATCCTCAGTGCTATACTGATGCTCTTGGCTGCAGCTACCCGTGCCAGTAGGGTGTGGTTCTTGGATCTGTACTCACTGACCTTCTGACCCCATCACCCCTCCGTGCTGTGCATTCCCGCACATAGCACATCACTGGATTATGCAAGGTGCATGGACTCCAATGCTGCCTACCTGTATCCTAGCTCTGGCTCAGTGTAGTGAAATTCACTGGCCTTTATTGGAGTTACAGGATTTGGCTCATTGCAGCTGCCATGCAGAAGTGAGAAAAGCTGGTCCTACCTGGTAATTTAAGGCATAGGTGGGAGACAGCAGTTGTGATGGAACCATGACCAGTTGAATTGTCAGTTGCTAGGCAATATGGATCTTCACCAACTGCCCCTTGTTCCAAAGTCCTTGGGCAAACATTCCTTTGTTTTTTTCTCTCTACCACTGAAATTTGGCTTGGGCATCACACACATAGATCCTCCTCCCCAGAAAATACAGCACTGCTGAGGCTCAGGTGTGTAGTGTTTTTATATTGTTAAGATATTTTTCTTGTAAGAGACTTTCACTTCCAGCCTCCCTATTATTATTTATTTGTATTGTGTTAGCACCTAGGAGCCCCAGTCCTGGACCAGGATCCCAGTGAAGTAGGCACTATATAAACACAAATTTAAAAAACAGACCCTACCCCCAAGGAGTTTAGGGGAAAGATAGATTTTTTTTAAACCAGGCTTGAGTAATGTTAGAAATTTTAGATCAGCTTTTTGGAAAGATCATAGAAGGAATTTAATCAAATAATATTCTGTAAGCTACCTTTGAGCTTTTTAGATGGGTCTAATAGTAACATTCTGTTTTAGATAAGAAACTATGTTCTTTGCAACAAATGTCCTTTAAGTTTTCACATTTTATGCACTGGCAGTTTTGACAAGATCAAGGATTTGAGCCTTGGTTTTTTGGCACTATTTAAATTTAGGTAATTATTACAGCTAGAATAATTCTAAGAATATATACTGCATTAAAAAAATTTAACTCTCTGGCTACATTTGCTTTTCCAAAATACTCTAGCAAACAAGTTCTGGCATGGATGTTTGCTGACTCCATGACTTTTTAGTGAATATTGGAGAATATCCAGAGGAAGGGAATTATGAATTCATAGAACACAGATATGCATCAGAAACCTTTAAAGATTATGTTCATCCAATCATGGAGCAGAAAAAATACCATGTGACCTACGTGTCCAATCAATCCTTAAATATTTTTGAATATAAAGTACAAGTTGCTTGTTAATAAGCTACAAGTCAAGAATTTTTTAACGTTAAGCTTTTCTCAAATTTATTCAAGATTAAGCTGCTCACCAACAATTCAGAAGAGGCAAAATTAACTAAATGAATGATTCAAAACTAATAATTTGTCCAGCTCTAGGAACTATATTCTGCCTAAGTTTTCCCTGCAGTTTCAATTGACTTTTTTGTATTTATGAGACTCCATCTGAAGATTTCAAAGTATTGTTAATTAATATGTTATTAGACTTCTAAGGATTGATTCTAAACTCACTCTGGTTTTACACCAGTCTAACTCCACTGACTTCAGTGAAGATCTTCTTGAATTACTCTGTGTAAATTAGATTAGAATCAGGCGCCTTGGATTTTTTTTTTGTTCATAAGAAAATCTGTAGTTGAATAGTTTATTTCTATTTTGATTTGTAAAAAACAGATACAGGGTAAATGTTTCAAATGTACCTAAGTGACTTAGGAGTGTAAGCCCCATTTTCAAATCAAAGACACTTTTGCCAGTATAAACTGCATCCACATTGGGAGTGCTTTGCTGATATACCATACTAGTATACCTTCATCAGCAAAGCACTCATAGGCGATATCTACACTACAGAGCCTATGTCAGTATAGCTATGCCAACATAGCCTCCTAGTACTTGTGGCACCTTAGAGACTAACAAATTTATTAAGGTCTAAGGTGCCACAAGTACTCCTGTTCTTCTTTTTGCGGATACAGACTATCACGGCTGCTACTCTGAAACCTGTCAATAGCCTCCTAGTGTGGATGCAGCATATACTGATAGAAGGCCTTAGGTCTTGTCTTCACTTGCAAGCTATAACAGCAAATGCTTCTAGTGGAGACGTAGCTTATATAGCCAAAAGCATGCTTTTGCCAATACAGCTTATACCAGTTTCCTGAATAATATAAACTATACTGGCAAATAGACAGTTTTACTGGTATAACTACATCTGCAGTAGGGCTTTTGGTGGCGTAGCAATGTCTGTCAGGGTATGATTTTTTTACCACACTAGTAACAGACATAGCTATTGCAGCAAAACTTTTAAGCATAGGCCAAGCCATAGGCTCCTAAAGCACTTAAATTCATGAAAATTTTACTCACATATTTTAATCTGATTTAGCCAAATTCCGCCCTTGAATTTGTGTGTGTGGTTCTCACTGAAGTTTGGGGAGTCCCCTATGTTAATCCAAGGACACAATCTTTAAAGCTCAAGAAAATACGAGACCTGATTCTGCTCTGATTGGCTTTTCCCCATTGTTACTCCACCGACTTCAGAGTTACTCCTGATTTACACCAGCAAAGCAAAGTCAGAATCAGGCTGTTTGTCACTGTGGACACAGCATACGTTTCACTTCCATGGCAAGCAGACAGAGCCAAATACTCTGTTTACATGAGGATTTGCTTGCTTTTTTACTAGGAATTCTGCTTATAAGAAAGACACCCACCTAGATACAATGGGTGACGCAGAGAAAAAGCGCCTGATTGAACTGAACATGACAAGGGAATCCTTGTGTATGGTGGAAGGAAAAGGTGACTCAACCTGGCTCAGACCTCAGAGGAGACACTTCCCTCAAAGTAATCGAAGTTCACTAGAGACCTACAGAGAAAAAGAGCCTGAGCTTGACACTGGCAGGAGCTCCTGGACAGCACTCACTCCTCTTCACCACAAGGAGAGGAGGCACTTTCCAGAAAGAAGTAAGTTATATGCATTACAGAAAAGAAACACCTGGGGCCAAATTCATCCCTGGTGTAGCTTCCTTGACCTCAGTGAATTTAGACTGGAGATTAATTTGGCCCACTATGACAAATGGAATATGAGGTTACAGGATAAATGTCTTCAGCTGCCACACTGGTACCTCTGTAATCCGGCACTCCCTGGTCCAACAACATTTTTGGTCCGGCATAGGCGCCAACTCCGTGGGTGTTCCAGGGCTGGGGCACCCACGGGGAAGAATTAGTGGGTGCAGAGCATCCACCGGCGTCAAGCTCCCCCCCGCGCCTCTTGCGTGCCGGCAGCCCCATGCTTACAAACTCCTCCTCCTCCCTCCCAGCACTTCCAGAGCACCACAAACAGCTGATTCACACCGTTCAAGCTCCAGGAGGTAGGGGGAGGACCTGGGACCGGCGACTGGGACCCTGGGCGAGGGACCGGTGGCTGGGACCAGGTGCCAGCATCGGCACCCCCAGGCAGGGGGCCACGCTGGGCACAAAGCCTGGGGGTGCTGCAGCACCCCCCGCACTCCTATTTCCTGTGCCTATGGAAACCCACTGGCACTCTGCATTGACCACCCGTGGTTTGGCAAATTCTCTGGTTCGGCACCCACCGGGTACTGAGGGTGCTGGACTAGACAGGTTCAATCTGTATAATTACACTGACTGAAATGGAGTTACTTCTTATTTACATCAGCCTGAGATAAGAATCAGGCCCAAGAAGTTTATTTCAGAGCAGGAGGCGGTTATCCAATGAGAAACTTTATTACGTAGTTTTATTCATAGGAAATCATAAGCCCCTGGAATTCCACAGCACTTCATTGGGTTTTTGTTTGTTTTTTTTAAGGCCATAGTAGGGTGGCCAGATGTCCTGATTTTATGGGGACAGTCCAATATTTGGGGCTTTGTCTTATACAGGCATCTATTTCCCCTACCCCCATCCTGATTTTTCACACTTGTCTGGTCACCCTAAGCCATGGGTAGAAGATTTGTATACCAAGTTTAAATTCAAGCTGTGTTTTTGAAAAAGCAAAGCTGCTTACCGTCTTTGGGCTAAATTCTGCCTCAGCTTGCATGGCTGTCAGTGAGACAGACCAGAATCTGTCAGGGGGGCTGGAACAATTTGTATAGTGGGGGTGCTGAGAGCCATTGGACCAAACTGTAAACCCTGTATACCAGGGGTGGCCAACCTGTGGCTCCGGAGCCACATGCGGCTCCTTGCACAGGCGCTGACTCTGGGGCTGGAGCTACAGGCACCAACTTTCCAATGTGCTACAGGGTGTTTACTGCTCAACCCCTGGCTCTGCCCCAGGCCCCGGCCCCACTCCACTCCTTCTCCCTCCTCCCCCCTTCCTCCCCCCCGAGCCTCCTGCAAACAACAAAACAGCTGATCGTGGCGGGCGGGAGGCACAGGGATGGAGGGTTAGGTGCTGATCAGTGAGGCTGCTGGCGGGTGGGAGACACTGCGGTGGGGAACTGAAGGGGGGCTGCTGACATGGTAGTGTGACTCTTTGGCAATGCACATTGGTAAATTGTGGCTCCTTCTCAAGCTCAGCTTGGCCACCCCTGCTATATACAGTGGAAGCCACTTCAAGCCAGGGGGTGCTGCAGCACACACACCCCCCCGCACTCCTATTTCCAGCACCTATGGAATCTGGCCCTATGTGTGTAAACAGTATAATACTTCGCTCTTCTGTAGGACCTTCCAAGAACTCAAGGCATTTTACAAATATGAATGAGCTAAGCTTCGCAACACCCCAGCGTGCAGTGGTGATAGTGTGGGTGTTCTCGCCTCATGCCACCCTCAAGGTGGAAGTATTTCAGTGGCTGGTGAACTGATTTTAGTTCACTGCTACACTATGTACAGTAACTTTATGAAGTGCTTTGAGATTCTTTGGGATGAAATGGGTGTTGTTCCATAAATGATCACACCACAAGTAATATTTTCCTTTTCTGGGATGATGGAGAACAAAACCTATTGGTTATTCACTGCCCATATATTTCGTTAACACAGAGTTGAGATTGACTGACAGTGCCTCATACCCTTCTAGAACGATCAAGGGCACCTACACTTAAATCTCTGAAAACTAGAAAATAATGAGGTATGGTACACACCAACCCCACCCCCAATCTTACCTCTGTCTTCATGTCCCAACACACCAGTAGCACACACACTAGCACTCTAGCCTTACAGGTGCTCGAGAACGCTTTGGGAACAGCACTATACAACAGAGTCTAACACTTTTTTGTTAAGGCAAAACTCAAGTTAGGTCTCATTTAGCAAACAGGAGTTCCCTACACTTACTTGGTCTATACCCAAATACTAAGTCTACTCCACACAGACGACCCCAGACTTGCAAAATGTTACTATCGGTTCACCCTTGCCTAAGGATTCCTTCTGAGACATTGCCTTCGCTTACCCCTCACTAAGCCCCAGACACTGATGTCATGCATGCCACCAGACTGCTGACAATCTCCATGGCAAGCAGACATTTTGTGCACGTCTACTATAATACAACCTATACAACTCAGCACTGAAATGATGCATGCTTGATCCTTCAAGGTACATGTACAGGGTACAAGGTACTCCTCATATCACAGTGGCAGCTCTGGCAACCTGCTCCAAGTAATCTTTCTGCCATTCAATACAGCTACAGCTAACAATGAATGGCAGTTGGAGTGCAAGCAGATAAATGATGTTGTGAAGATCTGTGGAACACAAGACAATGGCACATTCTTTTAGTCATTCCTCATGTCTACTTTAGTTCTGGTAACACCCTTTACTGAATCATTCCCAGTAGCTATTGCCAGACAGGAGCAATAGGTGGAATGATAACACCACTTATATTAAAATTATCCAATACTACATATTCTGCTTTCATTTGCTCATTAGTCAGGCAGTTCTTATTAACACTAGTCAACTACAGACACTGTAAGACTAGAACTCATGGTCTCCTGGTTCTTAGTTTAGGGCACTTTCTCCAAAGACAAAGTGGATTTTGATGGGAGAACATATGGATCCTCCTGTTCCTTTTGTCTGTGTCCCATATGGAGGTTCAGGTGTGGGTGAGGCTCTGTTTCAGAACAAGAGAGGAGGCTTAGCTGGAGTTAGGAGCACGTGAAGTGCATTTGGAGTGTTTACAGTTTGAAGGGACAAGAGCTGAACAAGTTCCAGGGTACATGTTCAAGCAGCCTTTTTTCCCCGAATGCTTATAAGTTGGCCACATTCCAAAGGATTTTCATTGGGACAGCAAAAGGCACCTCTAACCTCAGAACTAGCCCTCAGCTAAATGTCAGGTTCCTGTTCCAGACCACAGGTACTAGAGATGTTTTAAAATGTTAAATTTTTGATTTTTTTCCAAACAACCTATTTTTTGCTGAACTGTTTTTGCTCAAGCTTCAAAAAATCCCAAACAACAACTGAATCTCAATCAAAGACCAAACACTGAAATTTTAACTCCAAACAGTTCAAGTTTGTCAGAGTTATAAAGCAACTGAAACGGCAACCTTATACATTCAGCTACTTCTACTGCTCCTCCTCCTGTAATATAAATATATATTACTAAGAGAGGAATTGGTTTTCATAACTATTTTCGTAACTTTACTTTTATCTTGCAGATAATGCCATTTTTGGATGAAGCACCACTTCACCAGCTGCCTTCTTGTTTGAGCTCAGGACATTTCACAAAATAAGGAGAAGCCCGATATTACAGGGCTGCTTTTAAAATGAGTTTGGATATCTAACACTGCTAGAAACTGTTTCAACAGTAGCTCAGTTCCCAATTAAACTCATTACTAACATTCTAAAGTACATTTTAAAACCAACATAATGTACTTTTCTTCCTCAGGACAAGACTCAGAAATGAACAAAAGTTGATTCACTGGAACTGTGTCTAAGACTGTAAAATTTTGACCATGAAACCTACGGTTTATTTCTAAACTGAATTAAAATTATAATGTGTGTGTGCAGATTGGATTTCCAGTTTATTTTATGTGCATTTTAAGCTGTACATTTCAGTCACTAGAGGTTAAAATTAATTTCCAAAGCATGTTTATATGGAGATATACCTATCTCATAGAAATGGAAGGACCCTGAAAGGTCATCAAATCCAGCCTCCTGCCTTTACTAGCAGGACCAAGTACTGATTTTGCCCCAGATCCCTAAGTGGCCCCCTCAGGGATTGAACTCACAAACCTTGGTTTAGCAGTTCAATGCTCAAACCACTGAGCTATCCCCCCTACATTTAACTTCCTGTTACAGTTTTCAGTGCACAGGATGCTGCCACATAGCATAGGAAAAATGCATTGGACAGCTAGCTCCCTCTATCTCTAAGTGATTTTTTTAAATTTAACAACAAATTTGGGCAACAGAATAGCTTTAAAACAAAACCCCTGACATTTCATATTAGCTAACAATCAGTTTTCTGCCATGCTTATTTTAAAAAAAGTGAGAAAAATGTAGTGAAGAGCCAGAGAATTTGTACAATATCCTGGACTAAGGGTGGGTGGGGAACAGATTGCTGACTGATGTAACCCTCCCCCTTCCTCCCACTCCCTCCCTGATCAGGGCATGGATTGCCCAGCCTCCACACTACTCATCTGGTCACCGATCGCTTCCCTCCTCCTGTGGAGGGGTGTTTGGAGCATAAGTCATTGAACGGGGGGAGTGGGCAAGTGTTGGGGGTTCCAGGCAACTGTCTGATCCACAAGGTGTAGAGCGAGGTAATCACTGTGGGGGTGGGGGGGGGAGTTGTCAGCCAGTTATCTCTAAAACTACTTAGTTCATATGTAGCACATGTCATCCATAGATAAGTATCATTATCCCATTTTACAAATTGGGAAATGGAGATACAGAAACATGAAGTGACTTGCCCCAGGTCACCCAGCTGGTCAGTGGCAGAGCTGGGAATAGCACTCAGCTCTCCTCCCAGTCCACTGCCGGACCCACTGGACTGCACTGCCTCCAAAAGGCATGTGTTGTAAAAATACTGCAGTCCTCTGATTGACCCCGTGGTCCACCCGCAGCTCAGGGGAAGCATCTACATTACAGTGGTACAGCTGCAGGGTAGATGTGGCCTGGTACAAAACTGATGGGAGGTCAGAAATGAGGCCCATTGCATTTTCTTATCAACACTAACTGGCAAACAAAGATTTCTGAAAGCAACCCTCTGTGGCTCTGGAAAGCACCAGCTGGGAGAATGCTGTGGTCTCAATATGCCAATAGGATGCAAAAGTTTGGCTCGAGTAGTAG
Source organism: Malaclemys terrapin pileata (assembly GCF_027887155.1). Taxonomy (NCBI): domain Eukaryota; kingdom Metazoa; phylum Chordata; order Testudines; family Emydidae; genus Malaclemys; species Malaclemys terrapin. The sequence goes on along the minus strand of NC_071507.1, from coordinate 44,268,134 downwards.
AGAAAAGTGCAGCATTATAAGACGTGAGTCCAGGTTCAGAAGATTCCTCTTTAAATACCAATGGAAATAAGCATTGCTGTATTTTTTGATCTATGTAAAAGGCATGGAAAGTTGCAGTCTTGTTGCTATCCTATTTTCCATGTGCCTGCTTTAAATTATTAATCGTAACTGATTTTCACCTCATCAACTGTAAAATAGCCTGCCTGTATAAATACAATAGGTAAAACTTTATTGGGCTTTTATTCTTTAAGATGTCATTTTGGTAATACAAAAATTCCACATATACCCCTGTGATGATATCATCCATAGTATGAAATATGTACATGTACACTGTAAAAAATATATAAAATAAAGCCCCAAACCACAAACTACAGAGCAGAGCTGTGTTTCAGATGCTCTCTTTTTATTGTTGTTTGGCAAGTGTTCATTGTTTCAACCGCTGGTGAACTTTGGGGAACAGCTTCAGGGCATTACATGTTGTTACTTCACAGACTGTTTCTACTGATACTCCTTTCACTGCAGCAATGTACTGACAAGAAATCCTGATCTGCTCTGGTTCATTTCTCTCCTAAAAGAGAATTGCCAACAAGGTTACACTATACAAGAAATTAAGTGAGATCAGCCTGGCTTACCCAGGGCCCATAGGACTGAGTCCCTCTCTTCCATTAATTACTTCAAAAAAGTCACCACTGGTATTTACAAATTTTAAACCACAACTAGACTCTATGGTGTTAGCAACTTAGATAAGTTAGATGGAAGAGTCAGCCTGATACAGTGCAGTTTTGGATCGGACACGAGCATACATTTTAAAGACAACAGCTGGATCAAGCTTAAGAAATGCTACTTCCTTTATTGCTGAGAAAGAATAAATATTCAGCAACAGTTTGAAGTTCCTGAAACTTCTCTGTGGAGGTTATCAGCAGGAAAAAATCTGCATTCTTTGAAGTTCTATATATATCAGCCTAGATGCTGCAAGATGTCGAGTGCCTAACTAAACCCAATGGGAGTTATTTATTTATTTAAAGTAATAAACATGATACCTAACCAAGGCTTGAGGCATTCTGACATCAATGATGCTACAATAAAATCCCAGCAGCATTAAGAAATCATTGCACAGGAACTCAGGCAGCCAGAGTTCAGAACTCCTTTCCACCCTTTTAGTGTTGCAGGAAGCAAAACCTCAACCCTCTTCAAAAACCGTATCAAACCGATGTCTTTTGAAGCATGGCCAGAACGTCACCTAATTTGGACTATTTAGGGGAGCTAGTTCCAGAGTCTTGGAGCTCTCAGATAGATGCTCCTTCTTTTATAATGAGGGGAGATCCATCTCAAATGCCCCTGCTGACCACAGCTATTGCAGTATGGCACAGGGAGAGAGCCAATCCTTCAAGTAGGCCTGTCCCAGGCCATTAATGGCTTTATAGGTCATAACCAACACCTTAAACTCCACCTGGAAACCAACAGACAGCCAGTGCCGATCCTGGAGTCATATGCTTCTGGTAAGAAGCCCCCCTCAGTACCTAACATCTCAACTGCCACTGAAGTCAACAAGGACTGATGACACACAAAAGGTTTAAGCATTGTTCAGCCCCTTGCAGGCTCTAATTTATTAAAGAGACATTTTCACATTGATTTCAACAAAAAAATTAAAATTCCAACTAAAAGGGGGGGTTTAGTTTGGATATAAACATTCCTGTGCAGTTTGGTACCCTGAACACTGGCTCTCATGCATTAGCACAAGATGGCAAAACGAGAAACTGACTAGTCTATTTTCCAAGCTAAATGTAGTGCCAAATGTACACAGAGAGCATTAAATGATGACACATTTGATTTCTAAAATCTGTACTGTTAATTACCCGTGGTGGTAACAACAGAAAGAAGGAAACATTTATTTTAATGATCTGATTTCACATGACAGTGCCCCTTTGATCTCAAAGGTGCCTGGGGGTGGTGTTTGAGCTCTAGGTTAAACTGTGTACTGGTTAGTGTGCGTCAATGGAGCGACAGCAATGAAAACCCAGTGAGATAGCAAAAATTAATCCTATAGTATGTGCACCAAGAATTATTTTTCTCTCCTGACAACTTCTTTTGGCTTTTCTTTTTTAAATAAGAGAAGCTGGGACCTCTCTTTGCATCTCGCATATGGCTAGTAGTCAGGGCATTAGGGAACATGAGTCCCTAATGCATTATAGTGCATGAACCCTAAGAGTCAGTCACTTCATTTCTGAAACGCAGGTTGAAAGGATTTAGGATTTAAACTAGTAAGCTACATACTTTACTTACTGTACCTCTTTCTTTAGGCCAAGAGAGGGTGAGTCGGTCTCCAAGCAAATGTTCTCTAGTGGAATCTGTCTTATTAACTTTGCTCGCTTGTAAAGACAGGAGAATAAAACAAGAAATAACACAGGTAAGAGTCCATTCTCATCACACTAATCAATATAGAAAGGAGCACACTATACATTTTGCACACACCATCAATTAATGGGTAACAAGTCTGCCTTATTGGCATTCAATAGGCAGTTTGAGCCACTAGGGATAATTCTATGTCTCCAGTGAGCTGCAAACACAAAGGTTAAACAGAGTGTCCTGGGCCAACAGAGCCTCTACCATACTACAAGGATTGTGAATATTCACCCCCCTCAAGTGTCTATTAATCTTTTCTAAATGCAAGCTGTCTTTAACATTCTATTAAGTACATCCACTCACCGAATGACACGGTACTGTGGTTGGCAAAGACAGTACAACAGCCAACCGGGTGCTGGGCTGGTAGTGTAGGAGACCCACAGTCAAGAACATCCTGTGGACTCCTGTTCTCATAACCATTAACTAATGACTTTAGGTAGATGGGGTGGGTTGTGGTTTTCTCTCTCTTTATCTAGGCAGTTATAGCATATTCACTGCCATGGTATCTGAGCCCCTCTCAGGGCTGGCGTGGAAGGTAAAGGGATTCACTCCACCAGAAGATCAGAGAAAGGACAATGGGGCAGATGGTAGCTTGGATGCAGGAAGGCCCAGTCTCTCAGCACAAGAATTGGTCATTTGGTGTAGGAATCAATAAGTGATCAGCCTTGTGATTCCTTGGATGCTTGGGCCCAATCATCCGGCTGAGATGCACTGGCGTGACTCAGTCAGTTAACACTGGTAGGTGATCAATCAGATTGATCATGGTTGTGAGCAAGTCAAGGCACTCTCCTCTCACCAAGTAGCTAGGTGTGCTGTCTCTGCAGCAAGGGACAAGGATAAACTCAGCTGACACTACGTAGCAGGCCTGCATATGAACAGGAAAGGATTTGGAAACCCCATCGTACAGAAATGAAAGATTAACTGCTTTACTGCTGCTGTACTATGTGTATGCAGGGAGGGGAATGAACCTCAAATCCTGTCTTATGTACTTGGCATGTCTCATTCACTCCTTCTTGTGTCAAGAGTAACTCCACTGGCGTGTCTCTGAGGTAGAATCAGTTTAAGTGAGTTCAGAATGAGGCCCCTAGAAGACAGCCTGCAAAGAGCCTCCTCCACTCCAAAGTTTGAGATTCTTTAGATAGGATCACATTCATACCCTACTTCCTGACCTTCAGGGTCCTGCCCCACTCCGCCTCCCCATGGGCTCTTAGACCCACATCCACAAAGGTACATAGGCACCTAATGTAGGCACCTCAGTCTCAGTTTTATGCTTCACAAAACTCCCACCACACCCTGTGGGCACCTAAACTCAGGGACACTGGGGAAGGTGCACATCAGACTATCCCATAGTTCAGGGGTTAGAGCACTCTCCTAAGAGGTGGGGTAACCTCTGTTCAAATTCTTGCTCCCCTCTAGCAGAGGAGGGAATTGAACCCAGGTCTGCCACAATCCAAGTGGGTGCTTAACCACTGGGCTAAAAGTTATAAGGTGAGCCTGGGAGTGCCCCAGGTTTTGCATGGATTGAGGCAGGCACCTAACTCATTCTCACAAGAAATTATTTAAGTGCTGTAAGCATCTAAGTCACCAGCTGGCACCCCGGTGGCAGGGCAGGGTGTAGCAGGCTCTCATGCTTCAATGGCCCCGGCTGACAACCAGTCTGGTTCTGTAGTAGTCTGCTTCTTCTTGTGACTCAACCCTCCAGCTGAGTCACCTAGACTCCCACCCCTTCTGGAGTAAACCAATAGTCCCTCAAAACAGGAAAGCACTAAGTCTTGTGGTCTCTATGCCAGGTCTGGGGGAGAGGTAGGGGAATCCAGCCTCTCCTCTGGTTTCCAGCCCAGGGACCCTGTTTAAGTGGTTAAGGGCTTGTCGTTCAATCCCTCACCACTACCCTGGGTTGCCCCTACCTTTCCCTTCTTGTCAACACCTTCCATAGTTCTGGGAACACCGCCATGAATTTGTGGCTCCCCACAGCTTCTTCCCAGCTAGCTACTAAGGAGCTTCCTCAAAGTTGCTCCCAGCCTGTGAAATACAGCCCAGCTGCTGCTAAACAGTCCTTCCCGTTTCCCTCCTTATGACAGGAGTCCCCCCAGCTCTCCTTCTTGGAGCTGGATTTGTAGCTTAGGCCCACTGCAGGGCCTCAGCCACCTTCTCCTTCAGCTAGTTCCTTTTCCCCAGTTAGTCCCAGGCTCAGAGGATCCAGCAGGCCAGCCTTCTCCTGCTGATCTGCTCTCCTTCCTAGTCAGTCCCCAACTGAGCCATGTTCAGGCCTTTTAATTCCTCCCTCCAGGCTTGACACCTATTGCAGGTGTAGTAGAGTTCAACTGATCTTAGTAACGAGTGCTACAGACAAGGCCTTTGGTTGTAAAACTCCTGGCAGCAGGGACTGTCTCCCACTATGTATTTGTATAGCGCTTAAGTAACCCACACACCTTCTGGGTGTGGTGTTCTGTCCTATCTCGTGGCACCGAGACCACTTAGAGAGAGAGAGGTAACGTGAGTCTGTTCTATAGCCCTAGCTAACAGCCCGTTGGCTTTTAGCTCATGAAGTAGAGGCTCATGCGCTAAGCTCCAGAGGCCCCAAGTTCGATCCCGCCCACTGACGACCAGGGTCTGTCGGCGTTACACCTAGCACAGCAAAGCCTCTAACTGGTGCTTAGGAGCATTACTGCAACACAAACAATATCACGACCAATTTAGTTCATGGTGATTCTGCCTTTGGGCCAGATTATGATCTCCCTTACACTGGCTGCACACTCATGCACTTTCAGTGGACTCACTCCTGATTTACATCCATGTAAGCCAGAGGGGAATCGGCTTTGTGTCCTTCTTGCAGAAGCAGCTTTGCACATTTTCTCTTGCCACCCTTCATCCCTGACCCAGTCCGTGCACCACGCCACATCGCCCTCCTCCTTATTCTAACCCCTCTTCCAAACTCACAGCAGTTAGTTAAACAAACCCAAAGGTCAGGAATTTAAAACATCAATGTGTAAAGATTATTAATGCCATTAATCCCGAATACCAGCTCTAGCTCCATCATCATGTCCCAACCATCATTCCCCAGCTAAGTGTTCTACTCTAGCTGTAGCCCCATCATTGCTCCACACGGCAATATAGTAAGTTAATTAATCCTCATTTAAAAAACCCCAACAAGAACTAAAAGGCCACATATGTTCCTCCCCCCATCCCTTGCTGAGCTATGTGTGATTTAGACTGTAAGCTTCCTCGAGCACAGACCTGACATTCGTCATTTGTCTTTAATTCTGCTGTGATATATATAATAGAGAAAGTGTCTCTTAGGAAGTATGGGTATCACATGTGCCTATTATACACGTTGGGCCCGATTCTCTTTTACACTAAGGCCCATCTACATTGCTCTGGAGGAGTAAATGTGCCCTTAAGTGGGTATAAATATACAAAGGCAATTTACTGCCAGAGTGGCATGAAGAGGCCTTAGTGGGCATGAGAATTCAGGTCACTGTATGCATGTCCTCAATGGTCATTCTTGCCCTCTGCCTCACCCTACCCGCCCAAATACTATCTCCCAATATCTGAGCCAATGCAGAACGTCAGTTCTCGTGCAGTCCAATTAAAACTATGCTGAAGCAGATTCTGTGAACTTTCCAGGGACTTACCTGATCATTCCTTGTGACAGCTGGAGGAAAAGAAAAACAAAAGCCAGCTTGTACTCCTTCCAGGGCAACAGAGGGCCTGCCAGCAAAGTTATGAAGCAGTGCATTCCGAATACCTGCACCACATAGAAGAAACCCAAAAAACCTAAAGACACTAAAACCAGGCTGCAAGAGTTTAACAGTACCACGGTAAAGATTTGTATCAAACTTTTTTTTTCTATTTTAATTGTAAGAGAATTTAGTGCCAGCTCTCAGTCCTGAAGTCCTTTATTTATCCACAAGCAAAATGTGCATCAACCTTGGATTTGTAGGATCCCTCCCTGAGAAGTGAGAACATAATTGATTCCACCTGTGACCTCTCTGCTAGGCCTGCCAACAAAGGTGCAGACTCTGATTCCAATGTATCCACTGGGAACCGGACCAAGACCACCAAATTCACTTCATATCAGCACCAGAGAGCTGTCAGTGGTAACAATTTTCAGTTGGCATCTGCTGGGGCCAGACTGAACCTGTAATTAGTGGTGAAAGGCTCCACAGTCGATTACCTACCTCCGCAGCCTTTCTGACCCCCAGCAGCTTATTTCTGTCCTGCTGTCACTAACTGTGTTTGTAATATGCACAGAGATGTAGATAAGTAAATATTTTAAACATATTTTAATTGTATCTTTCTTCACAAAATAGGCCAATTTTCAATCTACAGATCTGCTGGAAACAAATCATAAAGAGAAATAAAGCTATCTGGAAACCGTACTCTTCTTGCTTCTGTTCAAAAGAGTGTGGCGGAAGTTGATGCTGAGACAGAGGTTGCTTTGCTTCACTCATTCCCTCCTCACTCCCAAAAAAAGTTACAATATAAAAAAGAAACAATTCTATGTTTCATCAGAGGTTTTCCACTCCGCAGAAACTGTCACTCCTTGAGCATAATACGTAAACTTGGCAGCTCTAGAGCATCTTCCACTCATAGTTTCCAGACTTTAATGAATGGAGTTCTATGACCCAAACGTGAGGTAGGGAAACATTATTAGCTCCATTTTACAAACAGATAAACTGAGGTAAAGGATTCAATTTTCTTCCCAGATACAGAGGTAAATCAATTGAATTACTGTACACCAGCGTATAACTTGTGTAAGAGCAGAAACAGGCCCAGAGAGCAGTTAAGGATTTATACTTGCAACAATCAGTAGTACTGGTTCTAAGGGTTTGATCAGAATGGATAGTGAGACTTACCTTGCTCCTTAAGAAAAGCAATAGTTTGTCTCCCAGCCGAACGAGAATGAACGTTTCTGTTCATTACAAAACACATACTTTAGAGAAGCAGAGAAACACTGGTGGTTTTTTTTTTTTTAATATAAAGTGATTTCTTTTTAGAAAATAAGATATCTCTATTAAGGAGAAAACGTTACTGTTCAGGAAAACAAGAATTACAACTGGCACTGCTGGCAAAGTGAAGAGATTTGGTTCTATTCTGAAAAAGCAACTACAGAAAAATGGCACCTTCTTCCTCACTAGGTCTGCTCCTCGTGTGTATTTAGAGTCAGATCTGCTGAATTTAGTGTCAAAAGTAAGGTGTTACTCTTGTTTGCCATGCAGAGCCAACACAGCTAAGAGAGAGCGAGCTGGATTACTTTCCTACTACTGCATCATCATCAGAATTGTTTACTTAGTACCAACGAGTTTCACCGACATAAACTGAATGAAGACAATGACACTGCACAGTCACCGAGGGCATCGTGTGACCTGCAGAACTTTTATTACTGGGGATGATGCAAAGAAGAAAAGAACCCAGCTTGGTTTTCAAGTCAGGGGTTGACTCTGAGGGCTGGCAATTAGGGAAAAAAACCAACATCTTTTCACAGGTAAACGGAACACATTTGTTGAGGAAATCACTAGGAGAAAATGAACACAGCACCCTGCCACGCCAAAGTTACTTTCATTGAAACAAAGAAAGAATTACAAACGAAGAGATTTTATTCTCCATCCCCACTTTTTAAAGTTCCTAACATTTTGGGGCAAAATGAGGTGAGGGATACAGGTGGTTTAAAGTTCTCCTTTGCACTGCCCCATGCACCGAGGTATTCTAGCTTCTCTCCCCACTCCTTTCTCCAGCCATGCCCCCTTTTATCTGCTAAGTCAGCTGCAAGGGGGTCAAGCACAACCAGTTGGCATGCTGAATACCTGTTGATAGTTAAGAGAGTTACACATGTAGGGAGAAGAAAATAAAGTATTACGGTCTTTGTCTTCCTGTTTCCTGATGCTGAACTTGATAGCATCAAATTAAAATCTCAGTTTATTTTTAGAATACTCTTATTTCCCCCCTGAACGTTCACTTACCAAATACAGTGGAAAACCACTATCTAGTGGAATAGAGAGTTTGGGGAGAGATGCTGATTTCATTTATGCCAGTGTAACTCTTGGAGTTTTACCTGCATAACAGAGATCAGAATCTGAGCCATAGAAGTTATTCCAATAAAAGCTCTGGTTAAGGAAGCGAGTTTTGTGATGTAAATGACATACATAGAGGGAGGAAACCTCAATTTGGACAACAAGGAGTTTAGATAAGAGGGTCTCTTTCTGCAGTGGTGGGTGCATGTGCCTAATCCTGCTCTCACTGAAGTCTGTGGCAAATCTCTCTCTGGTTGAAATCCTGGCCCTAATGAATTGCAGGGGAGTTTTGCCATTCATTTCAAGGGGCCAGAATGTTGTCCTCTGACTTCATTTGTGCAGAAGTGCGACATAAAATGACACCTTGAAATAATACAAGTCTAACCCCCCGTTGAAGTTTTATTTGGGGAGCATAGCTCAGTTCTTATCCAAAAGATGAAACGTGTACATATGGAAAATACACCCCCTTTCAACAACAACTCTTTTAGAAGAAATGCCAGCAAGTCTCCCACAATTTTAACGATGACTCAGTTAGAGAGGAACATTTATCAACCCTAATCTCCTGATACAGGCTCAGGCTTCCCAGATATAAACTGCCTTTTATTATTGTTATTTTTTACCTTAAACCATTGAATATTTGGATTATTTTTAGTCAAAACATTATTAATATGCTTTACCACCCCTCCTGCACTCCAGGAGCTGTGACTTAGGAAACAGGTTCTGAGCTTAGTTAAGATTTGTTATGTGAGGAAGACTTTGCTTGGAGGGATTCTGACTCACACTGGCAGGTCTAGTTGTTTAGCTATATCCAGCTGTAACGCAAAGACCTTTTGCTGCTCCTCACGTTGCTGGGATTTGGACACAAACCATGGAGTGAAGTCTAGACCGATCTGCAATGAGAATCAGTTAGGGGATGATAGAGTTTGTGAAATCTTAAGTAAACTTCAAAATGCATGGAGGATTATTGTTTTCAGTACATTAAACTTCAAATGCTGTAGGCCAGCAATTCTCAAACTTTTGTACCGGTGACCCCTCTCACATAGCAAGCCTCTGAATGTGACCCCCCCTTATAAATTAAAAACCCTTTTAAATATTTTAACACCATTATAAATGCTGGATGCAAAGCAGGGTCTGGGGTGAGGGTTGACAGCTCACGATCCCCCATATAATAACCTTGCTATCCCCTGAGGGGTCCCGACCCCCAGTTTGAGAACCCCTGCTGTAGGCTACTATGAGAAGCCACTATAACTGAGACAAGATTAGAAGGCACTACAATCTCTATATAAGGTATTGTACCTGGGGGTACAGTAGTACATGGATCCAGAATAAACTATATTATATATAAGATAACATAAAAATGCTTTGCTAGGAAAAATCTATAGCAGCTCATTTAGTCTCCCTACTACTGTCCTAGCTGCAGGATTCTAGCATATCTATGTGGCCCGTCTCCAATAGTTATTCATAAAATGATCATCTGGAGCCTGATTCTAGTCCCACACCAAGAGAGGAGTTAGGTTTTTTTTTTTTTTTTTTAATCTCAGCAAATATGATTTCTGTCTATAAAAAGAAAAGTAAGCACCATAAACCACAGATTGCAATATACTGCACGGGCCTACCAGAGCAATGGCTGAGTCAAGAAAACCCCAATACTAATGAAATCAAATAAAGCACTCTACCTCTCCAATAGCCACCAGCTTATCTTTGTGCTTCTCAAAGAATGGAAGGGCAGGTTCCAAGTCCTGTAATAAACCAGCTACAGCTCACATGCTTTGTTAAAATTTAACAGTGAGGTAAAAGAGGTCCTGGCATGTTAACGAAATTGCAAAAACAGGCATTAGTATACCATGGTGAGGACAGCAGTATAAGGCGGGTATTAAAATTATACACTGAATTGTCTAAAAGCTACTGAATATTTTAAGTACCCATTCTTTAAATACGACTATAATTAAAAATGAAAAGAAAGCCCAATCATTCTGCTGGGCTGCCCAGAGCCAGCCTCCCTACTGTGGAGAGTACAGGCTCGGGATGGGGCTTGGCTATAATGGCCAGAAGATGTGTTGATTCAGCACATCTTCAAGGCAGCCTCAGATGGTAGGGCTCCTGTGGAGTCCTGGGGGAAGCGTAAAGCTGCCCTGCTCCACTGATGGACTCCCCAACAGGGACAGCAGTGGGAATAGCATGGGTCCTCCCCTGAGCGTGAATGCCCCAGTATGTAACCTCTCCTGCTGCAATTTGCATCCCATGGGCCAGCAGAGATTAGTCAAGGCCACAGTTTGCAAAGTGCAAAAGCAGCTATATAAATAAAAGGCATCATTGTTATCACATAGGGCTTGTCTACATGGAACTTAGTACATGTAAGCTCGGGTGTGAATTTACCAGGGTAGATAAAAATCAATGATTTTTTTTTAAATCTGATTTTCTATAACAGTTCTTTTCTCCCAAAAGCATATCTAAAGATAGTTTTAATTAAGATACATGACAGCTCAAAGATATCTCATCATGGAATAGGGATTATAAATTCTAATTCTATAGTGAGACAATATATTCACGTAAAGTTTAAGAAAAGTTTTGTAAATGAGTTCCAATAGTTCATGGATTAGGGACCCAATCTTATGGGGTTCCACAGGCTTCTGTGTAGATTATTTAGGTTAATCTTTCTATCTACCCAATGAGACTCAGTGCTCAGTCTAGAAGATACCATCAGAGATGCTTAGTTTTGCAGTTCTCAAACTGTGGATTTGTGACTCTAGAGGTAACAAGCTTGTTAACAGCAAAAATGTTTTTAAATGAATAAATAAAAAATACAGGTGAGAAATAACAGACCTCGATCCTATTGTCCCTCTGCAAATTTGTGGACACAGAGTCAATCCCTTACCTCTCTCTAAAAGTGCAAAATTTCAAAAAGTTCAATGAATAGAAGATTGTTGGGGGCAGAATAGATCTGGACAAGGAGAAGAAGTCTGGAGATAAATGTGAGAAGCGAGGGACATATCCATGTTTTGTTAAAATATTATATGTTTGCTGTTGAAGAAAAAAAATCCAGAATACTTAATGTTGTTGTTTTAGTTTAATGAAACAATTTAAATGTCTGTCTGGTGATGTTCTTCTCCTAAGAGAGCATGGCAAGAAAATCCTCTAAATATTAATGATTAACCTGTTGAACTGGAGATCGTTCACCTCCCAATGACTTCATAAATATCTGCTTCAATTACCTTTGGTAAATTAAAGAACCAAACAATCATTCATTTTCTGATATAGCTGTAAAACTAATCTGAAAAGTTTCCAAAATAAATCACTGTTTTAAAAATGTATAGTGTGTACCTTCTAAAAATGAAACCTACATCTATCTCCGAGTTGAGAAGAATATGTATTAAGGTTATAACAACCAACAAGAATGCACTTTTATGTAGACATCCATGATTAAATCAAGTCTTCCCAACTAGTGATTTAAATCAAATCCACCCTGACTGCTACAAGGTAACGTCCCATGTGGACACACTGCGCACTACGGCATCTTTGTGACCGACATGGCTAAGGGCAGGTCTACACTACCCGCCTGAATCGGTGGGTAGAAATCGATCTCTCGGGGTTCGAATTATCGCGTCTCATCGGGGCGTGATAATCGATCCCCGAATCGACGCTTGTACTCCACCAGCGGAGGTGGGAGTAAGCGCCGTCGATGGGGGAGCCGCGGAGGTTGATTTGCCGCCGTCCTCACAGCAGGGTAAGTCGGCTCCGATATGTCGAATAGCGTAGCTGAATTTGCGTATCTTAAATCAACCTCCCCCCCTCCCCCACCCTGTAGTGAGGATGTAGCCTAAGACTACACTGCACAAGGGAACTACGACCATCATGATCACACAGCACCCTCTGGAGCTCAGTGAAGGAACTGCCTTTATGTCTATTGACAAGGTGCTGTGGTGATGGCTTATGCATAAGGCTAAGCTTTTGTCACAGTTATTTTTAGTAAAAGTCACAGGCAGATCACGGGCTTCTGGGGATTTTTGTTTATTGCCCATGACCTGTCCCTGACTTTTACTAAAAATAACTAACAAAACGGGGACGAAGGAGGGTCCAGCACCCTTCTGGGGCTCCAGGGTTCTCCCCACTGCCCGGTGCCTTGGAGCTGTAGGGGTCCCTGCCCCAGGGCTGAAGTGGAAAATGTCATGGAGATCTCTGGAAGTCACGGATTCAGTGACTTCCATGACCTCCATAACAAAATCTTAGCCGTACTAAGTTATGCAAGAAGGAAGGAAAGCAGGATAAAATCATTAAAAAAAAAAAAAAAAAAAGTGTCCTTGCTTGAAGTCTCCTTAGCTTTTATCATCTGCTTCAAGTCCTGCACCTAACTTATTTCCGAGATCTCACCATACTTGCTCATTTTCTTACTTGTTGCTTCATCTCCAAAAATGGCAAAACAAAAAAATTGTAATAACTTTGTGGCCAGTCACAACTTCATAGCTGTCACTACGTTGCAGAGCAAGGGCACTCCAAACTTCACAGGGAAGGAACTCAGACCTTCCTGTTTTGAAAGCACAGACCCTTACTACTTAAAGGAGAGTTCCCTCCAGCTGTTAACTAAATAGGGCCTATGATGCACAGATGAGCAAATCTGATACCGTCCAACAGAGAGCAGCATTAGACATACACACTAGCCAGTTTTTTTCCCAATAAATTGGTGATAATTACATTATCTTTATTAAAGTTGGGCACAGAAGAGAAGTGACCATATTCACCCATGTGACAGCTGTAGACACAGCTGCTACCATGGCAGATTTCTGCCCCAGAGACTTGAAGAGCTACATAAGTGGAGATACAAATAATACCCACATGAAGAAATTCATTTGATTGAGCAAAATAAAGGCATGGGAAGCTAGGCAAGTCACCTGAACAGTAACACTGCGATGTCCATCTGCACTGCCCTGAATCGGATGAATCCCAAAACATGCCATGATAGACTCTGGATACCTTTAGCAGGGGGAAAATATGTCAATGGGATTAAAACATCTAGCTCAGCAGTGACAGTAACATCCAGTGACTGTTTGATGGCCTGTGGGCAATAAGTAAGTGGTTACAGCCAAGTTTCTAGCAGAGAGGTGTCCTCACTCAGGGAAACACACATCACAATCAGCACTGAGTTGTCATTCTTAGCAGAAACACCAAGGACTGAACAGATTGGGAAGACTGAAGTACCCTTTCACCACTAGAGATGGTCTCTCAAAGGCCTGTCTACACACATTTTTGTACTGGTATAACTATGTGAGTTAGGAGTGTGATTAGTTAGTGATACCATTATGCCAGGACAACCCCTATTGTGGACACATTTACAATGATATAAAAGTGTCTTAGACCAGTAGCGCTTACTCCCCTTCATGTATGAGAACAGCTATAGTAGTATAAAGCTCCTTCATACTGACACAAATACATCCACCCTCGTGGGACTGCACCACTTTGACTATAGCAGTATAATCAGAATGGTACAACTTGTGTGTGTAGACAAGGTGGAGCTGAGGCACTTTGGTGAGGCAGCATAAGGGCATCTACAATGCCACCCCCACGCTTTGCCCATTCTTAGGAGAAATAGATGTCTCCAGGGCTGCTCCTTTACACACTCAATTCACACATATGCAGGTGATCAATAATGTTTAACAATGAATATTTGATCTCTTGATATTTCCATGTTTTACATTTTGCTTTTTTATAAAAACAAAGAAAAATACAATCTCACCCTTTGCCTACAATTGCCTGTAAAGTCAACATCTCTCTCTCTCTCCCCCACACACATGCACACACACTATTTTTATAAAGCAAAATATACTCTTTGTTAGCCTGTTCCAGCTCTCCAGCTTTCTGCCGTGGTAAGTCAAAAACAACCCTCAGGCTCATTTGTATGCAATAGCCTTGTTTAAAGAGGCCATATTGCAGTCCATTCTCCCTTAGAAGAGGAGAGAATGTTACTTCCCCTCGTGGAAGAATAAATGTATCTCGATTTTAGGTTCTCACGTCAGTAAGAGATATGGTCCGTTCCCCTGCCTTACAACAGAAACAGCTTGCTATTCAGCATGTACCCCTCCAATTAAAGGCAAAATCCTGCTCTTATATGCATGTGTGTCACTCCCAGGGAAAGCCCTGTTCAGTATATTCTTAATTTCAAATATATAGTCAACTTTGCCTTAAACTCCTTTATGACATCACCTCACTCATCATATGGCTGATATTCCACACTTCAGCAATTCATAATATCTAGCCCAAATGTTACAACTTCAAAACAAGCGGCTACTTTGGAGGGATGAAGGGGTTATCTCCCGCATCCTCCATACACCTGAAGACCATTACAATATCACCTCTGTTTCTTCTTTTTCAGGCTAAACATGTTTATGTATTCATCAGCAGACCACGATTCTGTCTCATTGCCTTCCCCGGTACTCACCCTGTAATCTAGATATTCTTTTTTAAATGAGATGCACAAAAGTTGCACTTCATTCTAAGAACGCCATTCCCAAGACCTTATGCAGAGAGATCCCTATAACCCAGTTGCTAAGGCACAGGACTGCGAGTTCGTGGGCATGGGTTTTATCCTTGGTTCTGAGATGGAATCACTAGCCCTGATTCCCCGCTACCCTAGCTCCCTGTGTTGTCATTTACACCTGCATCAAGTGGGTGTGAAATGCTACCAGATCAGAACAGTAGATTTACACTGACTATGCAGAGCCCGAGGCCGTGGAGAACCAGGGCCAACAGCACGATCATGGCCAATTCAATTAATCTCTCTGTGTTTCAGTTTTTCTATCAATAAAGCGAGGATAATGAGACCCATTCACCTCTGTCCAGAATCTGGAGATCTAGATATGACAAGTGCTATGGCAAGTGTTAAGTAGGGTGTTATTTCTTTGATCTAAAAGATGTCTTTGTACTGACATAAAGCATACAGTGAAATAACAAACCTTTCTGCTAGATCAAGAACCTCCTCAAATTCACTTTGCTGCTCTGTAACAGAAACAAAGGCTTGAACTCCAGCCTGGATTGAAGAAAAACAAACAAACCAGTAACTGTACTGGTGAAAGTTACACTTCCCTCCTGTTTTATGTACGTGTTTCAGTTTATAAAGGACCTAGCTAGGAACTGTTCTAGGAGCACGTTCACTAAACTCACTTTAGTTAAATACATTATTAAATGAGTTGAGGGAAAAAATTAAAGTAGTACCAAAATAAATGAATTCTCATCTATTCAACCATGCAGGATTGAACAATATATTAGCCACATTGCCTCACTGCCCCTCCTAGTCCATCCCCATCTCAAAATCCTGAGGGAATATTTTATCCTGAAGTTCCACAGATTCAGGACTTGTCTAAACTACCGCTTAAGTCGATGTAAGTTAAGTTGCTAAGGGTGTGTAACAACCACCCCCAAGCGACATAACTTACATCGACTTAAAGTTGTGTCTACACCACGCTATGATAACGGGAGACGCTCTTCCATCAAGTTAGCGCATCATCACCAGACATGCTAAATCAACGCTGCTGCATCAATGCAGTGATGGCTGATTTAACGTGGTAGCGAAGATAAACCCCAAAGCTCTGTTGCATCAAGGAAGAAAGCAAGCTCCAGAGACAAGGGCCCCTTAATGAGAACACCCTGATGGCAGGCCCCTCTCCCAAGCCCTGACAGAATAAAGCACTCTTGACTGCTGTTCCTGCACCCAGAATTTGGGGATCCCAAATGATCTATGCTAATCCTTCCAGTTGCTTCATACACACCTCCCAGTTGCTTCACCACTCAGTATTACCGCAGTCTTGTCCAATTTGAGTCAAGCAATCAAACTGGTCCAACCGGATGGGATGGGATTACTGATGATAATGACAGTCAGCCAAGACACTGCCATTCAAACTTTCTCCCTAGCCCTTCTAATGACCCTTTCTGCCCATTAGTGGGAGGTGTGGCAAGATGGAATAAAGTTCAGTAGGCATTTCATATGCACAAGTGTAAAGAACATACTAATCTGCTCATTTGGCTCCACTAACAAATAAACAGATCAAAAAACCTCTCTACTTACAAATTGTGCCTACAGATAGTCTAACATGCTCATGTTAGTGCTACCCCGTCCTCATGCCATCACCTGCCTGCTTGCTTTACCCACAAGTTACATCTTGTCTTGACCTAGGGTCCTGCTCCTGCTACATCTGCAGCCCTCTGCAGCTGGGTAGAATCCCATTGACTATACTGCAGGATCAGGGCCTACAATTGTAAGCTGTTTGGCACTGGAGATGTCTTTTACTACATGCTTGTATAGAACCTAGCACAATGGGGCACTAATCTAGCTGAGGCTTCCAGGTGCTCCTGTAATACATAATAAATAAATCCTAATAATGCCCTGAGTAATGAATGAGGAATTCTGGTGCAGAAAAAGTAATAATTTAAAATAAGTCACTAACCTTTCTTGATTTTTCAATCACATCATTTATGTCCTGCAAGACACACATCATCAGTTATCATGCAAAGCACTGAGAGACGTGATTTTGTTACATTTAAGTGAGGGATGTGTAACGGTTCCCCCCCCCCTCGGGTGCCACCTGGAACTGAGGTATCACTGAGCCGCCCCCCTGACCCACCAGCCTGGGCTCCCTTTACACTGTACTGCTGTGACCAGCCTGCACTTTCACCAGCACACATACAGATAGGGACACACCCAGCTGCAGTTAGATGCAGACGCTGTGATCAGCTCTGCATGGGAAGGCTCTAGCTAAGGAACTTTCCAGCTACGGGCACGCACCCCGCTCTGGGGTGTATACCCAAAATTATACCATCTTGCGCTGCACAGGGACTGTACAGCGTAAGCTCAGAAAATTTGCCCCCTCCCTCAATGTGGAGAAGAATATACAACAGCTTTCTGCCCCAAGTTATGACTCCCACACACTGGTTTTAGACAAAGCAAAAACAGGTTTATTAACTAAAAAAGATATAATCACTTAAAATCTAAAGGCATAGCAAACAGATCACCTAGCAAATAAACAAAAATGCAATCTAAGCTTAATAAACAACATAGATCGGATATGAATAGCAAATCCTCACCCTAAGTGATGATACAAGCAGGCTGCAGATTCTTAAGGGACAAGCTGCATTTGCTTACAGCTTTGAGTCCCTTTAGCCTGGGTCCAGCACTTCCCCCAGTTCAGTCTTTGTTTCTCAGGTGTTTCCAGGTGTCTCTTTGGGTGGGGAGTCAGTGAAGAACCTCGATGATGTCACTCCCCTGCCTTAAATAGCCTTTGCATATGGTGGGAACCCTTTGTTTCAAAGCTTGGTTCCCACGCCAGTCAGTGGAAAAAACACTGATATCCCAAGATGGAGTCCAGCACCAGGTGACCTGGTCACATGTCCCTGTAGTGTCACTGCAGCCATGAGTTGGAGGCTGTCTGCAGCATCCTCAGGAAGGCTCCCCAATGGGAGATACACTTCTTCTAAGGCCTATTGTTTTCTCCTAATGGCTCATTAACCTGAATGGGCCCTTCCCAGCCAGCCAACCACTGAGAGCCTTTTGCCTAGTGGGCGTTCCCCAAATGTAAACACATTTGTAATTAACTTCAGATATGAAAATGATACATGTAGACAAATAGGATAATCATATTCAGTAAATCATAAACTTTCCAATGACAACTCACATGTCTTATCTTGCATAAAATACATTAAGCCATAATCATATCATAATCATATCTCTGTGAAGAACATGGGGTGCCAAGTCACAGGATGGTCTTGTGTTGAAGATACCAGGCTGGGACGCAGGACATCTAAGGTTCATTAGTGGCTCTGTCACAGACTTCCTGCGTCACTTTGGGTAAGTCGTTTAACATTGCCATTTTATGTATGGGGAACCGAGTCCATGGCAATGACAAAGTTTGCCTAGCTGACAAGGGGGTTGTAAAACTAAATTATTAATAATTGTAAAATATTTTTCGAGTCCTGGGGTGGAAAGTGCTTGATGAGTGCAAAGTATCATCATTGTTATTTTATTATTTCACAAGAATTTGGTGGCAGAACCAGGAAGAGAAGCCAGGAAGCCAGAACACCAGGAAGAGACAGCACAGACATCCTCCCTTCCTCTCCCAACCTTCTTGAAAGCTAAACATGGAACCCAGCTACATCTGTGCTGGCACCAACCCCCAGTACTTCCCATGACACTTTTGTGCATTATCTTGCTCAGATTCTGGGGCATTTCAAATCCTAATCTCACACTAGAAGGAGTCTGGGGCAGCCAAAACACCAATGCATAGCCCTGAGTGCAGAAATTCAAATGGAGGTACTGGAGCCGAGTTCAGATTCAGCTACAGAGAACATCAACTATTATGGGGGGGTGACACTCTGTACCCCAAAGCAACACTTGGGCACCCCCATATTTACCACAGTGATATAATTATGATATGTTTTCTACAAAGTATGCCTTGTGAGATATCATTTTAAAAGTCTTGATCTGTTGAAAATCAGTATCCAGTTGAATTGTGTGTGCTGTCATTGTATGTGAAGTTATGAAGTTTGCCGTGTGTGTTACTGAAGTACGTTGTAATGTTGGGAATACCCACAACCAGCCTTTCAGATACAACAATGGGGCAGCCAGATACCGATGATGACCCATGAAGGGGAATACACACTCACAAAGACTACCTCAAGAACTGTATACAGTGAAGACCTCTCAGAGGGAGCACATAGACAATGGATACTACTTGACTCACCATAGCAAAAGATCTTTCCAGCAAGCTGGAAGAACCTATAAAGGAAGGGAAGTGACATCATCATTTGTCCTCATTCCCCCCACAATTCAGCACCTAGAAATACGTTTGGAGAACAAAGACTGAACTGCGGAAGTGGTCCCAGGTTGAAGGGAATTTCCAGCCTGTGTATGGAAGATCTGAGACCTACTTGTATTGTTTATCAAGGTGAGACACTGCTTGATTCAAATCCTGTCTAGTTTACAGAACTCAGATTGCAATTTTACTTTTTATTTCTTAGGTAACCAACCTTGATTTGTGCGCTTACTACTTATAATCACTTAAAATCTACCTTTCTGTAGTTAATAAATCTGTTTTATACTTCAAGCAAAACACATTGTTTAGGTAAAGTACTTGGGGAATCTGCTCAGGAACAAAAACTGGTGCATGTCCTTTCCACACTGAGGGAGGGGCACTGGTCAGGCTTCTGACCAGGGGAAGACGGTATAGCTTTGGGGTCCTAGGCTGGGAAGCTGTGGGGAATTGGCTTGAGCCTCTTTATTGTCGGTTCATGAGTGTCTGGCAAAAGCATTCATGTAACCCAGCTGGGTGTATCCCTGCCTGTGAATGTCCGTGTTCAGTGCAGTACCTGGAGAGATTTGCAGCTAATCACAGCACCACAGTGTGAGAGGGAGCTCAGTTTGGTAAAACAGAGGGCTTAGTGGTACCCTAGTTCCAGGCTGCACCCCGTCACAGTGGGCATATGGTTTCATGAGATTTGCTTTCCTTGTTTAAAGAACACTATTTCTTCAAGGAACACCCACCTCCATGACTTCAGACTTCCGAAGCAAGAGCCCTGATGCTAGTAGCATCACTGACAAGCAAAGGAAGGAGAGGCCCAGATTCTCCCTCTACTTGAAGAACAACAGGAGTACTTGTGGCACCTTAGAGACTAACAAATTTATTAGAGCATAAGCTTTCGTGGACTACAGCCCACTTCTTCGGATGCATATAGAATGGAACATATATTGAGGAGATATATATACACACATACAGAGAGCATAAACAGGTGGGAGTTGTCTTACCAACTCTGAGAGGCCAATTAATTAAGAGAAAAAAAACTTTTGAAGTGATAATCAAGCTAGCCCAGTACAGACAGTTTGATAAGAAGTGTGAGAATACTTACAAGGGGAGATAGAGTCAATGTTTGTAATGGCTCAGCCATTCCCAGTCCTTATTCAAACCGGAGTTGATTGTGTCTAGTTTGCATATCAATTCTAGCTCAGCAGTCTCTCTTTGGAGTCTGTTTTTGAAGTTTTTCTGTTGTAATATAGCCACCCGCAGGTCTGTCACTGAATGACCAGACAGGTTAAAGTGTTCTCCCACTGGTTTTTGAGTATACAACAGACTGGATTTCTACATAGATTGCTTCCGTCGACGTGCAAAGGCTGAAATTGTGGAAAAGCAACATCACTTGCCACATAACCTCAGCCATGCTGAACACAACGCCATCTACAGCCTCAGAAACAACCCTGACATCATAATCAAAAAGGCTGACAAAGGAGGTGCTGTCGTCATCATGAATAAATTGGAATATGACCAGGAGGCTGCTAGACAGCTCTCTAACACCACATTCTACAGGCCATTATCCTCTGATCCCACTGAGGATTACCTAAAGAAACTACACCATCTGCTAAAAAAACTCCCTGACAAAGCACAGGAACAAATCCGTACAGACACATGCCTAGAACGCCGACCAGGGGTATTCTATTTGCTACCCAAGATCCATAAACCTGGATATCCTGGACGCCCCATCATCTCAGGCATTGGCACCCTAACATCAGGCTTGTCTGGTTATGTAGACTCTGTCCTAAGACCCTACGCTACCAGCACTCCCAGCTATCTTCGAGACACCACTGACTTCCTGAGGAAACTACAATCCATCGGTGATCTTCCAGAAAACACCATCCTGACCACTATGGACGTAGAAGCCCTCTACACCAATATTCCACACAAAGATGGACTACAAGCTATCAGGAACAGTATCCCTGATAATGTCACAGCTAACCTGGTGGCTGAACTTTGTGATTTTGTCCTCACCCACAACTATTTCACATTTGGGGACAATATATACCTTCAAGTCAGCGGCACTGCTATGGGTACCCGCATGGCCCCACAAATATGCCAACATTTTTATGGCTGACTTAGAACAACGCTTCCTTAGCTCTCGTCCCCTAACGCCCCTACTCTACTTGCGCTACATTGATGACATCTTCATCATCTGGACCCATGGAAAAGAAGCCCTTGAGGAATTTCACCATGATTTCAATAATTTCCATCCCACCATCAACCTCAGCCTAGCTCAATCCACACAAGCGGTCCATTTCCTGGACACTACTGTGCTAATAAGCGACGGTCACATCAATACCACCCTATACCGGAAACCTACTGACCGCTACACTTACCTACATGCCTCCAGCTTCCATCCAGGACACACCACACGATCCATTGTCTACAGCCAAGCTCTAAGATATAACCGCATTTGCTCCAATCCCTCGGATAGAGACAAGCACCTACAAGATCTCTATCAAGCATTCTTAAAACTACAATACCCACCTGCTGAAGTGAAAAAACAGATTGACAGAGCCAGACGAGTACCCAGAAGTCACCTCCTACAAGACAGGCCCAACAAAGAAAATAACAGAACACCACTAGCTGTCACCTTCAGCCCCCAACTAAAACCTCTCCAGCGCATCATCAGAGATCTACAACCTATCCTGAAAGATGATCCTTTACTCTCACAGATCTTGGGAGACAGACCTGTCCTCGCTTACAGACAACCCCCCAACCTAAAGCAAATACTCACCAGCAACCACACATCACTGAACAAAACCACTAACCCAGGAACCTATCCTTGTAACAAACCCCGATGCCAACTCTGTCCACATATCTATTCAAGTGACATCATCATAGGACCTAATCACATCAGCCATACCATCAGGGGCTCGTTCACCTGCACATCTACCAATGTGATATATGCCATCATGTGCCAGCAATGCCCCTCTGCCATGTACATTGGCCAAACCGGACAGTCTCTACGCAAAAGAATTAATGGACACAAATCTGACATCAGGAATCAAAATACTCAAAAACCAGTGGGAGAACACTTTAACCTGTCTGGTCATTCAGTGACAGACCTGCGGGTGGCTATATTACAACAGAAAAACTTCAAAAACAGACTCCAAAGAGAGACTGCTGAGCTAGAATTGATATGCAAACTAGACACAATCAACTCCGGTTTGAATAAGGACTGGGAATGGCTGAGCCATTACAAACATTGACTCTATCTCCCCTTGTAAGTATTCTCACACTTCTTATCAAACTGTCTGTACTGGGCTAGCTTGATTATCACTTCAAAAGTTTTTTTTCTCTTAATTAATTGGCCTCTCAGAGTTGGTAAGACAACTCCCACCTGTTTATGCTCTCTGTATGTGTGTATATATATCTCCTCAATATATGTTCCATTCTATATGCATCCGAAGAAGTGGGCTGTAGTCCACGAAAGCTTATGCTCTAATAAATTTGTTAGTCTCTAAGGTGCCACAAGTACTCCTGTTGTTCTTTTTGCGGATACAGACTAACACGGCTGTTACTCTGAATCCCTCTACTTGGTTAATTCTGTAGCCACTTAGGCAGTGATAGTGATTCTTTTAATACAGAGACACAGCAGTGACTACCAAACGATAGCACGTTTAGCTTGGTGTCACACACACACCCTTTGCCTTTAATGGCAGCAGCAATTTTCAGGTTAACACAATGCTTTTTCAGAGTTAAATATAATTGCACAATTATATGACATTCATGTTAGCTCACCAAGTTCATCCCCTGTAAGCACAGACTGTGGTCCCCCATAGAGGATGTAGCAGACATGAGAAACAGACCAAAAAGATTATTAACTAAAAGGCTAGATGTAATCATTTCTTCTTAATCATACATCTATTTCAATGGAACCTAGATTGTACAATGGATGCATCATATACATATGTATTTACTTTGTCCTTGGGGGTTTCAGGTCATTCATGCCATGACACAGAGCTTTTAATATTCTGGTCATTGGGGAGAATGACAATTGCCAGGTTATTTTCTTCTTCATCAGACACACAGCTAATTACATCTGCTACATTAGTTATCAGATCTTGTGTACTGGCATAGAGTAGAACCTCAGAGTTACGAACACCAGAATTATGAACTGACCGGTCAACCACACACCTCATTTGGAACTGGAAGTACGCAATCGGGCAGCAGCAGAGACCAAACATTTTTTTAAAAAGCCAAGTACAGTACACTACTGTGTTAAACGTAAACTACTAAAAATATAAAGGTAAAGTTTAAAAAAAAATTTTCACAAGGTAAGGAAACTTTCTGTGCTTGTTTCATTTAAATTAAGATAGTTAAAAACAGCAATTTTCTTCTGCATAGTAAACTTTCAAAACTGTATTAAGTCAATGTTCAGTTGTAAACTTTTGAAAGACCAACCATAACATTCTGTTCAGAGTTACAAACATTTCCGAGTGATGAACAACCTCCATTGGCAAGGTGTTTGTAACTCTGAGGTTCTACTGGATATACCTTGGGAGACTGCACTTGTGTAACAAGTTTTCAAATGTCTAGTTTTAGCTGTTTGTATTTAATGTTAACCTAGGAAGGCATGCCTACCCTTCTTATCTTAAACCCAAAAGAGCCATCCAGGCTGGGGTATCACATGTCCTACATTAGGGTTACCATATTTTGTGCCTCCAAATGGAGGACACTCCACGGGGCCCCGCCCCCGCCCCCAGCCCCGCCCACGCCCCAACTCCACCCCCTCCCCAAAGTCTCCGCCCCCTCCCCTGCTTCCCGCGAACATTTGATTCATGGGAAGCCTGAAGCAGGTAAGGGGGAGTGTGGGGGGAGGAGGCACGGCCCAGGCTGGCCCCCCGGCGGCTCCAGCCTGGGTCGGCTCGGGCCCTGGGGTGCCGGCCCTGGCCCCCGGC
This sequence comes from Malaclemys terrapin pileata, assembly GCF_027887155.1. Taxonomy (NCBI): domain Eukaryota; kingdom Metazoa; phylum Chordata; order Testudines; family Emydidae; genus Malaclemys; species Malaclemys terrapin. Next base: position 44,243,987 of record NC_071507.1, on the reverse strand, counting down.
CGACCACCCCCGGCCCGCCCAGCACTGCCGGCCCCCGGCGGCCCGGCGCACCCCCCGGCGGCCCGGCCCCGCGACCCCGGCTCCCGGCCCCGCGACCCGGGCCGGCTCCCGGCCCCGCGACCCCGGGCTGGCTCCCGGCCCCCCGGCTCCCGGCCCTTGGCCCCCCAGCTCCTGGCCCCCCGGCTCCTGGCCCCCCGGCTCCTGGCCCGGCACCGCGCCCCCGGCTCCCCGCCCGGCCCCGCACCCGGCCCGGCACTGCGCCCCTGGACCCCGGCCCAGCACCACACGCCCGGCCCAGCTCCCGGCCCGGCACCATGCCCCCGGCCCCGCGACCCCGGCCCGGCCCCGCACCGCCGACCCCAGCCAAAGAGGCCCCGGCCAAGCCCTCCCTCCCTCCCGATTTTCCCAGACATGCCCGGCTTTTGGGGATTTCCCCCCGGACAGGGATTTGAGCCCCCAAAAGCCGGACATGTCCGGGAAAATCCGGACGTATGGTAACCCTACCTACATTCTACAGCTCTGTCTGGATTTAATTAGGGCCACACAGCCCCCTGGAAGCAATTGCACCATCCCATGAGTTATTTCAGACTCCTAAAGTGTCATCGTCTTGAGATCACACCAGTGTCATGCAGGGCCGGCTCTAGGCACCAGCAAAGCAAGCAGGTGCTTGGGGTGGCACATTTGCAAGGGCGGCAGGGATCCAGCATGGGAACTGAGAAGCAACAGGGGGCCCTGGGAGCTGTAGTTCCTTGGTTAGCTCCCTGCCTATAGAGCCAGCCCTGGAGCAGGGAAAGAACTACATTTCCCAGCATTCCCTTGGCAGCTATCTACAGGAAAGGGAGGGGGAGGGAGTGAGGTAGCTGAGACCTCATGGTGCAGCTTGCTGTGAATGGAGAGCTCAGTGCTAGAATGGGGTGGCACTGTGAATGGTAGGGATACCATATTTTAACATTCAAAAAAGAGGACACTCCACTGGGGAGGAGGGTTAGCCCCGCCCCCTATCCATTCCCTCCCACTTCCCGTCCCCTGACTGCCCCCCCACAGAACCTGCAACCCATCCAACCCCCCCTGCTCCTTGTCCCCTGATCGCCCCCCTCCCGGGACCCCTGCCCCTAATTGCCCCCCAGGACCCCACCCCCTATCTAAACCTCTCTTCTCCTTGTTCCCAACTTTCCCCTCCAGAGAGACCACCCCACACCCTAACTTCCCCCCTCGGGCCCCACCCCCTACCTGTCCCCTGACTGCCCTGACCCCTATCCACACCCCAGACCCCTGACAGCCCCCCCCCGAACCCCGAACCCATCCAACCCTCCCTGCTCCCTGTCCCTTGACTGCCCCCCGGGATCCCATGCCCCCCGACCCCCTTACCGTGCCGCTCAGACCAGTGTGTCTGGCTCCACGCGGAGCCAGACATGCTGCCGCATACACGCTGCTGCGCTCCTCTGTGGAGTGCGCAGCCCCGTCCCCCCCCAGAGTGCTGCCGGCGCGGTGCGGCACGCTGATGCTGCAGGGGAGGAGCGGAGGGAGCAGGAGAGGGGCTCTGGCTGCTGGAAGCCCCAATGCGAGTGGCTCAATCTGGCCGGACCACCCGGTCAGCCGTGCCACGCTCTGCATTGGGAGGGAAATCCCGGACCTTTTAAGCGTTTTAGAAATTCCTCCCGGCCGACTATTTAAAACCCCAAAAGCCGGACATGTCCATGAAAATACGGATGTATGGTAGGTAACCCTAGAACAGGGAACAAGTAAGCCCAAGGAGTAGAAGGCTTTGGCCCAGATATCTCCTTCAGAAGACATCCCCAGACTGGATTAGGGATACTGGTGTGACCTCACCTTGCAGCCCCCAAAGAAAAAATTGGGTGCACTAAATGGACAGTGCCCCTCTCTATCTGAAGCCTAGCAAGGGAGGTATGTGGATCCCACTAGAATTTAAAATGAAACGTAATAGAGAGGAGGCTCTACTAGAGGACCTGGGCAGCTTTAGATACAGTACCAGGCACATAGGAGGATTTCCACTTCTGAGCCATGGAAGCAGAAATTGACTTTTCTTTTCCAGATTTAGCTAATATTCAGAAAGGGAATCTAGCACCTGTCTTCCAGATTTGAACACCCTCAAAATTCAGGAGTGCTCAAGCTCAATTTGGGCAGCTGTTACTTCATTTCTCCCAAATCAAATATACTGATCCACTGTAACGTGCTGTAGAAAAAGTAGAATAAATTGAGCAAGAAATGCTTCCCAGTGGTTATTAGGACTGGAATTGCTATTTTCAACAGCCATTGCTTTTATTATTATTATTATTATTATTATTAAGTTTTAGTTTTATTTGTTTAAAAGGAAAACAGTGATATTCATTGGAAAATTCCCCATAGAAACAAAGAATGGAACAAAAGAATAATAAAAGCACCTCAACTTTTCCTCATTTACGTTGGACAGTCTTATAATATGCATCCAGATATCCTTCAATCACACAAGCTGAAAATTGTTCCACTTTACTGCAGTTCTGTAACCATATGGGAACCAATCCTGTCTGTGTTCTGTGCACATCCAAAATTCCTGCTGAATGACCCGCCCTGGGAGCGAGTTACCAGTGACCCAGGGCTGGGGTGGCAGGAGGGTGCAGTTGTGGGGGGAGAGCCCAGGGCTGGGGCAGCAGGGGGTGTGGGTGAGGATAGCCCGGGGATGCAGGGGGGAGCCCAGGGCTGGGGTGGGGGGGGCAGCCAAAAATTTTTTTTGCTTGGGGCGGCAAAAAGCCTAGAGCTGGCCCTATTCATGACACAAGCAAGACCTGAGGAAGAGCTCTGTGTAGCCTGAAAGCTTGTCTTGCTCACCAAGGGAAGTTGGTCCAATAAAAGCTATTACCTCACCCACCTTGTCTCACAAACAAGTTTGTAAATTGCAGAGCACAAGGAACCCTGCTCCTAATCCACCAAAAAGCTCCCTGAAGTGTCTCCACCACTTCTGTGCTATACATGGGGGTTCTGCCACTGACTCTAATGGAATCAGGAGCTTCTACAGTCCGAGCATACTCCAGGCTCAGTGACTACAAGCAGGTAGAGGGAATTCAGTCACTAGCCTGGAAACAGCTGTTGTTACAATAATACTTCCTATATCCAGGGCTGCAAATCCAATAACAGCAGCCCCAGCATAGGGCTGTGTACAGAGTGCATCTGCTGACTGCAGTCGTCAGTCCTACCTGCCTGAACTCCTCGGCTGTGAGGTGGCAGTGGCAATCGATGAACCAGCCCTTCTCCATATGCAAAGACTGCTGAAAGCACCCTGAGCAGGCAAGGCCTGGGCTCCTCCTCCTAGGACTCTGACAGACAGCAGAAAGAGGATACGGCTCTTCCCAGGGCAGCAAATACAACCCCTCCCACTTCCACGATGACAAGCAGCCCAGCTTAGCCCAGGCCCCCTCCTTCTCTCTATGGTGCACAGGGAGTTCGAGTCTGGTGAGATCTTCCTCTACACACGCGTGCGTGCAGTTTTGCAGAATCAAGGCAGAACATTCCAGCCCCAGCTTTGTACTACAGGAGTATTTACAAACGGGACGTTTGAGTCGGGGGAAAGTGAGCCCTGTTGTGTCTCCCCCCGGAGTCACTTTCCAAATGATTATCATTTACTGAAGCCTCAGCAAAATGTGATTAAAGGGACAGTGGCAATTTAGAAATCACGTTTCTTACAACAATCAGTTTTGACGAGGCTAGGAATGGTCCAGAACAGGGCCCTAGCAACAAAGAACGTGGCCCCCTCCGAACATATGTCCGGAAGGGGCCCCTTACAATGCAGAAAGTGGAATGCAGTATTTATTTTGCCACTTTTAGGGGCCCTCTTCCTTGCAGGGCCCACTCCGGTTGGAGGGTACGGAGGGCGCTCGCTACGCCTCTGGTCCAGAAGCAGCGAATCTTGTTGCAATCTTCTCAGTCAAACGATGGAAGCTGAAGATTTTGAGTAGACTACACATTTCTTTTATACCCACAGTTGTAGAATGAGCAATTTCTTCTGCATTTTATAGGGTCTAATAATTACAGCCTTAGTCCTGCAAACCCTTAAGCCTGTGCATACCTATGCTCATGGGAGGAGGCCCATTGACATTAGTGAGACCACTGGTGAATATTTACAGACATACTGAAGCCTTTGCAAGATCAGGGCCCAGACTGCAGGGGCAGCAGGTTTGTAGAAGTTTTGGTGGTGCCCAGAACCCGCCCCCACCTGCCTAAGGCTCTGGGAGGGACTTTGGGTGGGAGGAGGAGGTCTGGGGTGCAGGCAATTGGGGTACAGAAGGGGTGTAGGCTCTGGGAGGGAGACTGGGTGCAGAAAGTGAGAGGTTGGGCTCTGGGTGGGAGTTTGGGTGCTGGATGCAGGCTCCACTGGGCAGAGGGTGGGAGTGCAGGAGGAGGAGTTGAGGGGTGCAGGCTCTGGGAGGGAGTTTGGGTGCTGGGTGCAGGCTCTGGGCTGGGGCAGGAGGTGGGGGTGCAGGAGGGGGTGAGGGATGCAGGCTCTGGGCTGGGAGTGCATGTATAGGAGGAAGGGTTGAAGGATGCAGGCTCTGGAAGGGAGTTGGGGGTGGGAGGAGGATGTGGGAAAGGGGTGGGGGGTGTAGGCTCTGGGAGGGGGTGGAAGAGGGTGTCACTTACCTGGAGCTCCTAGGCTGGGCGGGTCGGGGGGCCTCCGAGTGCTGCTACCCCCAGCTTCCTACTGGCCGCAGGGGCACTTGGGGCAGGAGCAGCGTGTGTAGACACAGACCCACCCAACCCAGGGGCTACAGAGAGGGGCCGGCAGCCACGTGGAACGAGCAGGCAGAAACTGCTCAGCTCCACTGCACTGCTAGTGGTGGGTGGGGGCCCCGGGGCTGTTCTAAATCGCCCAGGGGACGCACGGGAGGGAGCGCCTGGGGGGGAAGGCGGGGCCAAGGGAGAGACCCGGCCTCAAACAGTGCTGGAGCCTGACCCGGGCTAGGAACCTTCCTGGTGCCCAGGCACCACGGGCCAATAGAACTCTGCAGCTTGTGTAATTTGATGTCATGCTATGTTTTCAGTATCGTCTACAGCAGGAGTCGGCAACCTGTCAGAAGTGGTGTGCCGAGTCTTCATTTATTCACTCTAATTTAAGGTTTCGCGTGCCGTAATACACTATCGTTTTTAGAAGGTCTCTTTCTCTAAGTCTATAATATATAACTAAACTATTGTTGTATGTAAAGTAAATAAGGTTTTTAAAATGTTTAAGAAGCTTCATTTTAAATTAAATTATAATGCAGAGCCCCCCGGACCGGTGGCCAGGACCTGGGCAGTGTGAGTGCCACTGAAAATCAGCTCACGTGCCGCCTTCGGCACGCGTGCCATAGGTTGCCTACCCCAGTCTAAAGCAACAGCATTAATTGTGTTGAGTGTTTTATTCTTTGTTTATATTTAACTTCACCTTTTTTCTTGTTTTTTTAATAAAATCTTTTTTGTTAGAGTAAGGCCTGCTGTACACAGTTTTTATACCTTTGGAGTAAATTTTCTTTTTAACTAGAATAGTTTAATTGGTGCAATCTTTATTGTGACTGCAGTTATACAAGGTGCATTTTACCGGTATGGCTTATTCCCCTTTCCACACACATTAGGCACTTTTGTACTGGGATGGCTGCATGCACACTGGGGGGGAGTTATATCACTTTAATTATACTGTATCGTTACAACTTGTGTATGTAGACATAGCCTACCATGTATAGTCTGCAATTACTTCAAAATGTTATAAAAAAAAATTAAAAATCCTTTTTATATGACTAAAAATAACATGAGCTAATCAACCCTGGATGAATTTTAAAATGTAATTTGCCATTCCTTAACGAAGATGTTTTTCTGTGTTGCTCTCTGCTTAGACACTGATAAGACTTGTCGGTGTATTTTTAGTTTACGGTCAATGTCCCATTCCCAGTTCTTCTACATTGCCCGTCATTGTAAGTGTAACGAATCTGACCGATCAGCAATGGGTAGCGTGCATCCATTTCAAAGTTCCCTAGATGTATCTTGAGCTATACACTACCCTTGATCCATGCCCAGAAAATCCTGATAATGATACAGTGGAAGCTGTGCATGTAGGTGGCTCTATGTCATTAATTATCCTTAATCAGGGTTCCCACTTAGACCTAAATGTTTACCTATTTGCAGTTCTTCCTTCTATTTCCTGTCTTTTAAAACCATAATACACATTGCAATATATATATGAATGATTCAAATTCAGGTGTTTTCTGAAGACAGAAAAGACAGATATTTTCTTAACTTGATAAGCTAATTAGGCGCAACTTACCTTAACACTGCCACTATCTGAGGAACAAGTAAAGCTAACCTCCCCCAATGGTGATGCAGTAATCATAGGGATGAAAATGTGAGGGAAAACAAGCACTTAAGGTGGACAGCAGTTACCTTCCACATGACCTGGAAATAGGCTGCTTACATTTTATCTTACTTAGGGCTCAATCCTTCTCTCACTGAACAACAAACAGCAAAACTCCTACAGACTTCAAAGGCAACAGGCTGTCTCTACTCCGTTGGCACCATGACTACAATTTGTCAATCTGACATCCATCGGTGGTTCACAAAAAGCCAAAGATGTCAAACAGGAGTTCAGAACCGTGTTTTGTAAGAGATCTTCCAGAATAATAAAAACAAGGCAGTTAAAAAAACTGTATATATTAAGGGAGACAAGATTTGACTTGTCGACAGGGTGCATTAGTCCATATTAGAGGGGTGTAAATTCTAATGCACACACGAGCATGTCACACATTAACTGGCCCATGTGGACCCTCCTGGCATACGCTAAAAAAGTCCCCTACTGTGTGTTAATGTCCATTTCAAACAGACACACCCTGTAGACAAGTCTTAGGTTTTAAAACAGTACAAACATTTGATACATGGAATACATGGGCCCAGACCATAACACTGGGATGCAGATTTGAACTTGCCAGAGTTTGGAACATTCACATACAGGGTTTTGGTTCAGGTCCAGCTCTGGTGTAGAAGTTTATAGTGACTATAGACTGGGATAGGAGAACAGATTCTCCCTCGCTGTCCTGTTTTAACACAGTAACTCCACAGAGACCCCACATTCTGCCCCCTTATTCGGTTGGGCCTTAGGAGTAACGATTAGGGTACTATGAAGATAATTTCTCTGACTATTGGGACGACATCCTGGGCCTGTTGAAGTTTATGGGAGTTTGACCCTTGACTTCAATAGGGCCATGATTTTACAGTGTTTAGTTAAGTCAGACAGCTATAATATTAATTCACCAATATGAGAGAGACCCTTCTTCCATATTTATTTAGGTGACTAATATGAATCTATATCTGGACCAGATACCAGAATATTTGCTGAATTATTTGATAGTAAAATCCTGCAGTTAGGACAAGACGGATTTTTTTTATTGCACATGTTAGCTGTTGGGACATAATGTAATTGCAAATTTTAAACATGTCTGGGTCTATTTCCAGAGAAATTTCTGAAGTTTGGGAAACAGTTTCAGTGCATTCTGCGTCGTCACTTCTATAACTTCTTCCACTGGGATTCCTTTCATTTTGGCAATATACTCTGCAGCAATGAAAATATTCTTTGGTTCATTTCTCACCTGCAATGTACAAAAACAGAGAATAAATTAAAGAATCTGAAATTACATTAGTGTCAGATTCAATTTATCTTCAGAACCAGCTGTTGCAAATGGTTTCAAATATACCACACATAGGGCCTTAAATGTAATTTCTGTTATATTTGTTCATCCTCCACCAGTCTCCTCTCAATCTATTCCTGCAATTGGCAAGAGTCTTCTCCTGTGTAGTCCCTGCCTTTAGGAACTGGCTCCTGTGTAGTCCCTGCCTTTGGGAACTGGCTCCTTGTATCACTCTGCCTTATCAACCTGCTATCTCTTTTCCAATTTCATCTGACAATGTCTTTCCTTCCTTGTCTCTGCCTATTCAGTTTTTGCCCTCTGTTACAGTCCTCAGTAAGCTACATTTTTAGAAATGCAGAAGTGGAGAAACCAACAATTTACCTGTTTTTCAGGACCTAGTGCAGGAGAATCGGTTTCTAAGCACATACATTCTAAGGGCAACTGCTTCACAAGCTTCTGCTTCTTAAAGGAAACAAGAAAGCTATTAAATGGCTCATTCACTCAAACTAGGGAAAAAAAGCAGAGAGAGAGAGAGAGAGAGAGAGAGAGGTATGTTTCATGTTAAAGGCATGGCAGTAATACACGTGGGGATCTTGTAAATATATTTTTGCTAATTGCACAATTAGGAAGTAGTAAAAATGGTCAAGAATACATGAACTACTTTTTAATAAAGTCTCCATAATATACACAATGCCACCCCTAGTGAAGCACTCAGCCCATTATTATCTATTAAATCAAGTAATATTATTGCACATAAAAAAAAAACAACAACCTACATTAGGGTTGCAAAGTAAAGCACTCAAAAGCTCAGATATACCAGAATCAAAGTTGCCTGTGCAACCCTAATTCATCCTCTTTGTGCATATGTCTTATGATACAATATTTAATTACATGCATACTATTTTTTGTCCTCCAATCTTGTCCCACCTCCCATCCCCAAGGTTCTTGTCCCAATCTATTCCATCATCGTAGTCTGGCTCTTGTCCCTTCTGCGTTCAAATCAGGCAGCTGCTTCCTCCTCCAACTGCCTGGGCCCAGCAGGGAGTTACTAGAGCACAGGACAGGCAAGCTCCCTGCTCTCATTTCAGGTGCCTAAACCCAGCACAGCCTGCAGCAATGCAGGGAAAGTCCTGCTTGGCCTGTGGCTGTAGTGTGCCCAGTGTGGATGGGATCTTTGAAGAATATAGCTGCTAAAATTTAAAGTCTCTGCTGAGCATGTGCAAACTGCAGTTTTTCGTAGACATATATCTTGGCCAAATTAGAGTGGATTTTCACAGGAACAGCATAAGGCTCATTCCTGACACACAAGTCTCCCCCTGCCAAATTCTGAGTCCCTACTCCAAAGCAAGGGAGCACTAGAGCTTCCCAAAGAAAAGGTCACCAGAAGTTTACATATTATAGGGTTTAAAAAAAAAATCAGCCTAACAGAAAGTAGTATTTTCTTTGTGATAAACTGAGGGTTACAGGCTGCAATCCCCAAATACTGAGATAGGACTAGTCCCTTTGAACTTTACCTGTTCACTTCTTATAATGGAAGGAGGAATGGAGAAGAAATATCCAGCCTTCACTCCTTCCATCGCCACAGATGGCCTCCCATCAAATGCATGAAGCAATACCCTTTCAGCACCTACAGAGAGCCAAACCAATTAGGAAGTAACTATATTCGTGATAGGACTATGTCGTCACCTCCTAGTACTAGAACCCTTGGTCTCGCTGTACTCTAGGATTACAGTGCTCTGGAGAGGAGCAGAGTCAGAACTGCTCCTGTGATGCCAGCACAGTTGGTGCTTACGGTGTCAGACAGATAGCTTATAGAACAAATCAGGTGAAGGGGCGGGATGTGGAGAAGAAAAACCTGTTACGAGAGGAGCCATGTTGGGAGATATGATTGGGATTGCAAGCAGAGACAGTCTGGGGAGGGAAGGAGCTAGATAGCACCATGGGAACAATTCTAATCTCCTTCTCTTGAAAGCATTACAGTCTGAGGAAAGTACAGTCGGGCCAAGGAGTTTCTGTCAGCAGCTGACATCATCATTCTAACATAATAGAGACAGACAGAAATTATATTCACTTTCCTTCCTTTCTTCTTTTTACAGGTCCTCTCCCCCCCCCCCCCATTAAGTAAGGCAAATTGGGCAATAATGAAAAGATGAAAAAGAAGACCTATTAAATCACCGAGTCCATTCCCCTACCAGTGCAGGATTCCATCCCCCAGGAGTGTGAGTATTTGATATTAAATTGATACAACACTTGATCTTAGTTCAAAACATAAGAGATACCAGAGCCTTAATTTTTTTATCTATTTTAATAACGCCATGATTCCACTTCATGAGCTCCAAGACTTAAGCTATAAAAGTATCATATCAGTTAATTGCCTGTAACACTCTTTGAAATGTATTTAAAATGGCCACTTTTTAAAAATAAAAAAAAGTAGAATTTCAAATGCCAACCTGGAGAATGTGATATTCTGAACAGACGCTGAGCATGGATATGGGTCTGTCAGAAGGTGTATTTGAACTGACAAACTGCTAGTGGCTAAGGCAATCTGAACAGTTCCTCAAACAAACAGTAAATCCCATAAATCAAAATTACAGTACTTTGAGAAGGACCTCCATAACTGTGCCCATCCAGCTTTGTGTAAGCAAACTGACATGCATGATAATGAGATATGGTAAAACCAAAGAAAGGTTGCTGAAAAAAAAAAATGAATTTTTAATAGCATGAAGTGACCCAAAAAAGTACCTTGTTCTTTTAGGAGGTTAATGGTTGGTCTTCCAGCTGAACGAGAATGGACGTTTCTAATGAAGAAAAGAAAAACTAGTATTAGGAAATTAAGCAGAGTATTTTTTTAAATAAGATTAACTGATTTGACAGCAATTTTTATAGCACCATTCACCAAGAAAGATTCCCTAAGAACTTTACAAACATGTATAAAGAAATCACTTCAGCCATCATGAAAATACAGTAGCAACAGTCTAGGATAAGAAGAGAAGAAGACTACAGTATGCAATTGAAACTACAGGGGATAACCCAAGTAGGCACAATGTAAATGTAATTTGGCCAAGACAATGAAGGCAATATCCTTACTTTTCTAAGTGCTCTGGGCTCTTTAATAACTACAGATATGAAGGAATTTGATTTTAGATCTCTTCTGAAACACAATAACCTGTCAGTATAAACAAGACCTACAAAGGTAAATCCAGTCTTTTCGCTAATTGAATCTGTTTGATCAAGACTTGTCTTTGTTCTTGCTTCCGTTCATCAGTGCTGGCAAATCTGGGAGTGAAATCTAGTCCAACCTACAGCACAAGAGGAGACATAAGAAAGTTTCACCAACCTGATTCCTTTACATACTAATCTGCAGTTCAGTAAAGAAATAGTTTTTCAATCCTGCCAGTCAATTTTAAATGTATACATTTGGGAAGGATTGCCATTAAAACGAGCTCTATAGGAAATGGTCTGTTATCAGCTTAGATTCAACATTCAAACACTTTAGGAGTTGAAAATAAATTGAGAGACCCAAGAACTTTATTCAACATTTTAACTAATAGATGACTTTTGTGCAGCTATAACCGTTGTTTAACAATGATTTCCAAACTAAAACCCCATATCCAGAATCCTCTTAATTCCAAGGGAAGTTCGGATTCAGATCTGAATCTGTAGCTCAAGCCCATTTCTAATGAAGTCAACCAGCTGTATAGTATTGGAATTAAATATTTTCAGTTGATTTTTAAGGTTGCGCAAGGTTCACAGCTGTACCAACCGAAGTCCTTGCCTTATCTACAGAACAGGTGCAGCATAGCAAATTTACCTATACTGACATGTCAGTGTGACTCAACCCTGCACGGTGTCAGAGGGTAAACCAAAGGGCATCCAGGTGTAAGAGGGTACTTCATATTTATTTAATTCTCTCTGCTAAGACTGCAGGCAAGATTGTCATTTGTTGTGGTGGTTTTGAGATATGACCATGTGTCCTGCAGGAAGTGGGCTCAGACACCAATCACCAGTCATACAAGCCACTGTACAGCTATTCGCCTTCATGTCCTGTAATAAACTGTCATGTAGCATTACCTGTGCTCTAATATTGCTCTGCTGCATTCCACCCTGAATTTCAGTGGCAATTCGAGTGAACACTATGAATTCCCTACCTATTATACTGTGTTTTGAGGGTCAATAAATTGACATTTTAGTTTTATGTCAATACATTCATACATACATGATTTCTGAAGCGCTGTGGAATCCACTGAGAGGAAGTAATAACAGCTTTACTAACATTAATTAAGCAAGCCTCAAACCACAACAGCATATAAAACCACACCACAGTTTAGGACAGGAAGTAAAGGAGATTCCCAGCCAAACAAAACTGCTGAGGCAAATTAGGAAAGCAGAATGCAAGTACTTCAGTGGGAATTTTGCCAGGACACTGAGGTGAGCACCTGTAATCTTCTGAAAAGTGCAATGGGATCTTTAATGAACCAAAGTCATCAGGATTTGGTTTTATATCTCATCCTAAAAACAGCACCTTCAGCAGTAGTGTCCCTGCACCATACCTCAGTTCAGTACTGAGTCAAAGGTAAGAGATCAGCAACTGAATCACAGACACTGCTTTCCACAGCCCCTAAATGGTCAGTGGAGATCTCCCATCCAAGTACTGACCCAGCTTGACCACACTTTGCTCTCAAGATCACCGCACAAGTTGGCATGGCTGCAGGTGAAAGATAGTATGTATATTTAAGATACTTCATACCATGTCCACACTATTAACTAAATATAAAATAAAAAGTAGCTAATAGCTTTTAAAACCTCCTCCTTTTCATTCAACCTGTACTGTCAAGTTCCATTGGCACTTTCCCATTGGGTTGAAATCAAAATATTGAGTTATTCTTAGCAGGAAAGAGCAGCTGCAAGGAGTAGGATGGGTCAGGAAACTCTAAAAATGAAAAGTACAATTGAAAAAACTTGAGAGAAAAAGTGGGGAAACTGGAAAGATTGGGGGCAGGGGAGAAGGAAGATAAAAAATGCTACTATATTTTTCTTCTATTTTTTTCAGGCTATTCCCTTACTGCTGTGTGAATGGAAATTCCCGTTGCCAATTTGTTTATTTGAAGGGCATTAATAGCAGATTCAGAGGTAGACAAAAAAAATTCTCGTTCAGATGAAAAATTAGCATTGCAAAGTAAGTAGCAGCTGGGGGGAAGAGGGGGAGGGAGACGACTGGGGAGATGCCTCAGGGAAGTATATGAAGGAAAATATTTTCAGTGCTGGAATGACAGGTCAGGTTCTCCAGCTGCTCAGATTATTAGTATTACTTTTTGTTTATACAGAGCTGATCATGTGCTAAGTGCTTGTAACTCAGAGGACCTATGCTGGCAAAAAAAAAAAAAAAAAAAAAAAGGAGGATTTAAACAAAACACAGAACTTCTACTTACCTCTCCAATTGCCAACAATCTATCTTTATAGAGTTCTATAAGTGGCAATGCAGCATCCAGGTCCTGTGAGAAGAAAACAAAAGAAATTAAAGAAACAACTCTCTATCCTTGCAAAGCAAGAGCAGGATGAATTCAGTTCCACTGTGATACAGAACCACTTAATCTGTCATCTGTGTACCTTGAAACGTGCTCCTACAGTAGGTTGGAGGGAAACGGGGGCAGTCTGTCAGGTTTAAAGATTCTGCAAGGCCATTCTGCCTTAAAGTTTATTTTTTAGATGAGTGGAACATGTAATTACCTCTTCAAGACAAGATCTATTAATATCCTGTACATGCCAGCTGTTAGTCTGAGTGCAAACAGTCACCAAATATGGTCAGGGCATGAACACAGATGTATACATCTCTCTTTAGTCTTCCACTCCCCATGGAAGTAGAGGGACAGCTAAATGTGCATGTTCATTATGTTGATTGTAAGCAGATCATCCGCTCCAGTGTAGCCCTCTGTAAAATAGAGAGCCAAATTACTTCAGTAGCATTTTGCTTGAGTATTAACAGAATCAAAGATGAGTAAGGACCTCAGGATTTGATCCACAGTGTTTTCTGTATTATGGCAACATGTACAGTATAGGTTGGATTTATTTTAAATGTCAAATGAGTCAATTCTGAATGCCTGCTGCTTGGCCCAATCTGGACAAGTGGCAATTAAGAGTTTATTTATACCTTTAAAGTAACACTGCATCGTTCCTCTGGGGGAATACCTTGAACTGGATGAACTCCCAGACATGGCAAGACAAACCCTGGATACCTAGAAATGAGAAATATATTAACAATGGGAAACATCACAAAGCATGCTACATCATGACTATTGTAAAGAACTAGAGAAAAAAGTATTAACTAATCAATTAAGGCTACAGTACATTCCTTGTCATCCCAATAACCAGCAATCCACTTGAGCAGTAGCACATCGTATGCCCAGTGCCAGAGAATGAAAGCCAGAGTACCTGGGTTCTATTCTTGCCTCTGACTGGACTTGCTCTCTGACACTGAGCAAGTTACAGCCAGGCTTTCAAAAGTCCTCTCTGATTTTTGGATGTCCAACTTGACACATGTAGTGCCTGATTTTCTAAGCTGTTGATGACTCACAATGTACATAAATTTGGGTGTTGAGCACCTCTGAAAATCAGACCATGAGTGTTGGATACGAAGAAATTGAAGCAACTGAAATCAGTAGTCTCTCTGAAAATTTTAGCCTCAACATCTCTGTGTGACAATTTCTCTCCCTCTGTAAAATGTGGGAAAATACCACCTTCACAAGGGTGTTGTGAAGTTTAATTAAAGTTTATAAAGAACTTTGAGATCCTCAGTTAAAAGGAACTACAGAAGTGAAAAGCATATTATTCTCTCATAAAAATACTGCTACCTTTCAATTACAAGTTTCATCTTGTGACAAGTTTTTGGAGATGCACTTTTTATGCATGCAGAAATCCAAATAAACAAGATAATACAAAATAAAGACACCTAAAAGCAAACCTAATAAATGCCAGCAGGATTCCAGCTTAAGATGCCTTTTTGTGCTTGATTTTTTTGGTTTTTGTCACAACTCTAATACCTGCAAACAGGAAAGAGCTCAGAAAGATTTTAGATATTGCAGAGAGCTCCCTACTCAAACACCCTACATTTGATTATGCACAGAAGAGTCAAATAGAAAAAATTCATAGTACAATACTATTGACTCTGAGAGGCAGTGTGGCTAATGGTTAGTTCAGAAGACTGGAGTCAGGATTTCTACATTCTATTCCCATTCTGCCCTGACTCACCATGTACCTTGGGCTACTCACTTAACTTCTCTGTTCCTCAATGTATCTGTCTGTAAAGTTGCATATCCTAGCTCTCTAACAAGAGGGTTATGAACCTTAATTCATATTTGTAAAACCCTTAGGAATTTTTGGATGAAAGGCACTGGAAAAGTGAAAAATTATTATTATTGATTCACCAAGGTCTCATTTATTAATTATTATTATTTATTTGTATTGCAGTAGCACCTAGGACCTCCAGTCACAGACCACGACCCCATTGTGCTAGGCACAGTTCAAACACAGAACCAGTAGACAGTCCCTGCCCCAAGGAATTTACAGTCTAAGTAAGGCCTTGCTGCATCCCATGAACAGCCATTAATCCTGCTCTGTCCTTTGGGTACTGCCCATGTGCAGTCGCAACTTGTGTTTTCTTTTTCTCCTTTTCCATAGAACATGCTTTCCTTGATGTTTTGAATCCCACGGCACCAACCTTATCAAACTGCTCTGCAGTCATTTAAAAATAATTATTGTTTTAATCACATGCAAAGAAGACAAAGTCGCTGGAATAAACAATACCTTTCCGAAAGCTGGATAATTTTTTCAAATTCTCCTGAGTGTTCAGCAACTGCCACAAGGGCCAAAACTTTAGCCTGAAACAACAGGAAATAAAATTGCTGTAGCATAGAGGAACAAATGGAAATCCTAGATTAACTTCCTAGCTTGACAGAACTTCCAAGCTCTCTCATAGTCTGCATTTAATTGATAAAAATTAGGTGGGGAATTTCATGTATAATGAACCCTTCTCTGGAAAGCCTAGTGCTGGGGTTGCTGGGGTGGGATTTGGGAGAGAAGGTTTAAATCCCATTTGTTCCTAACAACCAGCCCTGTGCCACCTACTGGTACAAGTACTGAAAAAAATAATCAGAATAGTTTTCAAAAATGTCCATGAATTCAGAATTTTTTTAAGACAATAGGGCATTTTTAAAGGATAGGGTAGGTTAGGTATTTAAGAGTCCAAAACCAATCAATGAGCCCTGTGCTTTTTGGCACATCTAATGTAGGTTAAACGGGGGGAACGTGACATCTCTGGGTTTTGGTAATGGGCTATGGAACATTTCAACTCTAGACCACTGTCTCAAATACAACTAGATGGAAGCAAAATCATGCCTGTGAAGTCGATGAAAAGACTTCAGTTAATGTGAATAAGAGCTAGATCAGCAATAAGTGAAAGTTTATTCTATCTGATGGTTTTCATTGTGGTCTAGGTAATAGCCAAATGGACAAGTAAACCAACACATTTATTACTTATTGCCTTGTGGCAATCTCAGCACCAAGGACTGAATAGCCATAGAAACTGAAGTACCCTATTGCTCCTAGAATTGGCAGCTCCAAAGTCAGGATGAGAAATGCCAGCATCATACTACAGGGAAGTTTGCAGGGTTGCTGCTCCTACTGTAACTCTTCTGTGATAAAGGATTTCAGTTTACTACACTAACACTAAAGCAACCTGTACCAACATTTATATTAATTATATTAGAAAACCCATCATTAAATTAAACACACTCAATTTTGACTAATAAGTAAGACAATGAAATAAGAAAAAATAGGTGAATTAGAAACCCTGCCCTCCTAATAAGGATTCTTCCATAGGATCCATGAAGAAACAGAAATGACAGCTGATTTTCCTGTCCATACAATGGTAGCAAAAGCATCTTAACCATAAATAGTTCCTTTAAGAACCATATGCTACATACAAATTTATGGCCTCAGAAAAATATTATGTATTCAACCAGATTTGTCTTTCTCAAAATATAACCCCAACTACTTTGTCTGCAAAAGACAGGACCTTAATTCTGCAAGCTGCTCCACATGGAGAAACCACTGCACCTGCCCAGAGTCGGTTAACTTCACTGGGGCTGGGTACAATCTGGGAGGTCCTTTAAGGCAAGCTGGGCCCAGCCTTGCCTCTAACCAAACACCTATCCTCAAGATGACTGTGATGGAGACTTAATTATGACTAACCCGAGCTGCAAGGAAGGAGGGGAATCAGAGAGAGGACTACTTAGATCTGGGAACTCAGTCTGGCGAGGAGGAAGAGGGGTTTCCTTTCTGGGAAGTCAAGCTGGAAAAGATCTACGGGAAGTAGGTCAGGCTCCTGTGGGGGTGAGCAGAGGCCCTTGGATTCCTGAGATGTGCTGGTGCTGCCAGAGTACCTAACAAGGCAAGGCAGTGGGGGAAGCCTGCTGAGGAGATGTAACATAGGAGAAACTCTGTAGGGCCCAGGAATAGGGACAAAAAGGCAGAGAACTTCAGTGTAGCCTAAGAGGTGCAAAGTATTATTAGTGAAAATATTTATTTGGACTTAGTTGGACCTCTTGTTACCCCAAAAGGGGAATGAATTTTTCAGTGATCTGGAGAGGACCCAGCCAGACAGGCCCTGGTGGGGCCAAGGAAGTGATCATCTCTAGCACCTCCTGGTGAAGACCCCAGTATGAGTATCCATGCATGAGGGGGAAACCTTGAGGTGAAGACATGCAATTACAGGGCTCCATTCAGGCATGAGTTGGCCCACAAAGGATGGTAGAGAAGTCAGTGGGGCTCTATGGGGGTACAGTGGCCTGGCTGTGCAGAGCAGTTTGCAGGATCAGTCCCCAAGTCACTGAAGTTTCTGGACAAAGCACAGCCAGGGGAGGCTTTTACTTTATTCCTAACAGTCCCTAAGCCAGGCTGTTGTCTAGCTTGTCCTTGTCAGATGAAATAAACACAGTCACTGTCACAGATGACTTGAGAGCTGTGATGTAAGCACAGATCTGTAAATCAAGATCTTCCAAATTCTAATCTCAGCTCTGACACGGACTCCTATTGTGAAGATTACTTCATGTTTGTATAGAGTTTGAAAGTGCTGAATATTCAGACTTCATTAGGCTTTGTATAAATTCCACATTTAACTACATTTTGTGTTGCAATCCTGTATTTTAAAGTATAAAACTTTGTGCCCAGCTAACAGGAAATGTGCAATGTTAGCAGAATTGAAGTTTTTTCAGTATAAGGCAAACACAAGCTCGTGCATAACTTTAGAAATGGGGGTAGCCTCATTGACCTCAATGAGGCCACTCATATGCCTAAACTTAAGCATGTGTGTAAGTGTTGACAGGAGCAAGTCCCATGTTTAGTAATTAGCAAACACTTTACAACTATGGAAAAATGCCAGGATAGTTACCCACCTTCTTTGCTTCTTCCAATACATCCTCAATATCCTGAAAGAGATTATAATGTTTTACTGGAAACCTGAATCAGAGAGGGGAACAAGACTTTTAAAATGACAAGTGTCTACTCTTTTAAGGGATCTGCAAATAGAGCAAGAGCTGAAGGGCGACAGTGGAAAAGTCACGGAGTGATGCCACAGGACTGGAAAACACCCATCTGTGAGATGCAAACCTTCCACTTGAGGGAAAAGCAGCCCCAGCAACCCTTGAGCAGCCCCTCACACCCCAAAGCAAGGGCCCCTGATGTAAAGCACTGGGGGTGGGGTGGAAGGGGTGAGCAAGGGGCAGGAGGGGGAGAAATGCAGATGGGGGGGTTAAGAGAGGGGAGCAAGGGTTACAGTGTAGATAGGCTGGGGGGGGGGTAGATCAAGGGACAGAAGGGGGTCCCAGTGGGGCAGAGGGTGACCAAGGGGCAGGACAGGGGGGCTGATGGGGCAGGGTCCCAATAGGGCACGAAGGGAAGGTGACCAAGAGGCGGAGAGAGGGTCCTGATGGGGTGGGGTGGGGGTGCTGGTGGAATAGGGAGGGGTGTGACCAAGGCGCAGGGTCCGCTGGGTCACGGAGGGGAGGGGCGGGGGGTGACCAAGGGGCAGGGTCCCGACGAGGCACGGAGGGGCGGGATGACCAAGGCGCAGGGTCCGGTGGGGCACGGAGGGGAGGGGCGGGGTGCTGTTGGAGTGGGGAGGGGGGT